>NC_044584.1:11017340-11318818 GCF_901933205.1 Camarhynchus parvulus | reverse complement strand
GATCTTAAAGAGCCAGTAAATTCAATTTCATATTGCTAAATTTTCTTTCCCTATTATTGCAAACAGCTACACTTTTTTTGATGTGAGAATCTGTGACAAAGGTTGTAGACAGAATACTCATTTTGGATTTTTTTTCTCACACCAGTTTTAACATTTTTCCTTGTACTTTTTACATTACTATTAAACAAACCCACTTGCAAAGGGCATGTATAGATAAAAAACAAGCAGTACTGAGGATATTTGTCAAAACCTCTTTGTAACACATCTGAAATTTTGTTCACTTTGCTTTTAGGCATTGGCTGTGACTGTGACTGGTAGTACTAGAAGTTATTAAATGAAATTTAACGATACCAGAGCTCCTTGGGCTTGGGTTTCCTGACAGCTGCTGCATTCTACATTTCACATCCAGATTTCTCTTGTTTAAGGCAAATTCTCTCTGCCTACAGAGGTTGCCCTACTATTGTGCAGTGCACTTCCAGAGAGCACTGAGAACTCAGTCAACTGCTCTTTGTCCAGGCTTTCTAAATACTTTAATATAAGTTTAGAAAGCACACCTATGAAAATGACTCTTCTAAAGAGATATTTCAACCTATCATATAAATACTAAAATCCCAGATTAGTATGCCGTTTAAATTATGTTTAAATTAGTGACTGTAAAATAGGCTTGCTTTATTAATGCTTTATGTTATTCCTGGTGTAGAGCAGCTCTTGTTGCAATGCATAACTTGAAGGAACATTCTTGCTAAGAAAGAAGGAATCAAGGAGGACATATGCTTGTTTGAACCTGAACGCTGTTCAGATTGCTTAAAATCTTAAAAAAGAGCAAAGTTATGAAATTGTTTTATACAAGTAGTAGCGGAAATAACAAGAATTAATGGAAAATATTTTTGTCCAGGCACGTTTTCTACTTAAAGCTAACTATTTACTAAAACAATTATTACAGTCAGGGAATTGTTTTCTGCTTATCATGTCTTCCAAACTTCACAACTAGTACATCTTCTAATCTTAAACATCTTTCTTAAGGATGAAGTAGTTGAACAAAGTACCCTTCCAGTAATTTCTGAACTCTTGATGATGAATTCTCAGACTGATTAAATGGATGAAAGGAGAGAACATTCTCTTCACCCCTGCAGAGCCAATTGCCCACAGACTCCAGGTGCTTTGCCACTGACAACCCCAGCACAGAGATCTGACTCAGTGCCTTGGTTATTATTTAAAGTATTTACTTTAAGTCTCTACCATTCTCCTAAGTTTTGTCTCCAAAGCCTGCTGTCCCAAGCCAGTCCCTAAAGAACTGCTGCAAAGGAAGATTTAATCTGTTTTGATGTATTAAAAATTCCGGTATGCCATGGGAATAGGAATGACAGGCATTTATTATGGTATACATTAACAAGGGCATCAGATAAGGAAATCTATTTTGTATTGTACTGTCATTCAGATAGATTAAAACAGAACATAAATTGCACTATAATAGACAGTATAATGATTTTGTAGCTATCATACATCTATCCATTTCACAAAAAAACTTAATTACTGAATGATTAGATCAAAAAGGAGATTCCAATTCTTTTTTAAAAATGCATCCATGAATGGGAATGATACAGAGTGAAAGATCCAATTTTGTTCTTAGATCTGCCTTAGCCAGAAATAGCTTCACTGAAGCCACTGCAGTTACTTTACTATGAAATTAATTTAATGGGGGATGGAGGACAGTAAAAAAAAAAAACCACCACAGAAAAAAAATAAGTGTGGTTTTAACAGTCCATAGTGCAACTGCCTCTTGCTTTGGAACATTAGTAATAACAACCATTCTTTTATTCGTGTGATTTTTTTTGTTTTACTGCTGCCCTTATGGTATCTACTCACAGAACAAACTTCCCTACTAGAAGGAGACCTTTAAAGCTCCTGCTAAAAAAACTTAGAGGAAGAAATGCCTTCCTGACCTGACACTGTGCCAAACAAAAGTGCTGTTTTCCTCCAAGTCTGGTCAGTGCCCAGGGAAACATCAAACCCAGAGGAAATCAAAGACACATAAAGATGAGTAGGAAGGTGAAGTGCCTGGACCACGTGCTCTAAATCTTCTTTCAGGGGCTACCAGAGCAATGTGGCAACTCCTGCCTGGGCTACCAGGCCAATATTCTTCTTAAATAGAGTGAGAAACAATCAGTGTGACTTGGAACAAAATCCTTTATCCAGGTGTGGGGCAAGAACACCACGGGGCTCCTGCTTCCCACTGCTGGTCAGAGGCATCCCTGGCATTTCTGACAGGGGTTGAACCTTCAGCAAGGGTTTGGATCTCTGAAGCATCCAGTTGTGGCTGGTCCTTTCAGCAATCCCTCAAAAACATTTCCACTGCAAATTTTAATGACGTGTGATCACACATCGTTCTACCACAAGGAAGGCAAATTACCTGGAAACCTCTGTGAAAGCTCAGATGTTCAAGCCTTCAGAACAAAGGCTGTCTCTGAACTGTCTGTAAGCTACTTGGCATTTCTTCCCCCCACAGGGACACAAAGTGGCACTAAATCAATTTTAATGGAAAGATAATTAATAATAATAATTTTGTTGCTCAAGTGGTTGAGCAATTTGTAACATAGACCTCTTCATTTATTTCTGAAGTTTTGGGAAAATATTTTGTATTAAATGTTGATAACTGCTAATTACAAAAAATGTCATTTAAATTATTTAAAGGTTATTTTTTCCACAATGATTTTTTAATTCTTTTGGTGTTGCCTTTGCATTTGAAATTGGCTTTGCATTTGAAATTGTTCAGTTTTTCAAAGAAAAATCGACATGCAGAAGATAATTTTAACCTATGTATTGTCTGCATTTTTTTATTTTTCTCTCTCACTAGGGGATATCTTAGTGAAAATTGTAAAAGGGAACAAAGTGTAGTGTGAAAATTATTGTATTTATCATGACCTTTGTTTTCAACACCTGAAAATTGTCTCATACAGAGAGTTTTCTTGACACTACAAAAAAATATAGTCCTTTATAGGCAATTTTTACCTGCATTATGTTCATCCATTGAAAAGGCTTTATTTTCCATGTAGCTCCTAGGAAGCTGTATATCTTCCTCAAAAGCGGTTTCACGCATCCTTGGCTGTGAAGTATCAAAATAATTGGGTGTGTTTTCCTGCTGTGATGGAAGGATGGTACAGTGGACCTCTGGGATGGCATGAAAAATAACAAACACCCAGCCACTGGACACCAGTGCAATAGCCAGAGTGGGATCACTCCATTTGTCCCTTCTCTGGAGCTCAGCGTTCCCGAAGAGGTACATAGTCATCCAGGCCACCCAGATCAGAATGGAAAAGAAAAGCGTTATAATGAGGCATACTCCGTTTTTCTTCCATTTCTTAAACTTCCCACAGAGAGTGAAAAACGAGAATCCCATGGTAAATACCATCAGGAACATGACATAAATGGAGGCCATCACAAAATCCATGGGCTCGTAGCTGCAGGCCAGCTTGTTCTCCCTGACCACGGTCAGGACCAGCCACTCGGTCGCGATGATGACCTGCACCAGCATCAGGCACGTGGCCACCCCGGCCAGGTGCCACCCCGACGGGCTCTTGCCGTGGCGAACGAGCCTGCGGAGCCTCCAGGCCTGGGCTAGCAAGCAGGAGAAGCACAAAGCAAAGATAACTCCCCACAGAAACCTTCGGGTAGAGCACACCATCTCATCTTCCTGGATGATGAACGCGAACGTCAGCCCAAACAGTCCCAGAGTCCCGAAGAGAAAGAGGAAGTGCATTCCCAGGGGGCTCTTCTTCTCTTTGTCCTTGATGAAGGGCAGCCTCACCAGCAAGATCAGCATCAGCAGCAGCGTGGTCAGCACACCTGCCCCTGCCACGGCCTCCAGCACGATGCCCCAGATGGCGTCCAGGTCACACAGGTACACGTACTGGGGCAGGAGGTCCAGCCCGCAGCCCCGGGGCGTGCTGGAGTTCTCTGAAGAGCCATAGCTGATCACCAACAGCAGCAAGAAACCAATGGCTGGGAAGGTTTTCATTTTTCTGTCTGAGACAACAAAGCATTTGTTAAGCTAGAGCTGAGTTTGGAGGATTTCACAGCCACTGAAGCCCAGCTTGTTTCAGTAGCCCATGTTTACAGTTTCTGCACTGGATTTGCAGCTGGCACAGCCTCCCCCTGCCCCCTTCACTGCCCTCCCAAAAGCTGCTTTTGCCTGTTGTACTCAGAATGCAAAATGACTCATTGCTCTGTTTGCACAGATTGAAAACAACATTTCCAAACTCTGACCCTGCAAATGGCCTACAACACAGCCAGAAAAAAATATGTATCCTGCTGCAAATATTACATTATCTGCAACACTTGGACACTTACTACCTATTTAAATGTAACACCCCATTCAGATCAAGGTGTTTAAAGCGTTTAAGTTGCGCTGGGCCCGATGCAGGTGTAAGCAATATCACACTTAGGCTGTCCCACAGCCTTGTTCCTTTTACTGGAACAAAGGCAGAGTCAAAACCACTTTTTAAATTATTAATTTTTAAAGGATAAAGTAATCCAAGGAAAAGAAACATTTTACATTCTTAAAAAATAATGCTTGTTTTCATGCTCGGTCAATAGGCAGTTATCATATTCACTTCTTTCATCCTCTTCCAAAGCCCAGGTATTAGATTGCATTTGGAAATGGGAATGGCAGTCTAGAAAAATCCCATATTCTGTGACAATGGTGCACATATGCAGTGTCATCAATCAACTGATCAAAAATGAATGCCTCATTGTGCTTCTTAGCCAGTCCAAAGCCATTCAAAGGGAACAAATAACAAAACCCAGAGCATCTCTTTCTTGGATCCAGAAAGTGGACAATGGTAAATACTCCAGGAACACAACACATCCCACTTGACCACCAGGACCAAAAGCCTAGACAAATCCCAACTTAAGTTTTTGGAAGAACATGGGTTAGGTGGTTTAAAAATACACATCATGGTGTTTGCTTTTATTAAGCAAAGCAGATTGTTAAAAAATGTAACCTTTAACTTCCAGTCTGTAATGGCAGTCTGGAACAAACACTGTGAGGAGCAGATATGAAACCTGACTCTGTTAACCTTCAGCAGCAGTGAGAGCTGCAGGTTCCAGCAGGATTTTCCTCACTGATGTGAGGGATGTTTCAGACTCCCACTGGTACTGTATGAGCATGAGAAAGAAAAGCACCACACAAGCAGGCAATGATGTTAGTCAATGTTAGGCAATGTTTAGGGTGCAAAGTGAAAAGCAGAGAAACTATCAGGAGCTCTTTTCAAGCCATACAACAGCCCTAAAGGGTTACCTCTCCAAAGAGATTAAAACTGCTTTCAATGAAAACTTTGAAAACTTTAGTGAGAGTTGAAAATAATTTAAAGTAGTGGTGCAGTGTTGCATTGAGCACAATCAGTCATAACCAACACAAGAACTATTTACATAGACTGAAACTGTGCTGTGTCTCTTAGAGCTGAGAACTGTGGATGCTCTTGTGCTTTACAGTCCTGTCATGACCCAAGTTAAATCCTGAGGATCTGAATCTTCAAACCAGTGTTTCCCTGTGTCATGACCAATGGCCATTTCCAGCCTCCATCAGGAGACAGATGATGAAGATTATGTTGTTTGCTATCAGGGGCACCAAGACAGCAAACATGCCAATATAAACCTGTAATGACTCCATGGGCTTCACCCACACAGGGTACAAAACATCTTATTAACAAATCTTCACCTCAGAAGTGGAAGCTGTGACAAATAATGTGATGTGGGCTTGGACAAACAGGAAATGGGTAATGGGCAATCTCTGCCAGCCCACAGATATTAATCTTTGCACTATTGGAAGGGCTGCAATGTTCTAACAATGCAACGACCTGCTAAGGACAAATGATTTGTTTTTTCTACCTATCTGTAATTTACTTCATGCTGGATTGGTAGAATATACACTTGTTTATATCTGATTTGTGTAACAGGTTCTTCAATGACTCTGTTGCAACAGCCACGTTAAAAACACTGACTTTACAGACAGAAAACTAATCATCAGTGAAATATATTCATTTCTGTATTGAATATACGCTCAATAAATCTCTCTGCCCTTTGAGTACATAATTAACTAGAAGAAAACATTCCAAAGATAGTTCTCCAATTCCTTTTATGCACAGTCAATTCCTACTGCAAGTAGTGAATTTCCTCTTTAGAGTGTTTGAAACGTCCTAAAAAGTGTGAAATGGTCAGTGCCTGCTGACACAAAAGGGGGAAATCCACAGGGATCTACTAAGGCAATGCTCCAAACCAGTGGTACCATTTCAACAAGTAGGAGGTCATGTGGGAAATGATTCAAAATTCATTCTAAAAGTCACCCAAACTAGAAAAAATAAAGAGCCCTAAAGTGAGGGTCATGTTAATTTTCCACTATCCCATCACTTACAAATTATGGTAAGCATGGACTAAATTGCTTTCAATACTAGCTTTGTTTATTAGCTACTCTCCAAAGACCTGGGGGGTAATTAATTAAGTGCAAGTATCCCCAGTTCTAAGATATTTTCCAGTTTTCTGGTTACTTTATGCATGTCATGTAACCCTCATGTGATTGAGCTATTCTAGGACAGTCTGTTTCCATGGAGATTGTGCTGCATGGGTAAGCAGTCATATTGTCAGGCCATCATTTGTTTCCTCTTCCTATTTGGAAGTGTTTGGGAGGGGGAAGGGAGGGTTAATGAATCTGAGTATTTCCCCCTCCGTGAAGAAGTGGTTAGTTTTGGAAAGGGGATATTAAGTTGTGACAAAATATACTCAGAATTCAAAATACATGTTCTGAAATACAGAGGTGTTCAACTCAAGGGGAATTTTCCCAAGTTACTTTGTGCTTTTGGGAAAGCTGATGGGACATAATCAGTGGTCCTCTTAGAAAGGTCCCAGAGAGCCACAGTACTGACCAAGCAAATCTCTAGGGCTGCTGACAGCTATTCCTGGTGTGAAATAATTCCCCACCCAATGTCAGTGAGTCTCACTAAACACCAGATCCTGCCCAGAGCAAAGCTGGAAAGCAGAGCTTGAAGTCTCCAAAGGAGGAATCTTTTCCTCCTAACTGCTATCAACAAAGCAGTTTGTTTCTAACCTGTTTACTATCAATTTCTGCCTAACTGGGTAAAAACAGGCAATATTAAAAATACACCCCCTGAGATATTACCAGCCAAAAAAATCCTTTTTCTAGTGCTGATACTGAACACAGACAGTTACAAAAACAAGGGGAAGAACTGAATTATAACACAGATGTTTGGTAAGTGAATACCACAACTTTAGCTAAAACTACAGATTCAATAATTTTAAGGGAAAACTGTGAAGTTGTTTGGTTTGGTTTTTTTTCCAGAAAAGTTTTTGCAAAAACCAGAAAGTACATCATTATGGGGGTTTTATTAAAATAGCATCTTCCTCAAGCCTGTGCAGTGGGTAGGATGGCAGAGTACTGAGCCTCTTGAGATTTTATAGTAAAATTTTACTGCACATTCTTGCTGGTTGTTACTTAAATCAGTAACTGTAGAGGAAGAGTATTTTTACATCTTTATGTCTAGATTAGCTCTCACTAGAGTTATGCAACCTCACAGTAGTAACAATGGTGCTCTATTCGGCTGGCACTTCCCTTCTGCTGCCAGAGAACTCCAGTAACACAGGAGTGCACTGAGACATTCCTGCACAGATACAGCCAGTGGCACTGCTACATCCCCTGCATACTGCAATCAACTGTTCACAGGGAACAAAAGCAACTTGAGATTTTTTACCCCCAGATTCCTCTCCAAAATTTTATTTTGGTAAAGCCATTAAGGCAACATACCTGAAACCAGAGCAATCAGGAACACTTACAATCAATATTCTAATCAATAAGCCTTACACATTTTAGGCAAAAGCAGTGAACAATTAGCAGGACAGCTACTATTTCATCCAGTATTCAATTTCTGGCTCAAAATCTGCTCTCAATGACAGCTGTAATAACTGCACTGTTTTCTACAGAGTGAGGTACCTTCATTACATTATCTGGCACAGAGTCACTACAAAATTGCAGACACAAAGCTGCCCCAGCGGGTACAAACTACAATTACAAGCAACTAAGCAGAAAGAGAAAATCTCACAGTTGTCATCAAAAAGTTGCCATGGTTAAAACTCAATGAGGCTTTCTGTAGCTAAAGTCTTCTGACCAAAGCTTGCAAAGGGATCAAAAAGACACAGCTGAATGCTGCTACAGAATATATATACAGAATAAATTTGTAATCGTGCAAAGGTTAAGGTCAGGCTGTTCATGGTTAGATGCATTATCTGCTCCTGTACCTGGAGCTCAAATGTTAGTCAGCTGACACAGGGAGATGCATTCAATGGCAGAGAAGAAAAACAATCTAGTAAATATAAGCAGTAGTAGCACAGATAGTAACCACACAGGCAGAAGACTGGTTCACTGTGCAATTTGCAAAAGAAAACCACCCCCGCCACAAAGTGTTGGGGAGAGACGGGAGTGAGCGAGGAATTAATCACAACACAGGATCTCTGCCAGCTGCTTTTGATCAGAACTGAAGAATGAGCTCCAGGACTGATAACAGAGCAGCAACAGCCAAGTTGAGATCAGACTACTCAAGAGACGTGTGTATTTCCAGAATAATAATTAATAGTGCAATTGTGCTTTGTAGGCAAAAATACAGCAGTGATTTTGACAGCCCTGCATCAGATACACATCATGCTCTGTTACAGCCTCGCAGTCACAGAAGGCAAGACTCCACTCCAAAAAGGACATGTAGAAAAAGTATCACTTTCATTCAGAAATACTTTGTGATGCTGAATACACTATGAAATTATCTTTCTAATTTTCTAGGAGCTGAATTCCCTTTGGTCACGTGTGCCTAGGTACTTCTGACCACAGCGCCTGGTGTTGAATTCACAAGCGATAGCAATCAATTACAGTAATCAACGTTCTTGTTTTCTTTGCTAATTCTCAGACTGTTTCTATTCATGTCATAGCCTTCTAGCAGATGGGTTCTGTCACCGGATTTCTCCTGATGCAGCGAGACAACACCTCAACCCTGATATTCCCTGCTGGTAAGCAGCAAGGGATCCCAGTTAAACTCGGTACTAGCGCTGATCACCAAGCTGGGTGTTTGGGTTCAGCACGCAGGAAATCCTGTTAGCCTTGGGATAAACATTAAGGGCAGGTGTAAACAAAGGGTTCACAAAGTGCTAAATCCTCTCTCTGCGTGGCTTTGCGGAGAGGTAACACAGAGACAGGGCTTCTGTTAACTAGAGAGAAAACTGCAGCGCACCCGCACCGAGCCGGAGCTGCCGCCAGCCCCGGGACCGGACCGCGGCGGCCGGGGGCCAACAAAGGCTCTTCCCCCCCGGCCTCTTCCCCGTCCCTGCCCTTGAGCCCCCGCTGGGAATGCGATGAGGTGCCGGGCTTGGCTGGAACCACCCCGCGTTCGAGCGCGGTGCGAGGCCGGGCGGCCCCTCCGTGTGGCCGGTGCGCGGCTGCCTCCGCTCCGGGCTCGCCTTAATCCGCCCGCAGCCTCCTCCTGCTCCCGCACGGTACCTATCCCGCTTCAGCCTCCGCTCTTTTGTCCCTTCGCTCATTTCTCTCTTCGGTTTCTTTTCCCCGTCTCTTCCTCCCCCGCCTGTTCCCGCTCCTCTTCCCCGTCCTCTCCGAACTCCGCTGCCCTCCCCGCCAGCCTTCCGCCCCGCTCCCCGCAGCGCAGCCCCCTGCTCCGAGCCCCCCCGTCCTGCCCTATATCCCATCTAATCCCCCCAGGATCCCTTCCTATATCCAGCCTGTTGTCTGCTGGCGGCCACCGAGCTAATTCTGCGGGCAGCGCAGGGCGCAGAGCCGGCTGAGCAGCTCCGCTACGTCCCTGGCCCGCAGCCCTGGCCCGGCCGTACCCCCGGGGCCGCTCCGGGGCCGCTGTCCCCCCGCTCGCCCGCCCCGCCGCCGGCTCACCCGCTGTCCGCTGCGGCCGAGGGCGGCGGGGCAGCTCTGTCCGCCAGCCCTCCGCAAGTCACATCCCGGCTCCGGCGGCGCGGCGGCTCCGCGGCGGGGAGCGAACGCAGCGCCCACCGCCCCCGCGGCGGCTCATGGAGCGCCCGGCCCCGGTGCGAGCCGAGCCCAGCGGAGCGAGCGGTGTCCCTCGCGCTCTGCGCCCGCCGCTCCGCCACGCCACGGCCCCGCGGCCAGCCCCCTCCCACCGCCCCGCCCCGCTCGGGCTCGGCACGGCTCGGCACGGCTCGGCGGGCAGGAGCACCCCGGGGACAGGGACGGGGAGCTCTGGCCGCGCGGAGCTGCCCGGCTCCCAGGGGAGCGGGCACGGTGAGGGCGTGGGTGCACACTTACACACACGCACACATACACACTGCTCACACACACTCACACTCTGCTCACTCACACACTGCTCACACACACTGCTCACACACACACACACACACACACACACACACACACACACACACACTGCTCACTCACACGCTGCTCACACACTCACCCTCACTCACACGCTCCCACATCCTCACATCCCACACTCCCATCCCGCAGCCCGGCACCCCGCGCTGTGCGGCCGGGCACGGACCGGAGCTGGACACGGGCACGGCCGCAGCCCGACGTGCTCAGGTGACCCGGGCAGGACCCAGCGCGGGGCCGGGGCAGGCACACGGACCGGCGTTCCTGCCCGCTCCTGTCTCCGCAGGGCTTGGGAAGCCCCTCCCGGGCAGGGTGGCTGGGCATGCACACACCTACGGCCAGGTGTGGGACTGCGGAGGTGAGGGGGTTTTCAGCCCTCTGACAACGGGGGATTTTGAAAGGGGCTGGATACGTTCAAACCTTCTCCAGATGCAGCTTCCGACCTGCCACAGCCGGAAACAACAGCTAAAACACACGTGAGAGAAAATGCTGGGAGCCTGTGTACGGTGCAAGCGACACTTCACACGCATGGTCAGCCCTGCGAGCGCGGCAGGTCCTGCTGGGCACTGCTCCGTGTCTGCCTCCTACCCAAAACGGGCAGCTGGTGTCCTGCCTTGCAGCTTCTCCACAGCTCAACCCCAAGACAGTCAGAGCCCTTAGACAGGGCATCCTGCAACTCCAGGAGGAGTTGTTTGTAGGAGGAAAATAACAGTTTCTGTATGTGATGTTCATGAGCAAGAGAAACTCAGGAGCCTTTTCAACAGCTTAGAGTCCATCTGCCTGACACGTCCATGACCAGCAGCCTCACCGTGCTGTGCACCCCTGGGTGATGCACCCCTGCATCTCTGGGTCGTGCACCCCTGCATCTCTGGGTCATGCACCCCTGCATCCCTGGGTGATGCACCCCTGCATATCTGGGTGATGCGTCCCCTAAAACCACTAAGGACAGTCTGGGCAGGCACAGCTGACATGGCATCAGCAGCAGGGAGTGCCTGGAATGTGTCCTTCCTGAGCACCTGTCCTTCTTGCCAGGTTTCCATACCCAGAGCCTTCCAAAGGGAAAGATCTGCCCTGAAAGGTGCATTCTTCAGCACAGCAGAACTGTAACCTTTAAAGAGGCTCTTCCTAACGTGTGTGGCTTATTTACCTGTCATTTATGATGCCTTGGGGGGTAGCCTGAACTTCTCAGCGTGGCTGACAGGGAGTAAATTGGATGGTGGGGCTGGACTGTAATTGCCTCTGTTTAGGAAGGGCAGCAGGCAGAGAAAAGCCGAGGCAGAGGAACAATTTCACATTTCTGCTCTGTTCTTTCTCAATTTCTCTATCTTGCTGCTTTCAGGTTTTAGGCACTGGTTTTATCTGAATCACATGCAAACAACATACCCTGCCCTTGCATCAGTTGACAGCTACACTCCATTCAAAGTTAAGCAGGATAATTTTACAGAATTAAAATGAGGTGGTGAGAGGTGAAGTTGCTGTAAACTGCCCAAGGTCACCCAGCAGTCTGGCAGAAAAGTGGAAAATACTGGTTCAACAGATCAGTCTGTACCCCTGCTCCATCTTGGGAGCCTGAGCCAAGCACCCAAATACTACAGTACCAAGTAAAGACCTTTTTGTGTATAAATAAACACACAGAGCTCTCTGTGCCGTGCTGGATACAGAGAGGTGGACCAGGGGAAGGATGAATCACAAGGATTCATGTGCTGTCGGTCTTGGCCGGCTCACAAGGGAGCAATGTGCTGAGCCCTTCAGCAAATGCAAATCTTGGGCATTGTTCCCTTCTTCCTGTGTCTCTAACACAGCCCCGGTTCCCTGAAGGAAACTGCCTCCCTCATTTGCCTTGTACTGATGGAACAGGGAAGATAATGCCCTTCTCAACAATTGCTAGTGTGTCAGCACTGAATAGGGCTGATTTCTCACCTGCTGAAGCAGTTTTTAGTGTTAGCTACCAAGAAAAAGTGTAGGACAGGACTCCAGATCATCCAGGAAATTATAGGAGGGTTTGGTAGAGTAGCTGGACTAAATCACAGCTCCTGTTGCATTACTTTCCACCTAGTTAGCTTTGAAAAAGATGCTCTTAAAATAGGCTTTTATTTAGGGGAAAAGTATTTCTATCAGTGAACCACAAACTCAACAGCACCTTCAGCATTTCCTACTGTAGGTAGGATGGAGTGGGTGCTGTGACCCAGGCAGACTGTGTGAATTCCCTGATTCCAGATGCTGCTCTCTACTCCTGCATCAGTTCCTGGGACCCTGCAGTGCCTGAAGCCAGTGACTGCTCACTTGTGGTCAGTGCTTGGAGGGGGCTGGGGAAGGGGTGAGGTATGCAAGGTCAGAGCAGAGGCAAAATTTAGAGACCTCCACTTATGCCATGTAATTCTGCAAGAGGTGATGGCCTAAGGAATGGTGAGCTCAATGCTCTTGTTCATCTCTGGAAGAGTGAAGAACATGTATGGTATCTATTTCTCTTTATTTTAGACTGAGTGTACAATATACTCAACTTTTTAAAACTCCATTGCTTTTCAGTAATTTTACTCCTCCCATTTCCTACAACACGCATTTGGTCATTGAACAGATTTTTAGCTTTCCCCCCACCAATATTTGGTTTGCTGCTTGTGACAAGAGGTAAACAAAGAGTCTGTGTGGTGCTGCATGTTCCCAGTGCTCCTCTTCTGCAGCAGTGCTCCCAGCAGGATTTGACAGGAGGGAGCAAGGCTGTTACAGCAGCACTGAGCAGACACCACTCACCCCTCCATGAATGCCAAATCCACATCCCCACAGACTGTCACCCTCATTTCAGCTGCTTTTCCCATGTCCCAACCTGAGATAAAGGCAGTTTCCATCCTCTGCTCTCTTCTTACCCTTCAGAAAGCCTGGCAGGTGTTGTATTTATTGCAGGAGCAGGCACAAGAACAGTCAGGCAGTGTTTCACTACCAGCTTTCCTTTGTACTGCAGAACCTTTTCACTGGGCACTCTGGTTTTGCAGCTCTGCCAGCACAGAACTGTGCTTGTGCCAGTGCAATTGAAGTGGAATATTTCATTAAGAGATCAGCAGTAGGCACATGGAAATGACAGCAATCATGAAGTCTGCATTACTTTGTTTGCATGAGGGAGCCCCAGGCACAGGGGGAAGCCAGCCCTGTGTAAATCACTTCAGATTGCCCTGAGACACACTGAGAGCCTTCACCATGGGCGGGCCAGGCTCTGCTCTCTGCTCCTGGAGGCTGGGGTGCTGCAATAACGAGTATGACAGAAGAGAATGAGGAGACAGCAGGTGAATTTGCCCCTGGCAGTGGTGTGTGGTTGATTCACACCATTTCTGAGCCCTGAGCAGAGGTGCTTTTCATTCCACAAATCCCTGCAGCGTGATTAGTTTGCCTAATACGTGCCCTGCTTTTTCTCAGGGCAGGATACAAATCCTGGTGCTCCCATTGGTTGGCAGCATCAAGGAGGCAGAGAGATTTGTGTGACCACCCTGAGATGGTTTCTCTGTTACTGCAGAGGGTTTCACACCTCGCTCCTGGCACTGCCCAGGGCAGAGTCTGCCCTCTGCAGTGTTCTGTGAAAGGGGGGTAGTGAGGAGAAGGGGAGAAGGGGAAATGAAAGAAAGAGAATCTTGAAGTCACTATGAAGAAAAAGATGGGTGTCAGGAAGGAGATGGATGCATGGAGGACAGAGAAAGAAAGAATTATTGAAACATTATGGAGAAACATAATCTGGAAAAACTTCTATTCATGGCACAAAAGAAAGGTGCTCTCAGGGGAAAGTGTGTGTGAATGGATGTAGTGTTGGATGTCACAGCCACATTCAAATCCAAATTAGACCTGTTTTTTCAGCTTGGGTTAAATAAACCAAGGTAAGGACGCATTTTTGCAGCAGTGCACCTACTGATAATTCCTTTTCTGTTTGGTAATAAATACAACCTGTCCTGTGGTTCGCCCCATCCCTTGTTTGGCCATTCAGGGAAGGCAGTGAGTCTCCCCCACAGTCACAGCTCTGAACACCAGGACAAGGGAGCAGCAATGCAGGTGAGATTTACAGGGCAGTCAGGATGATATTTGTTTGTTTTCTCAACACATTCCTTTATCACACTAGTAATGTGTAAATGCTTTCTTTAATCTGTAGAGAAACATGGACAAGTGTTATTATCTAATGCAGCTGGTAAGAATTCAGCTAAAACACAATTTGAATCAGGATGGTCTGTGACAGCAGGCATGGGATTAAAGTCCTTGTGACTGGGAATTTGCACTACTTCAAATCTTCATTTCACAAGGAAAACCACCAGAGACAGGTATTTAAATCAGCATATCTCTGGTATATTGAGTTATTGCTATAGCCTCTCTGAGGTTCTGCCTAGATAAATCTCAAACTGGCCAAGCCATTTGGATTTAAAAAGTTTATACTTGACCTTTCCACAGACAAAGTCTCAGTTGTATTAAAATGAATTTGATCAAGCAAATGATTTGTGGCTTTCTGTTCGGAGCATGAGAAAACTTCCTTAACTCAGGGAGAGAGTGACCCTGGCCAAGAACAGCAACTTCTGCTGGAGAACCTTGAGCTTCCTTCTGGTGTGTAGCTGTGGATGGTGCTGGGTGCAGTGAGGTTTCTTAGGGTGAAGATTAGATGCCCCCTTAGATTCCCCTGCTGCAGGGAATAGTTGCAGTCACCTACAATGCACAGAGAGATTCTCTACATCCTCTTCACTCCTCAAGACATTAAGGATATCAGCCAATATAACTGTGCCACCCTTGAATGCACTTATGCTTCAAATAAATGCTTGATTTATAAGTGCTTTTATTTACATCTGCTGGTTTCACACCCACGCTGAGGTGTAAAGGGTTTTTTCTGAATGCTGCTAAGAATGGTGCTGGCACCTCTTGAATGCAGTGTCATTAATGCCCTTATCTGTAATATCTCCTCAGGGAAGTGGGAAATCACACCCGGAATTTTTTCTGGCCTCCTTCTTTAGTGGCATGTTTGGTGAAAAATATTGGCCCCTGTTGTGGCCTGTCTATGTATCTAAAACAAACAAACAAAAAAAAAAACCCTGTTTATATCCCGGCAGCTGATTGAACAATCCCCTCTCCGTGATGTGCTCAGGGTTTCTGTTGCTGAGACTGTCACCTGCTGGCCACGGAGAAACTCGCCAGGATCTCGGGAACAACCTCAGAAGCTGATGGGTTAAATATTCGGGTTTGCCTTTAGAAATTACACATGGAGATGTTCCTGTAACTCTAAACAGGATGATAATTCTGTAAATGGAGGTAGACAAGGAAAGCTTCCTCATTTATAAAACTTTTAAATTTCATGGAGTTTTAATGCAAAGGAGACCAGGTTCTCATCACTGTGAACATGTGGGGTAAAATGCTGGGTCCAGTAAATTTAACTAAGCTTAACTAGGGCAAATTAAGTCATAACCAATTATCAAGGAAAAGGGGGGAAAAAAGAAAAGAAACTAAACCCTGGTTATCCTGCCTCTGGCAGATTTTTGTCACATTAAACCATGGATACAAGGTGACATTAAGAAAGGGTCACATTGTACTGACCAGCAGAGCTCAGCAGGAATCAAAGGACCTTTACTGAAGGTCTGCACTACAGGAAAGGAAAAGAATTGCTCTGAAAAGCTCTTTCAGCTCTGCCCTTGTCCTGCCCTCCCATCTGTTGTCACTGATAGCTCATTTTCTGCCAGTTTTTGGGCCGGAACGTCACCTGGTGTAAATCACAGCTGGAACGAGGGTTTGCAGTGGTTTATTCTCCTTGTTTTGAGGAGTGCTCCCCTGTTCCCCCCAAACCTGAGAGCAGGCTACTGCAGTGCCTGGAATGCATTGTTCAGGTGTGATTTTTCTGTTTCAGACACAGAAATGAGTTCTGAGCTGTACAACAGGTACAACTGCTCCTGTGATTCCAGTGGAGCACCACTCTCTAGAGTTCTTCCCAAAAATCTTTGGGTTTTTCTTACATAATTGAGCTGTGTTACCAGCATCCTGCAGGGCTGCTGATAGGAAAGGAAAGCTGGTGCCACAGAGGCTGTTTCATGACAATTATCCTCAGCTCACTTGGTGTTACACAAGGGTTTTGCTGCTGAAAGCATGTCTAAAGTAACCCTCAAGTTCAGTGCCACATGTCGTACTGAAACTTTAAAGAAGAGATTTTTTTATGGATGTTTCTCCATAAGCCTCTTAGTTCACATCTGTAAAAATAGATTTCATGCACTTTAAAGATACTTTTTGACTGTCTGTAGTAAATCCCTAGAAGTGAATTTATGCAAAGTGGCCATATTTTTATTTCTTATTAGAAATTAGAATTATTTGTTTGGTGGGGTTTTTTTTGGTTGGTTGTTTTTTTGGGTTTATAATTTCCCTGTATTTCCCTTCTCTCTGTTCTTGTGCTTGGACACTTACAGGCTTTATTGTTGCTAGAGAACACAGGGTGCCTGGATGTCTGTCTTATGAAAGCAAGTGGCTGCTTAAAAAGCAAACCAGAGAGATTAGAGACTGTGTGAAATTCCACTAAATTCAGTGAAAAGCATAACTTCAAAGAATTTAGGATCAGATTTCAAATGCATATCATGAGAGACTTTTGAAACTGGTGGATTAATACAGAATGCTGAGTCTCCACCCCTGTACAGGACAGACAATGCCATTTACCTGCCCCAGAGCAACCTCCCCACTCCCTTCTCTGTGTAAAGAGCAAAGCTCTTCAAGGCCATTCTGTCAAGAATGAGAACTTGAAGAGCTCTGGCTCACAACCAGGCAGACCCTGGGGCCCGTTCTCAAACACCAACAGGGAGAATCCACAGCCTCTCCATCTTCATTGAGAATAAACGAGGCTTTGCCTGGAATGCTCTTTTCAAATCTGTGAATGCTAAACTAGAAAAAATCCCCGTGGCTTCCTTCTCTGCTTCCCACCCACACTCCTCAGCAAGTGATTTCCTCAGAGCTGGTGGGATCTCTGCTCAGGCAGAGGGTGGCTGGGGAGCTCTGTGCTCCGAGTCCTGTACAGAGCGTGGGCTCGCCAGGGCTGTCACAGCCCCTGCAGCCCCATCTATCACTTTATTTATCACATGGAGATAGATTCCCTTTAAAACTCCTCTTCTGCTGGTAGATTTACTTTGCACCAAGACCTAGTGTGAGTTAATATTCTTTTTGAGGGGAAATCAAGGGCAGTGGAGATTCTAGCCTGAAGAGTGTAGCCTGTGAGTTTTATCCCTGCATTGCACATACATTTTGATGGTCCTTGCTGTGTGTTTTGTTGAGGCTGAGTCATAAGCAAATCTTAGTGCTTTGGAAGGAAGGAAAAATGGAGTTTGGACAGGAACATGACACGTCACGAATGGATCCAGCAAAGGGACTGCTCAAGCTGTGAGAATGCAGTGATGTATCTCAGCAAAAGGAGAACTGAAGGTCAAAAGTCCTTGTGCTGCATTTCAGTTTTCATCACCTGAAGCCTGTCTGGACTCAGTGACGTTTCTGGTGACAAGGCCATCACAGTGAGATGAGCCAATCCTGCTCATGTGCCTTCCCTCAGGAGCAGCCCCAGAGTTCACAGGGACTGTTTCTGTTCTTGTATTTCAGTGTTAGGATGATGAACATCTGCCCATGGCTTGGGGCTGACACAGGTGCTGCTGCTGGGGCTTGGTCAGGGCACAGCATTTTTGGCTGAGGTTGTTGAGGAAGGAGAGTGAAGCTCTTGTGTTATGGAGCCAGGAGGTTTCCTTGGCATCCCTTGGGAATGCTGCCTGTGGAGGAGAGGGGGAGCCACACCAGCTGGGCTGGGCAGCCTGGGAGAAGGTGCTGTGTTTTGGGGAGACTCAGCCATGAGCTGCAGTGTGCAGCATGCAGGCTGTGTCACAGAGATCAGGACACTGCAGAGCCTGGGCAGAAAGCAGCCAGGCTTGGGGCTCCCCAGGGACCCACTTGGACAGGCACAGCTGGCTGCAGCTCAAACACCACTGACTCACAGCCAAGCCTTGAAACAGGGCAGGAGAGAGCAGCATGTTCTGCCACCAGTAGTTTGACTTTGAATATGTTTAGAAAGTTAAATGTCTTTTTTCCCCCCCCTTTCAGGCGATGCCTGGCTTTGAGGTCAGAAGCCTTTTGATCTTCTTCATGGAGCTCACCATGAGGGAGAGGTTTAGGTGTTCCTAATCCAAAGATCTGCACCTTTCACCCCCTCTCCTTGGTGCAGGATGCCACTGCTGTCACGCTTTGAGAGGCAATGAAAGGGCAGGGACACTCATTTGTCAGGATGTTTTGATAGGAGCCACTGCCCTGCTGTCAGGAGCAGCCCAAGTGTGCTCCCTCCTGTTTTTTGGGCAGAACTTTGGGCCCTTCCTCTGCCTTCCCTGGAGCTGTGGAAGGGCAGGTTGTGCTCACTGCAGCCGGCAGGAAAACTGCAGAGTCTGAGGCCTGCAATGAGACAGCAGCTTTTGAAGGAGCACTCAGCGCCACCAGACACAGCCAGTCCAGTGGGGCTATGGATTAAATTATCATTAGCAAAGCTACCTATCCAACACAGCTGCAGAAATGTGGCCCTTTTCCTCCCCCTCCCATTGGCCAGCTGATGTTCCTCCTACATGGTACAGAGGGATTTTATTTTATTCAGGTTCAGGCTGCAGATCTGGCTGATGTTGGAAGGGGCTTTGGAGGACATTTGGTGTTTCTGAGGCCATCGAGGGTCACGTTCCTCCAGGCTCCTTCTGGTTTCTGCTCTTTCTTGGGGTTAATATTGCAGTAGGGAAGAATAAAAGGCCCTTTCTATCTTCAGGATCTAAAGTGAAGGAACTGAGCAGACAGAAAATTACAAACTTAATTTTAGAAATATTAATGGTTGAGTTTAATGAAGTCTTGGCCTTAAGGAACAATATCCAAACAGGTGCTGGCCAGGCAGAAACTCTGTGTTTGAATGGGATGTGTGCACACACACTGTCTCTGCAGCATTCCTGGAAGGGCAGCATTTGTTGGCTGTACACCCCAGCCCTGAAGGCTCCCAGCTGGCACTGGGAGGACCCTGGCAGGACCAGGGACCGTGCCCTGGGGCAGGAGCCGGGCTGCCACAGCCAGAGATTGAAGCCTGAAAGTGCATTTAAGGTGTTGGATTTTGCAAACATGGATGCAAGCAGCACTGTGTTTGTTAGCAAGTCCCTCAGCTGTCATGGCACTGTGAGTGTTTTCCAGCTCTGACCTGGCCAGAAGAGAGGTGCCACTCCTGGAGAGCTCCAGCTTCCTGCAAACACAGCTCCAGGTGCTGCACACAGACAGGTACCCACATAATATTTATACTTTCTTAATCTGGCAGCTTAATTTGTACACTCATGTGGAAAAAAAAAACCAAAACAACCCCAAACAACTGGGTTGAATCATTGTTTTGTTTATATTTGAGAGAGAATTCACTTGCCTGTTGTTTGCCATTGCACCCTCAGAAGATGGAGGCCTCTGGCTAGCAGGATGAAGCATGGCTTTGTTTTACTATTTACAGAGGCTGGAAAGCACGATGGTGAAGAGAGAAAAAGCATGCAAATAACTTGTTTATCCCCAGAGATGGATGCTTTGTGCTGTCACAAGCTGTGCTGTTGACTCAATCCAGCTTTATTTCCCTGGAACTGGGGGAGCTGACAAAGCTTGCTGAGGAGGACTCCTAAGCCAGAGGGTTTTGGTTTCAGGAGAGGTCCATGAAGCATCCCAATGTTTTGATCTGGGGCATCAATTACAGGAGAAAGGAAAGGAAGGTGGGAAATAAATACAGTGAAATAAAAAACCAAAAAAAGCAAAATGAAGCATCTCAGTGCAAAAGAGTGCACATTCTGTCCCCAGGTTCCCTGCTCTCCTGCCTCTCTCTAAATGCTGAGTACCTAAATACAGTGTGACCTGCCAGGCAGCGCAGCCTCGCTGCTGGGAATCTCAGGGAGGGAGTTCTGCCCAGGGGCTGACACTGAGCTGATGTCCAGGTCTGGACAAAGCCCAGCTCGACCCAAATCCAAACAGGAGAAAGACGCTGTCATTTCTGTGCCAGCTGAATTGCTGGGCTGGAAAAGTCATTCATGTAAGTAAATGTTACTGATTGGCCTCTGTGTAGTGACTCCATCACCATCAATAACCTTAACACAATCTGTGATCCTTCCAAAAAGACCATCATTAGGTGGACTGATGTCAGCACAGCTTCCCAAGTCCAAGGCTTTGATATCATCTCATAAATTAGGAAGATTTTCAGGCCAGAAAACACTTCAGTAGTCTATGTGGGAATTGAAGGGCTGCTGCAATGAGCCTTGTAAAATGAAATGCTGAATATAAAAAGGAACAAACAACTGTTTGCCTTCAGCATTCTGGAAGCTGTATGTGGTCAAAATAATTTTAACAGATGTGATCAGATGCCATCTCCTTTTAGCGTGGAGTTAACAGCTTTGCAGTTCCTGATGGCAGGGGTGAGAAGAGCCACCTGCTAGGACACAAGGGATGTGGTAGTAGAGTGGGGAGATGAACAGAAAAAGAAACTACCAAGTCTTGCTGTCTGAGAGAAGTGAGGCTGCAAACAAATCATGCCATGGTTATCTAGACCCTGATCTGGCTTTCCCTGAAGTGGGTGCCAAAGGTGTCCCTTGGTTCACCGCTGCACAACAGGCACCAGCCTGTTTCATCTGTAAGTGATACTCTGCCCCTGCAAATGATCTGTGTGAGCAGTCAATGTGATTCCCTGTGCCAGTGATAAAGCTGATCTCATGGGGAGTTGTGCCAATGCTTTTAGACAGTAAACCTTTGGGCAGAAGTTATGCAAATGTTCAGATTAATTTAGATATGCAAGTAGCCCAGGAAAATCAATGGAATCACTTAGATGATTAAAATAACTTTGTCCAAAGTGTTTTTAGCCTCTGTACAAGTCCTTGATCTGTATGGATGGCTTGCACACTTGCAAAGATTAAAAAAGAACATTTTCATTAAGAAAACTTTCTCTGCCTGAATGCAGAGAAGGTGACTCAGTAAAGCAAGTTACTCTTTTCCCACTGGCATGTGTTGTGCCCAGGTCTTTATGTTCCAGTGTACAGACACTGTCTGTGAGAGACATGAAAAACTGTAATGCCAGGCTCTGTGAGTCCCTGATGTTTGCCAGTGTGGTTTCTTTATTTTTAGTAGTTCCTGGAGAAGGGCTGAATCCATCCATGTGCAAAAGATCCCAACTGACAGGGAGGGGAGGCATGCATGTGCTTTGAGACATGTGCCTGGGGTGGCTGTGGTTAT
This sequence comes from Camarhynchus parvulus, assembly GCF_901933205.1. Lineage (NCBI taxonomy): Eukaryota > Metazoa > Chordata > Aves > Passeriformes > Thraupidae > Camarhynchus > Camarhynchus parvulus. Next base: position 11,297,181 of record NC_044584.1, on the reverse strand, counting down.
GTAAGGGCTCTTTTGACATGGCCAATTACATAAAGTGGAAATACAGGGGAGGAAGGCAGTGCATGAAGGCAGAGAAGGAATCTGGCTGTAGCAGTGGAGCCTGTGTCCCTGCAGGTGCTGGGAATGAAGCAGAAGGAGGGTACCCAGGTTGGTACATTTAAGCCTGCCCAGGAATCCCCAGGGGCTGCTGACTTGGAGCAGGTGAAGCAGGAATGCCCCTGCTGCAGCCCCTGTGCTGGATGGCAGCCAGGGGGCAATGCCCCTGCAGGCACTGGGCACAGCAAGGCACACAGCAGCACAGGGCATCAGACACAGCCTTGGAAATCTGCTTCTGTTTGTCACATTTCAAACTGAAATGTGTTCAGCGGGTGCAAGACACAGGGCAGGGGCAGCTCTGCCACGGCAGCAGTAGGAGGGGGCAGTGCTGGGGCGGGTTTGATGCGTGTGGGCACAGCCCAGAGAGGACATGGCAGGAATGCCCAGTGGAGTGAACGCTTCAGCTGAGGGAGCTCAGTCCCCAGGGCAGGATTCACTGCTCTGAGATCCCTGAAGCTGGCACAGGGCATTGAGAAGGGCTTTTCCCAGTGAAAATGAAGTTTAGAACTGTTTGGGCAGGTAGTATGTGATCAGCCCAAATCCAAACATGGACTCTGCTCAGCATGCAAGGACCACTACAGCGTGCTCCCCTTTTCCACAGGTAACACTCTTGCTCTGGCATCAGAGCTGCTTCCCTGCTGCAAGGGCACTGTGTCTGCTGCTGGGAAGGGAGGGAGAACGGAGGTTTGTGCCTCTTGGCCTATCCTACTGAATTTCAGACAAGAAATCAGAGATCTCCCATGAGAAAGCCGTAATGCAGATGTACTTTTTTGTTTCAAACTGTGTCAACCTTTCCGAGTGTAAAGATCAGCACTGTGTCCAAAAAGGTCACAAAGAGCTAAATTTTGTCCCTAGAGCAAATCTGTCATCCCCTGCTAAGCAATTTCCCATGAGCCATGCTGTCTGTGCAGCTTGTGGCACGGGCTCAGGATGTGGTGACCCCTCTCTGACATCTCTTCTTCACGAGGCTGCTGCATTTCACACTGCCCTGCTGAGGAGTGAAATGGGACACGGGGGTCTGTGTCCTCCTGTTGGTGCAGTCACCAGCTCCAGCAGCAGGAAGCAGCACCCTGGTGTGGGGTGGATGTCAGATCTGATAGGGTTTTAACAGGTTTCCTTCTGAGGGGGAGGCACACGTTTACCAGCCTCTGGTTGACAACCACAGGGGTGAACCAGGGCGCTGGGGACACTGTGGGCACCCCTGGCCATGTGAGCAGGGCACGGTGCCGGACCCAGCAGCCCTGGGCAGCCTGGCTGGATTCCATGCATTCCCAACAGATGGTGCTGCGGTGCCACCGAAAGCTGAAGGCAGGCCTGGAACAGAGGTTTCCCTGCTCCCTGCGCTTTCCCCCACGGTGCTCCCGTTGAATTGGAGCAGGTTTTATTTTCCCACAGCAACCTGCACAGGCTTCACCTGCCTTCAGTGATTATCCCTCCTGCCCTTCAGCAGTGCCAGTGGGTCTGGCCTTGCTCAGGCTGCAGTTCCACTCTGCCTCCTGGTTTTGGGGATTTTGGCCTCTGCCTGCACAGCCACTGAACCCCAGCAGGGAGGACAGTGGGTGCCACCTGTGTCACCTGGTCTCAGTGGCACATGTCTCCTCAAGAGCGTAACTGAACTGCTGCATCCTGAGGAATGATGTTGTGTTTAACACAGCTTAGCTCTGCCTGCAGCCAGTAAGGCTGGCTCTGGCCCAGGAAGGGGGACGTGGACTTCCTGTCCTCGCTCCTTCAGCCTCCCCTGCAGTGATGTGCTCCCTTGCCCTGGCTTGGAGAGAAGGAGACTCCTTTCCCCTGCACACTGAGGTCATGCTGCTTTTGGTACAGCCTCTCTCAGGAGTGCCTGAAGCCAGAGGATCCCTCAGGAAGGTGGAGAGGACAGTGTCTGCCTGGGGAGGACTCCAGATGTGTTGTGTGTGATTTGGGTGAAGCCTGTGCCTGGCAGGGTTAGGAGCTGATAGTCACGAGGAGCTGGGGCAATCTGGGCCCTTACATCCACTCGTCTCCAGAAGAACTCTTGGTCCTTTCATAGGTGGGATTGACAGGTCTGTTCCTTCCTCTCTATCCCCAAGGAGGTGTTGGGAGGATCCTGGATCAGGTGGCATTGACACTGGAGAGGTGGCAAGCAGAGGCAGCAGCTGTGGCAGGTGTTGAGGTGCTGGGAGCAGCAGCACAGGGATGTTTTCTGCCTTGCTCAGGCTGATGTTTGTGCAGACCTGCACAAACACTCCAACCTGCTCACACACCTTCCTCGTGCTCCCTGCGTGGCAGCTTCTCCTGGCCCTGCGTCCCTGCAGTCTGCCTACACTTGGTGATGAATTTACTGCTGTTGAACAATAATAGTGCCTAAGGAAGGCAATAGGGAAAATGGGAAAATACATTCAAAGAACTGAACAAATTCACTTTGCAGGAGTTCATTATGTCACTACCGAGCCCTTGCATGGCTCCCATCACCAGGGAGCATCAGTGAGATGGGGTGAGCCATGAAGAGCCTCTCAAAGCATTGATCAAGTCCAATTATTAAGGCACTCAAAAAGCAGCTTGGGCATTGATCTTTGAGCTGGCAGCATTGTGCTGGCTGGCAGGACTTTGATTTAAATGAGTACCCCATCTTTCAGACCCAACTCCATTCTCTTGCCAAAAACAAAAATTACCCTTTTGTATCTCAAGGCCATGAAATGAAGTGATTCCTTTTCAGGTCATGTGCACCCCTGAAAAGCACAGACCAGGCTGATTCTTCAGAAACCCAGGGGAACCCTTGAATAAATGCACAAGCGAATGACTAGTTCCCCTAATTAATGCTGATGGTAACATTTGATCCCCACCTCTGTGTAGAGGAAATTATGCTGATATCAATTCACCCTAATTTAGTTGAAATTACCCTTGGTGTATGCATGGTTGTGCTTTGGAATAGTAACGAAATTTTGGCTCTATTCTCACATGAATATTTTTCCAGTGGATGCAGTCTTATTGATTTCAGAAAAAAAAAAAAAGATTTTCAATGCTGTATCCCTTTAAACAAATTTCTGTTAATCTTAATTTCTTGGGCTGAGTTATTGTCCTGGAGAGAGAGCCCTGGAGCTTTTGATGGGTTTATGGTACTCATGTGTGGCAGGTGAGAAACTCAGCAAGGCACCCAGTCTCCTTTCTTCTGCCTTCAGCCTGTAAGCTCCAGCTTATAGCACAAAGAGGTGACAGGAAAATACTTGCTGAGTGGGGTATTGAGCAGTCTTGTGTCTAAGCAGCCTTTGTCACATACCACTGCTTTGAGGAGAAGCAAGGCGAACATGGTTCTTCCCTCCTGCCCTTACAGCAGCATCAGTGGGCCATGGCTCTGGGCTTGGTGGGGCTGAAGTTCCACTCTGCCTCCCAGTTTTGGGGATTTGGCCTCTGCCTGCACAGTGAAACCCAGGAACTGGGTGGGTCTCTGCACAGGGTCTTGCTCCTGCAAAGCACCAAAGCTTTTGGGACTTGCTTGCCTGCCTGATGCTCTGTGCAGGCTTTGTTGGGAGCTTGGCTAATGCATCCAGGACTGGTGTTGGTGCAATCCTGGAGCAGCTGCATCACTGTTGATGTGTCTGCTGCTGCTGTCACCTGAGCCACTGACTGTTGGTCACATGGAAACCTCCACGGGTGAGCCCTCTGGAGATTCTCATCTCTACTGAGATGCCCCTGACCCCTCAGAGATCCGGGCTACACCCAGCCCGCCTGGGTAGACCAGAGGATGCAAGTGAAGCATCCCTCGGCAGGGGAGCTGGGCTGTCGCGCTCCGGGCTGGTGGCTCTAGGTGGCACCATTGAATCAGCAGCGAGGATGGCAGCGCAGCGCTCGGGGGCCAGCGCTGTATCCCAAGGGACCCGGGCTGAGCTGCCCCGGGGTATTGTGGATATTTTTGTCCAAACGAGGGCATCTGACTCCATCTTATCAGAAGGCTAATTAATTACTTCATTACACTATATTATTCTGTACTATATTACATCACATCTAAACTGAATCTGCCAAGCACTCAGCTCTGCACACCCTGCACAGAATCTCGTGACTGTCAGTGACAGTCCCGACACACAGACACTGATAGGCCCTGACAGGCCAAGGAAACAAAACACCATCACTCTGGGTAAACAATCTCCATATTGCATTCTACTTTGGCACAAACACAGGCACAGCAAATTATAAGAATTGTTTTTCCTTTCTCTGAGGTTCAGAGAACGTGAAACCCAGAAATATTCTTGGGAAGAACTGTGCCTTGCTTTTCTCTGTGAGGAGAAATTTGGACACACGGGGCTGTCCCCAGCTGGGGTACCCTCTGCCCGGCTTCAGCTGAAGGTGGGCTTGGGCTGCTCCCTCCTGCGCCCAGGGTATCGGGTGTCAGCCTCTGGAGCACCAGTGCCTGGGCCTGCTCTCCACACGCCTCTGGAGCACCAGGGCTGTCCTGGGCCTGCTCTCCACACGCCTCTGGAGCACCAGGGCTGTCCTGGGCCTGCTCTCCACACGCCTCTGGAGCACCAGAGCTGTGCTGGGCCTGCTCTCCACACGCCTCTGGAGCACCAGAGCTGTGCAGGGCCTGCTCTCCACACGCCTCTGGTTTGTCTTCCAACTTAGCACCATGCTGCTCTCACGCCTCTGGAGCCCAGGGCTGCGGGGCCTGGCCCTGGTGGAGCCAGAGCCTGGTGGGGCAGGAGCCGAGGATCCCTGCAGGATCCCTGCAGGCACTCCCTGGCTGGGTAATCAGCCCTCCTGCAGCAACTCCTGGCAGTGGGAAGGAGAGCATTTTTCCTTCCCATCCTTCGCTTTATCATCTTTCCATTTCTGGCCTTCTATGCTGCTCCTGTCCCTCATTAGGAGGCGTTTGCCGTCAGCTCGTGCTTTGCTCAAAGCCAGCCTGCACTGACAGAACTGGCTGTGGGCACTGCTGACAGGGGCATGAGTAAGAGCTGCAGCAAGAGCTGCTCCAAAGGGTTTGTCCCTACAAGATTTTTATTAAAATATAATATTAATCAAAGCTTTCACAAGTGGAACTAGGTTTTGAATACTTTCTGGGGGTATTATGGTTGTAAATATTTCATGTCCCACTTCTGCAATACAACCCAAGTGTAAAGTGAAGGAAAAATAGTGCTGGGATAGGAAGGGATAATAGAATACATGCAGAAAAATTGAGACTAATTATCGTAACTAATTAAAATAAGTTGCTATAACTGTATAATGACTGATTAAAATTTGCTATGATGTTACGAGAAACATATGTAAAATATCCTTTTGTTGCAGGAAAAATGACTGTTGCCCAATTGTTCCCACTCCATGATGATCAAGAGCAAACTGGAGTGGAGCGGTGCTGGCCTGCTACTGGAATTGTGTTCCTCGTGCTGGTGCAGGGGGTGGGATTGGCTGTGGCTCCTTTGGGAATGGCACACAGCCTGCAGTGGGTCCTGGGATGGGCAGCAGCAGCCTGGAACAGAGTTGGAGCTCTGTCCATTCCATGGACATCCTCATTTTGGAGCAAAACTAACCCAGAGAGAGCCTTGGGCTGACTCAGAGAACTCCGTGTGAAATTCCATTAGTTACTACTAATGTATTACTTAAAGCTTAGGTGGTTATTATATTTATTCTATAAATACATTATCCTATTACCCACTATAATACCATAACTATACACTAATAATATGTCATTATATGCTTAGGTAAGTTTTTCTACCTTTGGTTCAAGCTGGTCCCTCTATGGAAAATCACTTTGAGCACTTTCTTCACAATCTGCCTGCTGTGTCTGCTCCTGCCTGCCCAGCACTGACCCCATTGACTCCCATCCTGCTTCCTCTCCCTGGGAAGGGCAACAGCTGAAATACAGTGCAAGAAACTCATTTCCCCTTAAAATATAAAGCGTGTCAGTGATGTATAGCTGTTGCTGCTGTTGATATCAGTGAATGCTTATTTAGGTTCAAATGTGTTCAGCTTTTTGACTTCCCATTCAGAAAACACAGGACAGGGAATAACAATGGATGAGTAAGCACAAGTTTTGGCAGCCAGAGTTAAAGATGTCACCGAAGATTAGGCATCAGGAGCTTTTTAAAAAACTTATGTTATCTCTTTAATGCCATAAAGTATCAGTTAATGCATTGAATTGACTGTCACACAGGGTATCAGGACCATGATTAGGCAGTTTCTCAGACTTTGCCTGTCAGCACAAAGATATGCTCTTGGCATCTCTTCCAAAATAGTTCCCTGAGACTTTGTTTTGGGGAGAGACAGATAAAGTTTTCACTGATTAGATGAGGCAGACTTAAGAAACCAAATGGCAGGAGTGATAAAAGTGATGCATGGTGTTGGAGGGGAAAAAGCTAGAGGCTGTAAGGGATAGAGACTCAGGTGGGGGTGGAGAGACTCTGAAATGAGGATAAAGAAATAATTGGCACTGTATGTTCATCCTTTCTTCCCATTTTGCTCTTTCCTAACCTCTGGTTGATTAGACAGCCTGACCCATCCTTATACCAAGAGGTTATTTCCTTTAGAAGTGCAGCAGAAACCCTGAATCACTGCCTGTACATGCTGCTGGCAGTGTTCAGCACTGCCTGCTGTCAGTGACACTGCCTGGCCAGGCTGTAGCTGCTACTTTCCAAGGGAATTCCAGCCTGCTGGGTGTTGCCTCCTTGTTCCAGCTCTCCTGAGCTCTGCTGTCCAGCTCCTCTCTTTACAAAGTCATTGCTGGGTTGGAACCTTAGCTTTAGGGAAAACAGTCTTCCAGTGAGACCCAAGGGAAAAATGCTGGGAATATTTCCTTGTTTCTGTGTTTTCTGAGAAGCAGGGTGAGCTTACCAGAGGCTGATCCCATAGATTGTCTTCCTGTGTGCAGGTACAGTGCTATGGGCTGTACATCTTTGATTTCTCAGCCTTCCACACATAGACCAGTTTCTTTTCATCTGCTTATCAGGAGAAGCATGGACAGTGAATGTTTTGTGATGTTAAGTTTCAGTTGGTTCTTAATATATAATCTTTCATTACCAGAGACAGAGTCCAGGAAAGCCTGGACTCTTTGAAAGAAAAGCTTTCTCTCAAGTCTGTTGGCCAAGGAAACTTATCTCCCCATCTCAGCCTTCAGCAAGCAGTGGAAGGAGGGTTTTTGTTTTTTTTTTTTAGCTTGGTGAGGCACAGAGAAGGGTACTGTGAACACCACTCTTTAAAAGCCAGGGTGCAGTGGGAACACTGGTTTGTGCTGCTGCAAAGTGCCCTGCAGTGGTCTGAGCAAGAGAGGCTTGAGTTAAATGAGCTGGTCCTGAGGTCCCTGGGGACTTGCTTGAGGGTGGCAGATTTGACAGCAGGTGGAACTTTGCCAAAACCACGCAGAGCACAAGCTGCTGGTCCAAGTGAGGCCGTGGAGGCTCCAAGGACAGCACAAATGGCTCAGCTGCAGCCCCTGAGCTGCCCCAGTCCTTTGTGTGTCCCAGGCTTTGGCAGTGACACTCTCTGCCCTCCCCTCTGTGGGTGGTGGGACCCCCCTCATCAGCTCTGCCTCTTGCTCTATTCACTTTATGCCATTAAATCACAGAAGGACGAGGGATGCAGAGTCCTTTGTGCAAGTGGCCCACAAAGCCAGGCCACCTGAAGTGTTTACTGTGGTTTAGAAAGGCTCTAACCTTTAGAGAGCAGGTTTGAGCTTTATTAAACAGCTGGAGCTATTCTGAGAGCCGGCTCCCCCGGGCACTGGAGAGGGGTGAGACCAGTCTGTGCTGCTAATTGCAGATGCTCATCATGCACTGAGAGCCAACATCTTTAAAGGGATCAAGGCCACCCCACTGCCTTCAATAAGGGCAGGGCATGGCAGGTCATTGTAGCATGGAGATGCAGTTACGCAGCGGGTTTCTGCATCCCTATTCTTGCCTGGCAAAAAGTGCTGGGAGGGATTTGGCTGTTGCTAGTTAGTGTGCCTGGCTTAATTTCTGTTCTAGGAGGAGTTCAGTGTGAATGCAAAGAGGGCTTGGATGCCTGGTAGTGTCATTGGAAGTGGGACATGCAGAACCCCCAGGCAGAAGTTCAGCTCCATGTCCTGCTGGAGCCCCAGGGAAGTGTGAGCACATGGGTTGTGGTGCTACAGGAGGGAGCTCTGGGCTAGGTTATGGGGGAAAAGGAGAAAATAGGGAGTGCAGAAACTGCTGGAGCATAGACGAACTCTAAAGGGTTTCCTTTCTATTTTCTGGGTGTGCTTTGCAATGCTGAGCACAAGTGTAAATACAAATACAATATAAATATCCATTTACTACTAATACTGTGTTTTCTCTACCCAAAACCACCCTGCTGTAAACTCCTTCATGTTGTTAATTAGGGATGGACTAGTGAACCTGTGTTATTAAAATTCCTCCCACTTCTTCCCTTTTAACAAACTACAGCATCTTTGAGCTTGTGCCAACTTCAATTTTAAACCTTTGAAAAATCTTTCATCTTCTCAGCCAATTTTTTCTTTTTACTATTTTAAAACATTAAATATCCATTGAACATAGATCTTGATGCTGATTAGGATGCCTCATAAAATGAGATCTGTTTTTCCCTACAGATCTTACTTAGAGTCAGGAATGCTTAGGAGATGCTCTTTCATCAGCCTGGTACTGAGTGGGAGTAAAGGTGGTGGAATAGCAGCTGGTTTAGACAGTTTAGGGTGAATGCAGCCATGTAGGAAGTTTATAGTACATTCACATGAGAATAATGTGTCTGGAAAGGTCAGATGCTGAGCACTGTTTCCTGTTAATGCATTTTGGAAATAGAGAGCCGAGTTGTGACTTTTTAGGATGGGTGTTTGCCAGGGCCTGATCCTGGGCTCAGGGGTCAGACATTGCAGGCCACAACATCTACTGAAAAACAGAACTCAGTGGGGTTACCAATTACTGGCTGATTCATTGAGTCAGGTTTTGGTTTATTGCAGTTTTATAAGAGCAGAGTAATTTCTGGTGAAATGTTCTATGTCACCTGTGCATTTTGGAAAATGTATTACTTTTCTGCATGGAGGAGAAAGACCTGAGACTGAAGTAAAGTTGTGCTTGTCCTGGGTGAACCCAACCAGCTGATGGTATCTCACATTTTCTTAAGCATTGAACTCCAATGGATATTTAAACAAACGATAAACTGCAACAGACCCTAAACCTCAATTCCTCAATTCCTAACACAATCTTTTAACAGGTTATTTTTAGCCAAAATATCAAGTTTTGTTTTCTTTCATTTTCATAGGCAGGTCTGCTCTCATTACTGCAGACTTGTTCTTATTTCATTTTTGGGTATTTTGTGCCATAGCAAAACATTGTTTGAGGAGTAGATTCATAGAGATAAAACCCAGGAAAGTCCCTAGATGTAACCCAGGGAAGGACCAATGCTCACCTGTGTAAAGGTATTTTTAAGCCATTTATGTCTGTTCTTGCTTTGTAATGTGTATAACTGAGAAGCAAGGACCTAACAAAGCTCCTGAAGCTGGAGTTAGAGAAGTTTCATTGACACATCTAAACTGATGCTGGGGCCCTTTATAAAAGTGTGAAAATGCATCTTCCTCCCAAGATTTGCTGGGCTTTGTTCTTCCCTCTCCGGATGTAGCATTGCATTAAGAAACAGCAGCCAGCACTGTCTGACCCACTAAGGATAAAGCTAAACTCAAGAAAAAGCATTGTCATCCCTTAAATAAGAGCTATAAAGGGGAAGCCAAAGCAGGACTAACATCCCTGCTCTTCTCTACCTGCTCAAAACTAATGGCGCTCTGTGCTTATCTCCAGTTGTGGCACAGGACTGCAGCTCTGCCCTCTCACAGGGATGTCAATCACAGGGCTTTGCTGGGATAAACAATAACTCTAATTATCTTGACAGCTGGTGGCAGGAGTGAGGAGGCTCAAAGCTTTCCCAGAGGAGGAGGTAAGATGACAGCAGGCAGAGTTAATACAGCCTCCTGTTGCTGCCTTGCTGCCTGCAGAGGGGGCACGGTGGGTCAGGGGGGTGGGTCTGAGGGCAAAGAAAAAACAAAGTGTGAATGGGATTTGTGCTGCCCCCCTGAGTGGGCTTTGCTGGAGCCAGATTTACTGCCAACAGCATGACCATCACCACGAGGTGACTTGTCAGGTCCAGCTCCCCAGCTGGACTGGGCCAGCCAGGCTCTCTCCTGTGAGAGGAACATTAATTCCAGCTTGGGGTAGTTTAAAATTAGCTCAGGTGCTTTGCCTGTCTCCCACACCTGAGCCATGCACAGCATTTCCCTGGCTGTTGGGGGAAGACCGTGAGGGGATTAAGATACCACATTTGCAGCATCCCCTTGAGTTTAAGATTCCTTACCAACACAAGTGCTCACCAAATCCTCAACCCCCAAATAAAGCCTTGATGGTGTTACCACTTGTGTGACAGAACATCAGGACCCAGCTCAGATGTTTGTCCTGCTCAAGTTTGTGCTGTGTGAATATCCACAGAAACAGTCAAATTCCTCCCTAAAATGAAGTCACCCTTGGCAGTGGTCAGCTGAGGAAGTTCAGAAGACACAATTAACAAGGTGACTTTAGCAGGCTTAAAAATAGGTCTGTGGGAATGCTTTTAAGGACCTGGAAGGACTTATGTCATCTTGCTGGGGCTGTGTAGAGGAGAAAGCTCTATGGAAAGGTAAAATAGGAAAGTAAAATGGAGGACAGTTCTTATATAGCTGTTCCTGATTGTTTTAAGTGTTTTGGGGTCAGCAAAGATCCGGGATTTTCATTTGATTATAGCACTGAGCAGGTTGTTAATCACACAGATGAGGACCTTGTGATGCTTTTAAATAAACAATACACACAATTTAATGTTTGTGGCTTGCAAGCACTACGAGCTTTGTTACTGTCTTTAGAGCATGGCTGTGTGGTTTATGGATTGGTGGTCTGTGGTGCTCTTAAATGTGCAGGAGCTGTGCTAATGAAACCTGGATGCTCCTAGGGTGTCAGGGCTGGACTCCCCAAAACAAATCCTCTGGGTGACTTTCAGGCTCTTCAGAAGCCTGTTGAGTGTGAAGTCCAGGTTCATCTTTAAAGATGTGTGTGGGTACTCATGTAGTTTCAAAATGAGACACTTCAGGTTGTTTCTGAGCAGGAGCTTTTGAAGAAAAGGCTTTGTTTTTATAGTCTTGACATCCAAGAGATCACAGTGGGTGTGTGGCTCCGGGGTCTGAGACCCCTGATGTTCCTCCTGAGCTCTCTGGGAGGCACCGAGTAGGAGAAATGTCCCTGACTGGTGGAGAGCTGAGCCCCATGACAGTCATTTCCCAAGCCAGTTGCAGTTAGGCAGCTGTAGTGGAGGTCTAAAATATTAGCTATGTCTCTCCTTCTCTTTCCTTCCCCCTACAGGCCCTTTTACAGTAGTTTGCAATTTTTGGTAAAGCCCAGAGCTGTTCACCTCATGCCTGGTGGTGTGTGCTCCCCCAGCTCGGTGGTGCCAAGGCTGTGACTGCTGCCCTGGTGTAGCAGGGCTTTGTCCAGAGGCAGCTCCTGGTGTCCTATCCCTGGGCCCACAGAACCACCCAAACCCCAGTTCTTCACCTTTCCCTTGGGGTTAAACACAGCCACAGGAACCAGGTTTGCAGCCTGCAGTCCTAGTGCCAAGGTCCTTTCCCCACTTTTTTTTTTTATTTTATCCTTTCATATTTGTTATCCTTGCTTTAGCCACTTGATGCTGCCAGTAATATGTGCTGTCCATCCCCAACTGTGGCAGACAAAGCATTTTATTTTCAGCAAAATGATTCTAAAACCTAGTTTGGTTTCTTCTCCATTAAATAAAATTTTCCTTGGTAAGGAGCACACAATAAATTATGATCTGGGGATAAAGAAGTCATATGAAGGAAGGCAAAAGCTTTGTTTTCCTGGTGAGTAACATCAAACAGGAGCCAGTCTGAAAGTGTGAGTCACCCTGACAGATAGCCAAAGATCTTGTGCACTGCTGGGAACATCACTGTGGAGGGGGGAACCTGAGCACTTCACCCCAGGAATACCAGGACTAAAAAACTTTAAAGATTTTTTTTCCCAGAAAACTGCAAACATGTGACTGTTTGAAGAATTGAGAAGCACGCAGAACATGTGAGTTAATCTGAAGCAACCACTGGAGTGTTAATCTAGCTTTGAGGAGGTTTCCCCCTCTTTCTCAGTTAAATCTTCCGTCAAAGTAGTCCTGTCTTACTCAATTAAACCTGCAAGGAACTTGACTGTGCATTTCATCTCCCTGGGGAAGAACTGTAAATTAGGAGCACATAGCTGAGTAAACTTCTTGAGCTGAAGCATAGAAGGACTTCTCATTGGAAAGTGTGGCTTTGGTCCCTCTTTTTGATTCTTTTATTTTTACAAACTTCTAGGGTGAAACTGACTTGCAGATGAAAACTAATGAGTGAAATTACTGCCTTAATGAAGAAAATGCTACTAGCAAGTTGTCCAAAGTACTTTAATAATAATTAATAGAATAAAATTAATACTGAACTTTAACTCTTCTCAGGTGTTTTAATTAATAATTAAGTTTAATATTGGTTATGACACATCTTTGCATGCTCTCAAATGCCTGTGACAGGGCAGTTGGGACAGCATTGCAGTTCTAGATGCTTCTGTGATGACACAATCATAAACATTAGGCTTTGTGATTTGCTTGTGCTACCCTGTGCAAATAACCAGTGTGATAAGATCAGAGCATTTGGGCCCAGGGTGTTGTTACATGAGGTGTAGCTGCCTGTCTCATAGGGGAGATGCTGCAGCTGCCTCATAAGCCCTTTCTACTCTTTGCTCAGTCTGTGTTGTACTGAAAGTGCAAGTTCTTCTCATAAGTTTCATGTATCATCCTTTTAAGAGCACTTCAGACCCCTGCAAAATATCAGCCAGGGAATGGTCTCTGAATTGTTATTATTATTACTTTTTAATCCAGCATGTGCTGCAGCTATTTCCAGAAATATTTGACTGCAGGAATGGTGTCAGTGTCTGTGGAGGCTGGGTGGCAGCAGGTCTGACCCTGTGGTTTGCAGTGGCTCTGCTTCTCAGGGCTCAGCTCACCACTCATTTCTCTCAGCATTCTGCTCCATGGGGAAAGGTTGAACATGCTTCTCTTGGGGGTGCCTGCCTTGTGTTAAAGCTTCCTTCAGCATTGCACAGGGCTGAATGGACACTGGGAGACTTCCTGAGCTGCTTTGTCCTCAGAGCAGGGGGATGTGTTGTCCCCTTTGATCCACAGTGTGGTAACACCCCTCCCAAAATGTGGGCTTGGATCTGAGCAGCTGGGGAGAATAGGGGAGATTGTAGGACTAGTGCTGCTTTACCCCCTTCCCTGTGAGAAGTGCCTTGCTCAGTTATGTTCTGCTTTCAGACATGTCCAGCTTCAAAATGAAACTGATGCCTGTTCTGGAGGGTAAAAGATGGGAAATGTGAGGAAGCAGAAGCCTCATTCAGTGAGCAGCGTGTGACTCCTGACAGGATCAGAGCTCTGCCCTAATGAGGCCACTCTCACCTGTGCAGGAGGGTGGCTGGGACACGAACAGTTGTTCTCACAAGGTCATGGTGAACATATTTGGAAATGTTGTTTGGAACAGCTGACTCTAGTGCTGTAAAACCAGAAAATTTCAGGTAATTCCTTACATCTTCCTTTTCTCCAACCCTCAAGCTTCCTTAATATTTTCACTGCATTCTTAGAGTGTTCTATGAAGGTGCAGCAAACTGTAAGGAGGCACTACACATTGGTAAAAAAGTGAGCTTTGAGTCCTCATATGCAAATATTTACCCTGGGAGGATGACTGGGTTGTTATCCAGTCAGGGAGTAAACCACTATTGAATTACATGTCAAATCTAAACTACACCAAATTTTGAATTTCAAATCTCAAACGCTTGCAACACAGTTCTCATAAACAAGTTACAGATCAGAAATTAGTCACCAAAACCATTGTGACTAACTTTAAATAACAAGATAGATATGGGGAGGGGTGGGGGGAGAAAAAAATCTGCTCAGAGATAATTTGCAAGCTGAATAAAATAATATTAAAATTATTCATCAAGCTTATCAAGCTTGATTCTTGAGTAATGTTGTGTCATTGCAAGCAGGTGGTGGGAGAAATGGCACAGCATACCATAATTAGTAATAGCTGTGTATTTTTGATGCTACTTCATCTGTGTGGTTTATGTCCAGATGGTTTTGGAAATGGAATCAAGATAAAATACAACTTCCTGGATCAGAATTTGCATTCTAGCTAATGATATAATTCAAGGCTCATTATTGTTTAAAAAAATCTAAATTGCTAAGGAAGATTATTAGATGTTGGGATTATTCCAACTTTATTGCTGGATTTCTTTTTTAGCTCAGTATTGCACAAGAGCACCATCACAGATATGAGTTAAAAAGCCATCTTACCATGTGCTTGCATACTCAGTTTTTTCTTCTTGGTGCAGATGCTGACATGTAACTTGGCCAAACTTTGAGTCCTGACCCTCAAAAGACCTATAATGGAGAAATTTGGCTGACCTGTGATAGTAAGCACTGTCAGCCTTGGTTCAAAGGACACCGAAATGGTTTTCCCATGAAGGGTTGTTGGATAGCACAATATTGAACTGGATGCAGCAGCATCTTCCTCAGATGGTCCCAGCCCTCATTTAGAGCTGTAATGTTTATTCATTAATTCTGCTTGCTGGGTTACAGAGTTCTCATTTACATGACTGTAGCTTTTGCTAATACAATTCTGCTTTAAAGAAGGCTTCATTCCAGCAAACATCCTTTCAAGCTGCCTCAGTCTTTTGACCTGGCATAGATTTCTAGGAAATCTCCAAGTAATTTCTTCTTTCCCCTGTGTAACACCATAATCTTGCTTGCATCCATCAGCAGTGCTGTTTTTCACAAATGCAGCCTCAAAGTGCAGGATTTTAGCCCCTCTTCTTGCTGAAGAACACTGGGTTTTCTATCATGCCAAGTTTAGGGTAGCTCTCTACGCTCCTATATCCAGGAGGAAGAAACAGCTCCAGATCCATCATATTCCAAGAGAAGTATCTGAATGGCAGCTGTTTGTGTGATAACTATTTACCACTTATGAGGTGAGATATTTTCACTGTGGGTGTCCAGGTGAGCACAGCTGGTCATTATTTGGTGTTTACATGTCCCTGGTGTTTACAGGCCCCTGTGCTGAGATGTGTTTGTAGAGAGTTATCCTGCTGCCCTGAGCTCCCAGAAAAGAGAGCAAGCAATGAAGGTGTGCCCTTTTCCAAGTGAACTCTGTAAAGTTTGTTCTCAGGAATTCAAGCCTCTGGTGAATAACAGGTTTCTGGGCAGAACAAGAACAAAGCAAAATAACCCGTGGTGAGTGTCCCCTGGGGATGCCAGGGAGGGAGGAATCTGCCTCCCTGGAACAGCAGAGGAGGGAGAGATGTCTGCTACTGAGCTGGGTGAGCAAATGCCTGCTCACAGCCCCTGGTAGTGGGCAGGGGGAAAAATACCTCCATCAGGCTGAACTGAGGTGCTGTGGGTTTGTTTAACCCAGCTCATGATTCTGTTTCCAGAGGTTTTGATGCAAGAGATGTCGCAGCTCCTAGCAGGAGGATGAGTGGATGTGTTAAAATGAAACTTGAGTGAGACAAAGTGACTGGAGACAGGAAATCAGGGAGAAGTAAATGAACAAAATTTCTTTCTCAGAAAGGGTGGAGAGGTTTGTGGGAAATTCCCTTATCTCTGAAACTGAATTTTGAAAGCCACAACCCTCATCTGCTCCTAAAACTTTTTCAGTACCTGTTATTTTCACTGAGCTGTCTGGCAAAAGGGGGTGTCTTTGGCAACAGATTAATAAAGTTAAAATAGATATGGCACAAGTCTCTGTAAAACATCTGCCTTATCTTTACATAATGAATTAACAAAGATGAGCTTGAAAGAAATGTAATAAATTATTCAAAAACCTCCTATGCTATTGAAATGCTAACAAGTCAAATCCTTTGAGACTGCTTGATCAGATTATGATGTATCATACAGTAAATCTAATTGGTTATATTCAGTCCTGAATTATCAGATTTACTAGTTTGGCCAAAATAATTTAAACAGTGATGAAATAATGCCAAACAATTTTAATTAAAATAAATTCACATTTACAAAATAAGAAACTCTACCCAAATTCTTTACAGTTTGGGAGCTGGGAATAATCTCCTCTTTTACCAGACCCGTGCTCAGCAGCAGTGCTCATGTCTTCCCTCTCCCTTTTTTTGGGCGCCCAACTTGAGACTACAAATGCCTCAATTTACTCAGTTGCCTGGGACTTTCTGAAAACCAGTCTTCTTTTAAGGCAAACCACAATGAAGACTAAAAATTCAAATGGAATTTGAATTTGTTTAACTCAATTGCTTCTCACCTAAATGTTAACATGAAACATGCACTGAAGTAATTGGCTTCAGGCCCAGATATATTTTATGGGGGAGAAATCAAATTGCTGTAGGATCCACACCTTGGTACCTTCTTTGTATGTGGGTTAGGACAGATCCTTGCACAAAATTCACTCGCATTTAGGTCTGTGAATCACATTCTTCATCATGACCTAAACTGGAAAGGGTTGTACATCCTGCCCCTTCCAGACACTGCTGTGGGTGGAAATACCTGTTAAACTCCAGGCTTTCCTCTCCACAGATGGAACTGTGGACCTGCTGCTGCTCCAAGAGATCCTTGAAGGGGAGGGTAAGGAAGGATTTTAAGGCATGATCAAGTTGGCCTCTGTGGAGATGATTGAAGTTTCAGCTGCAGCAGTTCTGAATGCAGCTCTGGAGGTGGTTTTGCTCTGCAGCCCCGTGTGGTGTGAGAACCAGGCATTAGTGGTGATTTGCTGCTGTGTGGGCTGTAAACTACTCAGAAGGAGCTGCTGAAGGCCTGCCCATTACAGATGTTACCAGGCCTTGCTTTATAGGTGATGTGAAAAGGTATAAAAACTTCTTTAGGCTCCTGCTGGGTAATGATGCTGGTCCAAATCACCAGCTAGAGCAGATCAGTGCAGCTCCACTGAAATCCATAAAGATCGATTGGCTGAGCGTGGTGGAGGATCTGCACTGCTGGCCTCCACTGAAATTCTGCTAAAGTTACTGGGCACTTCACATGGGCTTTTGCTCTGGGGGAGGACAACTGAGTGGTTTGAGAACAGTGAAATATTGATTTGGAGAGACACCACTAAGCAGTTTGCCCTAGTAATCAATTCCAGCACAACATTAGCATAAGTCAGGGAAGGAGCATGTCATTGTAAAAGCTGTGCTGGCTGAGAGACTCCCAAGATGGGCTGGAGAATGATTAAGGCATTTAGGTTTAGTATCTGGAGTGGGGTTGAGACACACAAAAAGGTTTTGTTTATAATTGCATCCATGTCACCAAACACAATGCAGTAACTTGCAAGTTTGTCCCTATGTCTCTCTCCCAGTTTATATGTGATGGGAAGAAAGCTCTGATTCTGGATTAGAAGGCTTGATTTGGGCAGTGGCTTCCTGCCTCCCCTGAAATGATGAGCTCATCAAGTGACTCTGAACAAAGCCAGGCACATTGCTGATGTTGGAATGGCTTCAGGGAGTGTGTTTACACCAGGACTCTTGTCTCTGCACTGGCCCTGCTGCTGGTGGCTCATAGGCCTTACCAGAACACGTGCTGGACATGTGCCTTGTGCATGGAAGTCACATTTGGGGTGGGGAAAACATCCATTAATCCTTGGCCTCAGTGAATCTATCCAAGGAAGTAGGAGAGCACTGCAGGCAGTGCAGGCTGTGCCAGCTGATAGCTGCTGCCTGTCATCTGTGCTCCCATGTGAACAAGGCTGCAAGGACTTGGATGGGGCAGAAGGGTGATATGGAATTATCTAAATAGGATGAGATTGTTCACAGGGTTTCTTGAAGCTGGAATCACTGGAAATCTGGCTATAGGAAATAGCAAGATCAGTCTGTGACTTAGAAATTATGGGGTCCCTGGCAATCTAAACTTCATAGAGGAGCTAACTTTAGCAGCTGACTAATTCACAAACAGGAAAAACTTCTGGTTTTAGTCAGTGGTAAAACATTAGTATTTCAATCAGTATTGCAATCATTTAGATACTCCATGGCTTTTGTAAGTTTAGCTCAAGCACACAGAGCAAATGACATCTTTTGTCTGTTGCTATGACTGGAAGGGCAGGTCTTTCCCAGATGATACTGATAAAAAATGTTCTGACTCCACGGCAATAAGCCATAAAATGCATAATTATTTTGCTGTCTAAACTGAATAATGTTCAAAATGGAATTCCTTCTGCCTTCTCTAGTATCCAAGACAGATCATCATTAGTTGATTTGAAAGGCAAAATATTGAAATTTGATCCTGCAGACTCAAGTCCATGACAATAGATACCACCTTAAGTGCTGTAAATCATAGCTGGGTGATTAAGAGGGTTATCTTGAATATGTATGAGTGTGTATATCCCTGAAAATCTGCCTGGCTTCATTGTGGAGTTGCAATTTTTATTCACATCCCATTCTTGTAGGGGTTACTGTATTGAACCATACCAAAAGTCCATGTTTTGGCAACCCGTTTCTGTCACTGGCTGGCAAGTGATTAAGAGTCATTAGGTGCTTTAGTTACCTGTTACCTGTATGTTTTTGCAAGGAATGAGTTATCAAATGCTGTATTTAACACTCAAAGTAGCAAATGGATGTAATTTTTCTCTTCAAAGCCCCGTGGGGGTTGCTCAGGCATTACTCATTCTGTGCTCTTTGGAAAAGTGCATCTGCAGGAGCTCACCTTCCCATCTTTTCTCGTGGTTTTTTTCACTGTTTTCCCTTTGAATCCAGTGCATGTGCTCTCTCTACACTTGCATGTAGCTATGGAAGGAGCTGTGTGACTGTGGAGTGGGAGTTGTCTTTCATGTGTAAAAAGTAAAGATGTATTTTGCCCCATATCCACTCATTTCACACACAGAAATGCCATTTTGCTATTCCACCTTCTTCTTCATTTTTCCCCAGATCCTGGCAAAAATTGATTTGGGATTTTTCTCTCATTTGTTTCCCTCTTCAGACACAGTAATTTTTCTTTGTCCCAGGATCTATATTATTGATCTTGTGTGGTTTGCTTCACTCTGGCAAATGTTTCTATTCCTATTCCAATTGGATTGGCTTGGACTTGCTGGCCAATTTGAGAACTGGCAAGCTCCTAAGTGGCTCCTGTTGTCTGTGTGGCACAGTCAAAGGCAAGATTCAGCTGCAATGTTTCTGAAGGGGGATATTTATTAGGGCTACTTGGTGTTCAGAGGATCTTGTATTACTCTCTGACTTTCTAGCCCTCAGGCAAATTAAATTGTTGACTGGTGTCAGTGTCCCATAGCTTCCTCTGGCTGGGCTTGGTCTTGGGGACTATTTAAATTATATAACTTGCCTTGTGTCCTTAGAGCAACAGCTTACCCAGAAAATCAGGAGAACTTCCTGATGTTAACTATGTGAAAACATTACAAAATTCTTCCATAAGACATGTTTGTGCCAATAAAAGATTTTTTACACAAAATAGATGTCCTTTTCTATTAAAAACAAAAGGCTACTGCTCTTGGTGCAGTTGTACTGAGAATGTCCCAAGCCAGCCAACACTTAGAGCAGGAATGGGACGAAGCAAAGAGAGCAGCCCTGAGGTTTGGGAGAGGAACTGGGTGGCTGCTTCTTTAACTTCTGTTCCTAAGCTGCCAGTTTGGGGTTTGCACCCTGAACTTCCCCACCTTTTCAGTTTAACTGATGGGTATGTTCCCCTTACAGACTGGAAAAACTGTCTGTTTCCCCATCCTGAAGGTGTACAGCTTTGCCAAGGGACACTGAATCCAATCAACATCATCCCTAAAAAGTTGCTACTAGGGTCCACTGAACATGTCTGTGTGTTTTTTCAAGGAGAGGCATCAAGATCAAAGTCTGAGAAAGCCATTTGATCTTCCAGCTGTAAACAAGTACTAAAAGAGAACATATGCTATATTTAATTACCCTCCACTGAGGTGCTTGCATCCAAACTCTGACAGCTTGTAGAATTTCTTTTTCCCTTGTTTGAAGCCGGGGTAGTTACAGGGGATGGGCATTGTCAGAATAGGTGAGTGAAGAAGATAGAAGAGTTGAACAAGTTTAAATCCTTGAGCCCTTTCTGCTTCCTGCTGGAGCTACTGGAATGCAGCTGGGACACTGGTCTTGCCTTGGGTGTGTATCCATGGGTGCTCCCTCTCCCATTCCGGTGCTCACCAGCTGCTCTCTGAGACATCCTCTAGAGAGTTCTTCTCTGAGTCCTTATCCTCAGAAGTCTTCTTTTATATGTATCCTCCCAGCAGTAAAACTGACAGATGGCTAAATCTGAACAGTAGGTCCCAATTTTATAACTAATTATCAGAAAGACCTTTCTTTGCTTCCCAAATACTCGAACAAGATGAAGTGGTGACCTAATCACACCAGAACTGCAAGGGTGTGTAGTGAAGATTAGTCTGGCTGGTCTAGCAGAGCATTTGTGTGTTGAACTATCAGAACATCAATCCCTGTCTCTAATTGAATAGTCTCTATTCTGAAGTTCATGACTGCTTTTGCATTTTAGAGCACCACCCATATGTCAAAATTCAGAAGAAAGCAGTGGATTTCCTAGTCATTTATGTGAATTATTGAGTCATTACTGTAATGAGAAGTAATTATCTGTTACCTTGGAAGGTCGATTCATTGGAAAACTGACCAAACTGGACTGTTTCCAATGGCTAGGAGCATTTTAAAAAGTAGCCAACCAGGTAAAAATCCAACAGAACAAATGTCCCTGTCTTTTTCATGAGGAGACCTGCTGGATTATTCACAGGGTATATATCAACCAAATTTACAAGATTTAAGGTTTGACAAATTCTGCCTCATTGTTTGGTACTCCTGAGAAGTAATAATAGGTAGTTGGGCTAAATGACATCCCTAGAAATCGATTTTTCTTCTTCATTCTCCCCTTTCCTGAGCTTCTTAGGTATGATTTTGTTCCAAAACAATGATGCATAGCCATGAAATGGCTTTGCCCTTTATCACTCCAGCATAGGAGAAGATAAACTGAACAGACCTGTTTATTCATTTTGGAGGAAAAACAAAATTAAAAGGCTTCTGTGTATTGTGGTAATGTAATTCCTAATCAATGACAGTGGGTTTAACAGAGATTTATGGGTTTTTAATTTGTAAGATTAATGACTACATACATTGATTCTGTCAAAATGACAGTATCATGGTCACGTACCTCGTGGAGCAGATAGCGACCTCCTGCCAGACACGTCCTTAAGGAAATGCAATTATCGCTGCCCATTTTACAGTGCTTAACTTTTTTCTCTCAGTGAGTGACAACAGAAAGGGTTTTGGGCATAAATTAATCTTTCTAGATGAACTGTTAACCCTTCATGCCTAGCAGCTAGTTTCATTGAGTTACAATGCCTGCATACTGTTTTCTGGGGCGTCCCTGGCAAACACGATCAAGCAGTGCCAGAAGCACCATCTGGAGGCTCCCTGGAGGCCTCTGCTCCAGCAGGATCAGATCTGCAGCATGACTGCCTCATGTTGGACCTCACTGCTGCAGCGGCCACTGCCAGGGCACGTGGCAACACGACCTTTCCAAAGGCACACAAAGCACCGTGGTGAGCTGCTGTGGGCAGGTGGGAAATGCAGCTGTGGGGGTTATCTGCTCATGCTGGGACCATTCCCAGGACAGTGAAGTTATCACAGTGTCTGGTGAAGTGTCATTACACGATTTCCTGGTGTCCCAAGAGCTGGGTGAGGTGCCAGGTCTGGGACACAGTCCAGGCTGAGAGCTGCCATCAGTGTCACTGCTCTGCTGCTGGGTGGCTGAGATGTCCCAGGCCTACTGTAGATCTCCCACCTTGTGCTGGGCTGCAGGACATGCCAGCACAGTCTCTCCTCTGTACTTGGATGTTATGCTTGCTCGGGACTTGCAAAGTGGTGCTCCCCCACCATCTCCCCAGGGATTTCAAGATGGTAGAAAGGGCTAAAATGCATTGACAGCCATTGTGGAAAGTGCACCCTGGCCCAGTCTCCTGGATTTCCCAGCCCTGGCTCTGTTTCCACAGTTTGTAGCCTTCTGTCCATTTGTGACTTTTCTCAGTGTTTCATATTAGTCCTTCAAGTGCATTCGGCACAAAAAGTGTAGCATGAAGCTCTTGGCCTCTCTGTGTTAATAACCTGCTTTGATGTGTTAGGCCCTGTCCTCTGGAGCTGGCTGCTTGTCTCAGAGCAGAGTTCCTCAGCATTACAAGGCCAGCATGACCTAAATTGCTGGATGCTGGATGTTGGAATATGTTCTATGGAAATATGCAGAGTTCCTGTTCCTGAATCCTTAAACCACTGAAAAAATCTTCAGCTTTTCCTCTACAATGAAGCAATGAAGTAAAATGTCTTTGCAACAGAAACTTGTCCCAAGTGACCAGATGTGGCACTGACAGCATTTAGTGTTATTGATGGAGCCACCTTCAGCTTGCTACAGCTTTGTCAGGTGACACTGGCTGTAGTGCAGCTGTCCCTGGTGCAGGGTGTACATTATGGTTTCCTGAGGGGGGCAGGGGTCCTCTGGAAATCATGCATTGGCTCTAAAGTGGCTCTTTAATGTAGGATCATCTATTTGCAGTAATCCTTCCAGCAGATTTCTGCGTCAATGTAGTTCTCAAAACAAAATGTTTATTTTTACAAAATCCAGGCAGTGATCCTGAGGAGGATCCCCACATAATGGAGAGCAGCTGTCTACCTTACCCCCAGGTCAGAAGCAAATCTCTGTACCTGCTGAGAGGCCAGCCTGGCCAGCCAAACCTTAACAGTGTGCCCAGTTCATTATAAACTGGATTCACAAAGTGCTTGTGTGCCTGCAGGTGTTGGCACATCCTTTGTCTGACTCTGCACTAACTCAGCCTTCAGCTCTTGCTGGTTTATTTACATCAAGGAGAGGTTGGGTTTAGGAGCTGTAAAATTGAGATGTCTTGGTGAGCACAATCTGATTTGAAAGGCTTATTCAGATGAGCTGCTTCTGAAATATCATTTCTTCTGATCACCTGGTGCTTAGCTGGGAGCTCACTGGACATGAGGAGCTCACATTTCCCAGTCCCTGAGTGCCTGAGCTGTGCCACAGACTCACCAATGAGCATCCTGTGGCACTGGGAATGTGCCAGTGCTGCCAGAGGAGATGGGGCTTTGCAGGTGCAGGAAATGGCTTTGCCAGGAGGCGAGGTGGGGGTGGTGGCACTCCCACCCACCAGGAGGCTGGCGTACACCAGTCTGAGAACCCACAGCAACACTCATTTCTCCACCTGCTTCCCCATAATGTGAGAGCTGTGTCAGAGGCTGCCAAGCTCCCAGGGCCCACTGGAGTCAGCAGAGCTGTTTGCTGCAGAAGGTTGGTGTGGCTCCAGGTAAAGGTGGGAGCTCTGGGTGTAAAAACCTGCTCTGAAGAACATGGTCAGGACACCCATAAGAATTCAAAAGCTGAATTTTCCCTGTCTGATACCGACTGCCATAAACTACTGACTAACAAGAAAAGGGTCAATGTTCCTCTTTGTGACCCACTGATCATTAGAGATATGCATGGGGAGGGGACATGCTGTGGTCCCAGTGTGCCCATGGCTTGTGAGCCAAGAGGGATGTTTGGTGGCCTCCTGGAGGCAGGAGGACTATATGGTCAAAACTAGCCCGAGTTTTGTCTTTTAGAAAACTAAACAAAGAAAAGTACAACAAAATCTTTTAACTTGTTATGTAATAGTTTTTGTTTTCCAGAAAATCACTAGCAAATGTGTGCAATGTACATTTTAAATGCTCAGTCTTTTGTGAATATGAGGATGAGTTTTGTTGAATCCATTCAGTAGTCAATACTTTCATCTCCTGGAACATTTAAATCTTTTAAACCTGGTTCCAAAACTATGTGGAGCTGCTTGAGCTATATCTTCAGTCAGTTCTCTCTTGGAATTTAACCCCAGCTCCAATGGGAGCAGAGCCCTGCAATTTCTTGCTGCTCATGAATCTGATCCTGGGTCTCTGCAGGTGAGTCCTGCACTGCTCAAGGGGCACAGTGGGAATGCTGTGAGGCAGCACATTCTGCCATCTGGGGCTTTCTCACCCTGACATCAATCAAACACCTCTCTAAGTGGGCAAGGCCAGGGATGACTCACTACAGGGAAGGGTAACTCGTCCTCATACATCTCCCCGAGACTTTAACGGAGTGGGGAAAAATGATGACAAGCTCAGCTGTTAAAAACCCCACTAAGATATTGATATTTCTCCTTAGTTGCTTTATGGGGGTGTTAGAGGATAAGCAGTGCAGCGAGGCCTGAGTGGAGAATGGTTTGGTTTTATTTAATGTACTTCAGCAGCACTGATGGTCATCTCTGCCATTCCTTTATCTGCATCCATGCCTAGGGGTACCTTACAATGTGTCTGCTGGCTGCAGTGCAGTAACTGGTACAGGCTGGCAGATGTGAGGTGGCTCCTGAACAAGCAT
This sequence comes from Camarhynchus parvulus, assembly GCF_901933205.1. NCBI lineage: Eukaryota > Metazoa > Chordata > Aves > Passeriformes > Thraupidae > Camarhynchus > Camarhynchus parvulus. The sequence continues at coordinate 11,272,662 of NC_044584.1, read as the reverse complement.
GAGGCTCCAATAAGTGCTGCTGTTAATGTCTCTGATTGTACAGAGCCTTAAAATCAACGTGCAGCGTTCTGCATTGGCAGCCCCCTCTGCTATGGGCCGGGGCAGGGGAGGCTGTGCTGCAGGAGGGTCCTCCCTGCTGCCAAAATGTTGCCACTCAACACCAATATAACTTGGAAGCAGCACTTTCCTGCACAGTGTTGTCTTACTCATTCCTAATTAAGGACTCACTGGTCCTAATTAAGACAAGACTGAGGGTTATGGGGGCAGGCCTTGAAGGAGAGGTCCCCCTGTGTGGTCTGCAGCACCCACAGTCTGCAGGGACCTTGTTCAGCCCATCTGAGGTGGTGATCAGAGGAGCTCTGGCCTTTCTGCTGTTTTGTACTATGGCCGGACCCCAGGAGATTTAGGGTCTTTTCCAACCTCAGTGATTCTATGACTCTGTAACGGCCTAAACCTTGTCTTGGTGCCTCCTGGATCCTCTCCATCTGGAGACCCACTGGTGCTCTTGTTTGGATTCCTTTTATTTGCACTAATGAGCTCCTGTATGAGGTGACAGCCTCTGCCCCTGGATTCCCCTGTGCTGCTCCTCTGTTTGCCCCACTTGGATAATTTAATCTTTGATAAAAGCCGCACATTTGCTCCCTTCCCTTCCGCTCTCCCCTCTGAGTCGCGGCTGCAGCAGCTCACACTCGGTGTGCTGGCTCTGCACGCTGAGCATCCTCCCCAGCCAGCCGGCAGGTGTGTGTCCTGATCGTGCTGCTGTCCCCAGCGCTCCCAGACACGAATCCCTCCTGCTCTCTCCTCCCGGTGCCCCCGGGCTGCGCTGCGGGGCTGCCCTGCCCGGACCTCCCCGCACGGAGCTCCCCGCACGGAGCTCCCCGCTGAAACTCGGTGCTGCTGATTGCTGGAGCTCACCCAAACGCACTCCTGGAAAAGGTCACACCAGTGCAAGATGGGCTTAGATGAAAATCGCTTTATTATGCATGTGGCTCTTCCTGCAGGTGGCTGATTAAGCAGCCAGCTGTGCCCAGATGTCTGCTGGAGATCCTCTGGGATGTAATTTCAAAAGGTGGTTTGGATGACTTGCAGTTGTGCCTCTCGGTTGGCTCAGCCAGGCTGGGGATGCTTTTTGTCACAGCTGGGCACGTTACACCCCATCAGTGCACACAGGGCTGCTCCTTGTCCTCACCACTGGCGTGTGGAGCTTTGCAGGGGGAGGATGCACCTCTGGTCCTCTTGGAGCTGTGCTGGCACTGAGGGGGACTCCTTTCAAATGTTTTTATATATCAGGATACTTCTTGGTTCTCTTAACTTGGTTTGTGCTTTTCTAATCTGAGTCAGTTTTAATCTATAAAGCAGCTTTCAGCTAATTTTCCCCTACACAACCTCTATTAATACTGGTGATAAATAACAACAGATACTGTTTTAAAGTGGCTATTTGATCAGATTGGGGAGATGTAGACAATATGATTCATTTGACATCTACAATTTAAAATCAAAATAGTAGCATCTTCTAGTCTTGACTTCTGCACCCCTGGGCTCTGTATAACGCTGTCTAGTCCAGAGATAAGGGGTTGCTTATAGCAACCCCAAATTTCCCCATTTTCCCCTCCAAGCAAACCTGCCATGTAGCAAACCTGTGCAGTGTCCCTGCCAGGCTGGACAGAGGCACAGGGTGTGGAGAAGCCCTGCCTGTTGTGAGCAGGGGACAGGGTGGGCAAGGAAAGGGGTCTGAATGGAGCTGCTGGGCTGTGCAGGTCACAGGGGGAGGACAGGAGGACAGGTGGCCATTTCTGAGCCTGGAGCTGGGCTGAGAGCTCAGAGAAAGCAGAAGCTCCTGGAGGAGCTGGGGCATGTTGCACCTCATGGTTCAACATCACCAACATGAACTTCTTATCTGAAACACAAGCAAAGCAATTATCTGACATCATCTGACCTGTTCAGGGTGCACAGCAAGAGGCAAGGGGGTGGGTTTTTTCTGCCTAAATTGACCCCAGCAATAAAGCTTAAAAGAGGAGGTAATACAAATGATTCCTCTGCTCCTTTGTCACTGGGCACAGTAATCCCTTCCTTAAAACTGCCCACACTTCAATTAGTTTGCTTTTTCTGAAAGTCACAAGTAGAAAAAAGAAAGAATAAGGAGGAAAAACTCTACAGTATGTACTCTATTCATTAAAGGATATGAGGGAGAGGGGAGACCTATTAAAAAAAACACAGAAGAAATTCAGGAAAATGGATCTCTGCTAAAGACCATTTTAAGCAATGTTTGCTAAAATGTACCATTTTGTTTGGCTGCAGCCCTGTGTGATTTTAGCCCAATACCTGAGATGTGCACTAGTCATAGGCTGATGGATTTCCTCCTGAACATGACATCTCAGATTTGGTCTTTTACTCATGCTTTTATTCTAGAAATGTAGAAGGTCTGTACCTGCAGGACAGAAACCTGTGGGAGCTCAGTCCAGCAGAATCAATTACATTTACAAAGATGACTGTGACAAATGACCAGGAAGGTACTGCTGGAAGCCACTGCCTGTCACCAGGCTCATGGTGGTATTTAATTCACAAGGCTGAATGTCTCCATCCTGTTGTTGGAAAGTCTGGTTGTCCTGAGGCCAGGCTGCAAACTCCATTATAAAATGGAGGGAAAAGTCTTGACTATTTAAATTCTTTGCTGTTTTCCAGGTGGGCAGGGTGGCTGGTGGAGGAGGGCTCATTGTCCTCATTTGTGTGATGTACAGTGGGGGACCATGGCATGTGTCCCCTCTGCTGCACTTTGGGCATTTTCAGTGGCCAAGATGAATTTCTCTCTGCTGGCTGGGATGAGTGGCTGGTGGGGACTTTCTACATGACAGCCATCTTCATGTCATGAGGGGAATCCCAGCTGCCAGGCAGATCTGCAGGGACAGCAAGGGGCCTGGGCACTTCTCCTGTGGATGGGCTGCCTCACTGTGCTGTGACACTGCAAGGGTGGGAGAAATGGTGTTCTAGAACATTAGAGGCTGATCCCTCCTATGACACTAGCCCTTTGCTGCCTTTTGTTTGGGAGTGTGAAGGTTATTGTCTATCTGCAGGGCTGTGCCATCCCTGGGGGTCTCTGCCCCATTTGGGGCCAGGTTCCAGCAGCAGAACCCATCCCAGGGTCTCTCTCCTTGCTATGGCAGGGACACCACCACAGTGTTCCTATTTCTGTTCCACATTATTGCCTTTCCCACCACCCCTTCCCAAGGCTAACCTGCCCCTGCTGGAGCACAAGGCTCTGCCTGGGCACCACAAATCCCTGCAAAACCCTCAGACCAGGGGCTGTTTCATGATGCTGCTGTACAGCACGAGCCAGGGCTGAGCCAGGCACAGCTGAAGGTTTCAGAATGTTCTGTTGCACCAAATTAACCTGTAAGGCTGTAAAATTCAATATCATACTTTTGCCTGCAGTTCATCTTGTCCATTTAGTCTGCTAGAAAAAGGTGCAGACTGGGAGAAATAGGTGGAGCAGCATTTCTAGCCCTGTTGGTAGGGCAGGAAAACATGAGCCTTTGATATTTTTTGATACAATTTTGTAATTGTAATAACTATTTATGTGTATTTGGTTCTCTGTAGGAAGCTAATAGTAAATTCATTTTCAATGCCTATTTATTACAAAATGCTGGAGCCTTTCAACCCCCTTAGTGTGTCTGGCAACTCCTGGGAATTAATTGCATGCTGTCAGAAATGCAGATCCTGCAAATCCAGCCCCAGCCTGCAAAGAGTAGGATTATTATTTAATTGTTCAGGACTAAATGAGGCTGCTTTTTAAAATGGTACTCTTCTTGGTGGGCTTAAAGAGGTGTTTGAAGAACTGAAAGCTGAGGCAGAAGTTGGTGTGAGTTCAGTGGGGTGTGTTGGAGTGGTCCCACCTGCAGCACCCACAGTGAGAGCTGCTGAGGGAATTGTGGCTCACTGCAGGAACTGCTCTGAGTAGCTCTGGCTCTCATGGTTCTCAAGCTGCCCCTCAGTATGAGATGGCATGAATGGACACCTCTGCTGTCCTTTGAGCTGTTAGGGACCTGCCAGGTGCCAATGTGTTTTGCCTCCTGCCTCATCTCATAATTCTGTGCCTGAACCCACCAAGCTCCATTTAAAACCAATGGGGAGATCTGGGCTGCTAGCAAGGCTTTTGCTGAGCCTCCCTGCTTTGCTAGTTAGAATGTCTTCTAATTTCCAGGACAAATTTACCTGAGGAAAAATTCTAACTGCTTACTTTAGTTCCAGCTCAGTTTCATCAAGTTTTCTGCAATGCTATTTACCCTTTTATATACATATGCATATAGCACATGAAGTCTTATAAAATGCAATTAATACCATGCTGTATTGTTAGAAGTGTCTGTGATTACATTCTGGGATTTTTTTTCTCAGCTGCTTTGTGTTGGTGACTCATTGTCATTCAAGCCCAGCTGGCACAAGTGGGTTCTTGGTTGTTTCTGAAGTTTTATAGCAAATGTATTGTTAGAGGCAGACAAGGGGAGAACTTTGTATTTATTACTGTTGAATTCATCCCATTTTTATCATTGCAATCTGCAAGGCCATCTGATTCTTACATGAAATACCTGCCCTTCAGTCCTCCACCAGCAGCATAATTCCACTTTTATAACCTGTACACTTCATCTGTACTTCACCTGTACTTCTCATGCCACAGCTGTTAATGAAAGTATCAAGACAGGCAGACCCCAGGCTCCTTCCTTAAGGAATAACTCTGATAAACTCCATCAAGTCTGACAGTGCCCCTTTTCCCTCATTTGTCTCTTTGAAGATGTATTTTAAAACCTGTTCCCAAGCCTTTTACAGCAGGGAAATCTGACAAGCACTGCCTGCATGGTCCTCTCAGTGCGTTTAACCCTTCAGTGTTTGATCTCGTAAGACATTTTCTGGTCTCTTGATCTCTTCTGATCTCTTGAAATTTTCTGGTCAGGTTCTTCTCTATTCTCTGCTTAGTTTTAGTATTTTTTGTGCTTTTCATGTCCTTTTACTTCTCCACAGAAATAAGGAGCTTGATCCCAGATAGTTTTACATTTGCTGGGGGTATGAAATCTGCAGCGTTAGTCACGTTCATTTGAAAAAATGTTTGGTTTCTTCCACGTGCAGTCTCCTGAGGTTCACAATCCACTTTCTATCTCTTATTTGCAGTGTGTCATAAGTATCTATAAATCAGAAGTATATCATAAGAATCCATAAATCAAACAATAGCTCCAAACACAGTAGTAAGTTATGCACCATAATTTATTATAATACAAACAAGTTCATCAATCACAATATATTGTCTACTTATGAAAATATCAATATTCACAATTTAAATAGGTGATAGGTCCCATAATTTTATATACCAGCAACTCATCTAAAAAGTATTTTGTTCCTAGCTGTGGTCTTCAAGAAGGCATACCTATAAGTAATTGTAAAACTGTCCATTCACAGCTTATTGTTTTCTAATTGTAGATATTTGAAATATAAATTAGAGTACAAAAGACCATTTCCACAACAAAGATGGTTTTGTCTCCAGGATACTTTTTCCCTAAATAATGACACTACATGTGCTTGGTTAAGTTTTTCTATTGGAAAATTAGGAGGTACAAATAATACAGCAAGACAATGGCTAGTTAGCAACAGTCATTGCAAGATGCTTCACACAACCAAAAATAAGGCAAGTATTATCAACAGCAGCTCCCATATGGCAGACTAAAAAGTCAAGGCTTTATTATCCAAACTGGACCCTAAGAAGGCTTTGAATGTTTGCTAACAAAATACAGCTTGATCCAAAGCCCTTCTAAAACGATGGGGATTGGAAAAACCAACCACAAAACCCACCAGCAGCCTTCCCTTTAACTTCAAAGGGCTTTGGAAGCAAGCTTTTAAAGCCCTGCATTACCAGAAGTGAAATGATCAATCCACTGTACATGAAAATTGCACCTTGTCATTCCTAAAAGGATATGGAAAACTATTGTGAGCTTTTCCAAATAAGTTACAAGAACTGAATGTGTTATTTTTCTTAGGGAAAAAAATACACAGAAAGATTTTTGTTTTTAAATATGGTAATTTACAAAAATACATTATCAGGACAGAAAAAATCAGATGACACTGATAGTTTGCAGGATAAACATTATGTTACAAAAATTAATAAGTCACAGCATGTGAATGGCAGCATATGCCATGCACTTAATTGAATTTTTTTAATAAATAGAAGCCCTAAACATTCACTATTTTCTTTAATGTTACTATTATATTAAGTAGAATAGTGAACTTCTTGTATAAATAGGTATTTTTTCAATAGATACATTCTCAAAAATGAACCACTTATCTATATAGATATTGCACTTCAGACTCATTCACATTTAACTCAGACAAGCATTCCTCATAACAAATGTAGAATAAAAATAAGTTATAAATACAGTGTTTTCCCAAAATGAAATGTACAGTACCTTTTCCATAAGGTAACTTTGGTTACTATCAACTGACAAAGACCAGGGGGAAGTTTCTGAGAGAAGAGCAGGGAGGATGGCCACAAAACTGATTTTCTGTAGAACACTATAAAAGGAATAATAACTTTAACCTTGTCATGACCAATACAGCAAGGCTGAGCATCCCTTTCACCCTTTATTATTGCAAGGGTGAAGCTTTGAGATCACAAGGATGAACAGCCAACAGACTGAGAAGCTCCTCATTTCTCTTTGGGGACATTGAAATGGATTCCATCCTTTGGTGGGTGAGGCTGGAAAGGTTCAGCTTTGCCCTCAGCCTCCATTTCCCCAGACATGCCCCTGTGCTTGCTCTGGCCTGTGGGGTCCCTGGGGTGCCTCAGCACCTGACAGAGAATTGCGGAGCAGCTCTGCCGCTGGGAGGGCCCTGGGCATCCCCTCTCTGCCCTGAGCGAGCCTGGATCTCTCTGGAGAGCATCCCCCCATGCTGTGCCAGGGGCCTGGTGTCCATGGCCTGGTATCCATAGCCTGGTATCCATAGCCTGGTGTCCATGGCCTGGTGTCCCTGGCCTGGTGTCCCTGGCCTGGTATCCATGGCCTGGTATCCCTGGCCTGGTGTCCATGGCCTGGTGTCCATGGCCTGGTATCCTATGGCCTGGTATCCCTGGCCTGGTGTCCATGGCCTGGTGTCCATAGCCTGGTGTCCATGGCCTGGTATCCATAGCCTGGTGTCCATGGCCTGGTGTCCATGGCCTGGTGTCCATGGCCTGGGCCTTTGCTGCCATTCCCTTCTGGGGAAGATGAGCTCAGCTCTGGTGGGGTTGGCTCTTGCAGGATGTGGGTACCAGGCACCATGCAAACACCAGCTCTGTGGCACAAGGGAACCAGGCTCTTGTCCTCAGCAGGACTTCACTTGGCATTTCTTAGAGGATTTGCACCAAAGCTGAGCTATCCATGTGTTTTAGAGAGATGTTTTCAGCCCTCTGATCCACCATAGCAGGACTGACTGGATTCCTCCTCAGAGGACTTCTCTGTGTTGGTTCCTGATGCACCACGAGCTCCCTGCTGGCACTGGAGATGGGCACAGGCACAAACACAGAGTTAGCACCAAGCTACCACTGATCCTGAGGCTCTGCTGTGTGCACTGACCACGCTGGGCTTGTGTTCACCACACACCTTCACTGCCCTCACACCATGCACTCACACTGCCCTCCAGTAAGTGCCCAGTGAATAAAGAGGTTGTGGCATGTGGCTCCAAGAGACCATATGCTAAGATCTGAAAGGGAAAGAAATTAAAAGAAATGCATTTTCAGCCTTCCTGTAAATCTCTTATTTTCTACACTCAGCATTGATGGGATGCTGGTTTTTGAGTGTGAAGGAAGAGAAGCTAACCTTCTCTAAATAAGTGGAATACTTAGAGCAGCTTAAACTAAGGCTTCAATGTTTTTACTGCTGTTGGGTATTTAATGAATTTCTTTCACAGTTTTTTGGGGTTTTTTAAAAACAACTAAATAGCAAATCTGCAATACGATGGCATCATCCATCAGGAGAAAATCTCAAGTTGAGGTTTTCACATGTTAATTCCTAAAGGCCTGAACAGGGGGGATAACTGAGAATCTGTATTGATTAAGAAGGAACTTGAAGGCTTTGATCACTGCTCACAGGAGCAGCTTCAGTGAGAGCTCTGCTTTAGGCAGGACTTGGTTTCACCCTTAAAAGTCCTTAGACACCATGACTGAAATAGCTGGGGAAAGATGCTGCTTTTGTTCTTAGCTCTAGAGACATCCCTCCCCTCCCACGAGCTCCCCTGTCTCAGTCACATTCTTAAATAACAACTTAAAACACACAAATATTGGCAGCTTGCAGGATTGCTTTCCATGCCAAGGCTGCAACAGGTACTGTATCAGTCCACAAGCTTGTTCAAATGAGCCAAAACCAGGCTTGTCACCATTTGTGTCTCACAGGCTGCCTCCTGCAAGGAGGCCTTGACAGCACAATTGTATCTGGTGGCATTTCATGCCAGAATCAACACATCATTTTTGGCAAGTGCACACTCCAGAAATGGCACCTTCCACAGTACACAAAAGCATCTGTTTACTTTCTCAATAGCAAACTGATGGTCAAGTAAGGTTTTGTTGTGTTTTAAAAGGTTGTAATTAAACACTGCTGTGGCTTTGCCCTTCTGATGACTTTGGATTGCACTGGTGTTGGGATGCAAAACGTTAGAGTGTGACTGAACACTAAGACTTGAACTCTGAAGCACATTCAAAATGCTGTATAAGAGATGGAGGTGTTTGCCTTCTCACTTTTGCTCCTAAATTCAAGTGCTCCTGTTTCCTCCCGACAGTCTGATCTGCCCCTGGCCACCCAGGGAAATGAAATCAAATGACCTCTCTTCAAAACAGCCATTTCAGAAAATTACATCCTGAAGATGTAACCACTTGAAAGGAACTTGCACCCGGAAACTCCAACTATTGGCCTTTTCATGGTGATATTTTTATAGGCTTCCCATTCTTATCATACTGGTAAACAAGCATTTTGATGCAGTGAGAGTTGGCCGGGGAAATCCAAGGGCTGCTTGTTATGGAAAAGTTATGGTTTGTATAGAATTGCACAGGTTGCTTCTGACACTTAAAGAAGGCTTTCAAGGTGGCAGCTGCCATTGTGCGAAATCTTTTGCTAATAAAACAGTAGAGGAAGAAATTAATTGCAGTGTTCAGCAGCGCCAGCATATTGGCGATGTCCGACACAATATGGACCAGCCAGCTGTTGTTTATAGGAGACACATAGAGGTGATACAATATCATGATTATTCTTGGTGCCCACAGTATGGCAAAAATAGAAGTTATAGTAAATAAAATGGCTGTTGTTTTCCCCGTGGAGTACCCTCGCAGGCGGAAATTGCTCTTCCGCCGCAGCTTGTACACGATGATGGAGTTCAGGATGAAGAAGATGGAGCAGGGCACCAGGTACACAGTGAAGCAGTGCACCCAGATGAGGACGTGGTGCATGGACGTGCTGATGTAGTCCTCAATCCAGATGTTGGGCCACCAGTAGTAGGGGATGCTGGTGAGAAAGCAGGTGATGTAGACGCTGACGATGACCTTGCGGGTGCGGGCGGGGTAGGAGACCGTGTGGTACCTGAGGGGGTGGCACACGGCGATGTAGCGGTCGATGGTCAGCGGGACCGTGATCCAAATCGACGTGTGGATGGAAGAAAACTCCAAAACCTCGATTATTTTGTCCAGTACCTGAGGCATCTGTTTGTTTAAGATGAAGTCTTCCATGAGGAAGTCAACAAAGACGATGAAGAAGAGAACCAGGATGTCAGCAGCAGCTAGAGCTAGAAGGTAATTATAGGAGGACTTCTGCCTGCGAGCTACAAGCTGGGAGAGGATGATGACTGTCAAGATGTTTGCTGTGGAGAAAGAAACACAGAGTTAGGCTATTAAGATGTAACATCAGATTTTCTGAGTGCTTCTTTGAAGTTGTTCAAGCACTTGGCAACATGACCACCTTAATAAAGTTCAAGAAACCAAAAGGAAAACACCCCAGTGGGGTCTCTCAGAGAAGCTGTTGCAATGACAGGAGCATGTGGCCCTGCTCTCATCTCTGGAATCCACCACCTGAGCAGGGGGTGCTGGGACTCCTGTCAGAGCACACAAAGGGAGTGGTAGCAGGAGAAAAAAGCTCACTCACACATTTATTCTTCTTTCCCATCTTGATTTTTTCACTTTTTCATATAACAAGGGATGAATGAGAAGGGTAGTTTATACTTATATAGAATATAAACAGCCCTCGTAGTACTTGAGAGAATTGCTGGAGCACTGAGTTGTAGCCAAATTTTAACTACTTCCTCTTGTTTACTAGAACTTACTGTGCAGTCTTGAATTGGAAAAAAAATAAAAATTCCTATTATTCCTACTATCAGTTTGGCTAGAATGAGACAGACAAGATTGTTCCCATCAGAGGCTGGTATCACTTGGCTAGAATACTTGAAGAAGTGCTTAAAAATAAGAGATCTGGTTTACTGTACAAGTGACTGCCAAATGGTTGTAGTTGATACTTCCCCAAGTTCTGTAAATCACTTCTTCTGGGCATTCAGTGCTTCAAACATTTCTGCCAGCTTTGATGGATTTCCCAAAACAAATCAACAATAATTGTAAAGATTCCTTTAAACCAGAGAAAAAGGAAGTTGGTAACATAAAGGTAATGACAGCCTAGGACACGTCCTACAACTGAAAAGGCTTGGTTTTTTTGGTTTTTTTTTTTTAACTGTTTTACTTGGCACTGAAAAAACTTCCTCCTTCATGAATGCCTTCAAAGCCTGCTGTCTGGGAGCAGATTTCTGCCACCAGGGAAATGAACTGCAGCAGAGTGAATGATCTTGACTAACAACCCTCACCTATTTCTGTGTTAACTGAATGTATTAATTTTGTTCTTGGAAAAAAATACTAAACCAAACATGACAATCAACTGACTCTTTTCCTATATTAAAAAAAAAGAAAAAAAAGAAGCGTGATCTTTCCAATGGTTCTGTCTCAAATTGCCTTCAGGGGAATTTTCCCAATTCTGTCCTCCATTAACGTGAATGCAACTGCATTGATTTCAGCTCAGTGCAGACGTGGGAGACAAGAGGTGATACAGCCAGAACTGCTGTGTCATTTTTCACTTCCTTGCTGAGAAATGCCTCTGCTGTGCCTGCTCATGAGCCCTGGAGATGCAGTGAGTGATGTACTGTCAAGGAAATCCTCGAGCTGGAGTGTTTATCATGGCTCTGCAGCCACTGCTGGTTTTGGCCAGCCAGGCTGACTGGCTCAGCTTCACAGATATTGGATGTGACCCATGGGGTGCATCTTCTCTTTAAATCCTCTGGATTTGACTCATTCCAGCCCCAGCAGCTGGAGCCAGTGAGCAGCAGGGGGATGTCTGAAGGCCCTGGTCCCTGCTAGTAACTCTGCCTGACTGCCAGAGCAGCTCCTGCAGGGATGCTGAAGCCATGCTGTGTGCAGGTACAGCGGCCCTGCTCCTCACACTTTCTATCTATTGCAGGGCTCCTGCTGCTTGCTTCTAACCCCACTCTGTTTTGCCACAGGAGCAGATTTATGAGCAGTCCCTTGTACCCTTTGCCCCTGCCTCTCTCAGGGTTCCCAGCCACAGCAGTGTGCTGAAATGCAAGTTATTTATCTAAGGCCAGCGAGCCTTGCTTGGTGAGGCAAATTAGAAAATTGATCTGACAACGTACACACCAGATCTACCCAATTTTTTTCTGCAAGGGTTACTGTATCTTGTACTGGAAACGCTTTCCCCGGGATCACATTAGAGCTTTTTTCTTGCTGGATGATATGAAATATAGTAACACCATTTACTTTGTGAAAACAGACACATTCTGGGGTGCAGCAGAAAGTTGCCAGTATGCCAGTGTCTTAGCACAGGGTCTGTGAGTATTTTTCCTATTGCAAACTTTAGGGAAAGTGAGGATTTGTGACCATTAATTCTTGCAGTAGCATGGTAGTCTGTGATGAGAACTATGGCAGAGATGATGATGATGATGACGGAGATGTAAAAATATTTGTCTCTGCTGTAATGTAGGTGGAGGTACATACAGCTGCTGGATAGGTCAGCGCCCCTAAACTGTCCTGGATAGTACTCTGCCCATTTCTTGCAGAGTATTTTCTAGATACTAAGTGGTTAAGATAATTTGAATTTGAAAGAGATTGATCACTGTGCTGGGAGATGATTAGGGGATGACAGATGGGAATTTATGCCAGCATCACTTGCTGCAGTGCAGTAGTCTGAATTTATAAATATCTGTTTGAGAACGAGGGCTTGACTGGGGACTAGCTGCCTGAAGCCTTGAGGTGCTGCTGGCAGATTTAGAAGCAACGGTACAAAATGGCAGTCTCAATTCTTTCCCTCCAGGCATGAGGACATGAGACATTTGAGACACAGCATCCAAAGTCTCTGATACCCAAACACCTTTGTTCCAAGCTGCCCAAAATAAGGCAACCTTCTAACTCAGCCAGGCTTCATCACAGGACACCTACATGCCTCCTTTGACATCTCTTCTGACTTTATCAGCTTCTGAGTACAAACTGCAGCATCAAAATTCACACCATTGAGGTCCTCTGTGTCTGAGAGGGATCTTCCTTGAGGAGTAACTTTGGTCCCTGTCTGGGTTTGGGTTTATTTCCCATACCAAAACTGTGCTGCCTTGGCTGCAGAGCCTGGGCAGTCCTCTGTGCCTCAAAGCAGTGCCTGTGCCCCAGGGCACAGTTTTGCCCCCAGCTTCTCATTTCATGGATTGCAGTCATCACTCAAACAGTGCCTGAACACAGCCTTTGCAGGGCATTTGAAGAGCTCCTCTCAGTCACTATTTTCACTGCATGTGAGCTTCAGCAGGAGTGGTTGTATCTGTCTAAAGAAGAAATAGGCATAATTCTGGGCTTTATTTGTGGGTTTTGTTTGTTTTTGGTTTTTTTTTTTTTTTAATTGAGAGCACTTTGCATGTACACAGCAGCCTGTGCAGTCAAGTGGCCTTTACAGCACAAGCAGCAGCTCCCTGCATTGGGAACAAGGTGGTTCTGTAGTACAGCAGTTCAGCTTTATAAACTGCCTACATGAGGAGCCACGAGTGCTGCTCACTGAGCATGATAAACATGAGGTCATGGAGTATAATGGACAGCTTTTACCCAACACAGTTGTTGCTAGGATCTCCACAAATTATTGTGTGATGTGTGAAACTTCTCTGCAGGCTTAGCAGTGGTCACCTGACTGGCACAGAGAGACAGCTTACAAGTGGGAAATTTTAAGTTGCTTCAGAAAAAATGTTAGTAACACCTCCTTCTCAGATTTAAGAACTCCCAGAATGTAAGTGCAATATGCTAAAAAAAAAGCTGTGAAAAAAAGGATGTTCTGGCTTGATGGGAGTAGATGATTTCCTCTAAGCTAGGAGGCAATATTCAAATGTAAACAGGTACTGTGTCCAGCAGGCAGATCTGACAAAGGTTCTTAACACAGCTGCTCACCAATAGCTACCAGACTGGAGATGAGGATGGCATTCAGCCCTTATTTTGTGTGGCAGCTTTCTGGAGACACTGATGACAATGGGTGATTTCTGACAAAGGTGCTACATAACACAAGTTATTAACGTAAAAACCCAAACAAGAATACTGTGGCAATGCAAATACATTATAATTACTCATGTTGGCTATAGCTAGTCATGTGATCTTTTTAAATGACCTCTGGATGCTGTTTGCCCTTAAAGAAGAGAGGGTGGGTCCACATTTTCCTCTTACAACCAATGTAGATCAAACTCAGCACTAGAGCAGACGGGGACAGGCTGAACAGCGCTTCAGTTTGTTCCTCTCTTTTATTATCATATCCTGAGTTCCTTCCTTAAACTGTTGTGAAGCATAAAGGGATACTTTATAGAATATAATTAGTGCAATACAAATTTTGTCTTCCCAGGGAGTTCCTGTGAGGATTGGTTTTTGAAAAGAAATGGATTTATTTGTTGTTCAGCTGTCTGAGTGCTGTCAAACAGCACACAGCAAGGCACCCCATGAGGGAAGAGCTGTCAGCTTCTGCTAGTGCCTGCATCATCTCCCAGGGAATGGAGAGGGGATATATGCCAAAAAAAAAAAAAAGAACATCATAAAACTATGGTAGGCACAGATGCAGGATTGCTACTGGAGATTTCACATCTTGTACAAAGGCTCTCGTGTGGCTTGTGCTTAGAAAATCCCATGTGCAAGGACAGACCATGCCAGTTCTGAGGGTGGAAGAGAACCTGGAAGTAGAGGATGCTCAAGCTCCTGCCCAGGACAGCCCAAACTCCCTCCTGTGTGCAGGAGCCCGGGTTAGCTATTGCCAGGGAAAACACAGCACGGCCTTGTGCTTACAAGTCACAAGTGAATGAGACAGTCAGTGCCAGAGGCCACACTCTGACAATGAAATCTGGCCTCTGGGGCCATTTTTCTCACTGACAGCATTTATTAGCTGAGATGGCTCTGGGGAAGGATGCAGTGAATGAGGTACTCTGCTCTGCAGCTGGCACTAGCCCTCAGTGGGTCACAGAGGCCAGAGAAGGATTTCAGTCCAGCACAGGCACTTCCTCCCTGTTGGAGGGCACAGACACAGCACTGGCACGGAGCTGCCAGTGGCTGATGCTCCCTCTGAGCCTGCCAGCCACTGAGGCTGGAGAGCATCAGCTTGTCTGGCTGAAAGGTGTCATTACACTGGGCTGCTTTTGGCTCTCCCAGACCACTGGAGTTTTCCTGGAGCAGTCTGTATAAAATAGGGCTGTTTTTGCAGTTTGAGAATGGCCCAGGAGGAACACTGGGCTAGGATGTGGGGATGTCTGCTTTGGGCTCATTGGGGCCACACGTGTGTGAATGTGACAGGGAGCTGGTTCTCCTCTTGCCATCTTGTCCACCTTTCCTGAGATGGAACTGCAGAGCAGAAAGTCTCTAAAGAATCCCAGACACTCCTCCTGCCACTCCAAAGCCTTATTTAGAGGTACCCACACAAGGATAAAAATGTCTAAAATGCACATCTCCAAGTCTAGCCTTGCATCTTGCTACCAGAGCAGTACAGCTTTCTAATGGAAACTGGTGCTGGGAACAGGAAAAGTGATCTGCAAAATGATGCAGAAGTCATAAAAGGAATTTGGTTATTCATGCAACATATCTGGACAGACAGGGATTTTCAAGGCAATTTGGGTGTCTCATTTGGCAGCTGCCTGTGCCTTCTAAATGTGGGCTGTCAGTGCAGTGTAAGGGGTCTCAAGCTGAGTAACTCGAGCTCCAGGGTGACAAAACCATTCTACCCTTTTGAAACCAAATGCCAAAGTACTGAGGCAGGTGCCAAAGGTGTTCCATGGGATGACTGGGATGGAGAGAGGATGTGATTTCATAAGGACAATGCTATGAATTCTTTACTGAACATGAATAATTAAGAGGATTTTACCTTTGATTGTGGTTTTGCTAAAATAAACCAGTCTTTATGTCTTCCTAAAGCATTAGGTAATGCAATAGGAGCTCATGCTTGCAAACCCCATGGCCAAGCTTTCTCAGAGACAATGCCAATTTTACACAGTATGCAGGAAATTACAGACTTTGTAAAACCACTGCAGTTTGGCTTTATTCCCCCACGGAGAATATACTGCATCCCCTCTAGATATATCACTCTTCAGTGTGCTAGTCAGGACATTGAAGAAAACACAATTGGAGTGAACAAATATGTGAGAAATATCCTAGTCTGATGTAACTGACTGACAGGTGATTTGTCTTGAGACCCAAAGCAACCTCTAGAGCACCTGTCCGTGCAGGCAATACTCCATATGATGGAGAAGATGGAGAGGATTAATGACTGTACATTGCAGGGACTCTGTTTCAGGTGCTAGAAGGGAAGACTTCAGTGTTACAGCAGGCAAGCTTCTCTTTTCTTCCATGGATAGGGGGATAAAATTCTTTTTGGTCATCTTCTGTACTGCTAATTCTGGTCCTGCTTGGCTGCCTGCACTTCATTCTCTCTGCACAACCACACTGGGGTCCTGAGGGGAACCCAATACCATCTTCTCCCACAAAGTCACCCCAAGAACAGCACCAAGGGCACTCCAGACACTGGGTTTTAGTATCTCTAAGTACATATCCATATTCTGCAAAATGAAAACTGATTTGTGTGTAAGGCCTCCTGTGTTCAAGGAGTGAGTTTTGGCTTTGTTTCCTTTTCTGGTGTCTCAAAGCTAATGAGGAAAGAGATTTTAGGCTCAAAAAGACCACCTGAAACAGCAGGTGGAAGCCCTTGTGGACAGGGACTGCTTTGCCCTTGGTGTGTGAAAGCAGAGCCCACAGCCCACCAGGACAGCTCTGTGTTTTTTGTTTGCCCACACCAAATTGTGACGTGTGTGGTTAAAGGCCTTCTGCTGGCTTGTTTCTGCTGATTCACCTCCACTTCACAGAAGGGAACAGAAGGAGGATGAGGAGGAGAGAACTAAGTAAGGGGGTGGATGAAGAACAGCAGGATATTAGACTGCCTAGTGCTTCTGAATGTTTTGACTGCTTAACAACTGGGGGCTCTGCATTACCCACCTACCGTGGAAACTGGCTGTGCTCTCTCTTTTGTGTCGTTGTCATTTCAAGGAAAAATGTACTTTGGAGTTTTTCCTTTCCAATCCATTTTAGCAGCCTGCCATGCAAGGTTGTGCACTTCATAGTCTGCTGAGCGTCCCAAATATGGCACCTCATTATCATTACAGCCCTGACAGCGCTGCTTCCTACTGACGTGGCAGAAGAAATCCAAAGTTAGCAACTGCACTCTGTCTAGTGGCATCCAAAATGTACAATCAACTTCTCCACAATCCATGCATTAGCATGGATTCAGCTACATGCTGTCTTTCAGGCTGCAGGATTTTAGCAGCTACAGGCTCCATATGTACTGGCCAAAGGAAATCACTCCCATCTGCACACCTTGCTGTCACCAGTTCTGTGCAGGAACAGAATGAATCTATTACTTTTCATAATGGTTTTTCTCTCCTAAAGAACAAGCACTCATTTTACTATAGGAAATGACTCATTTTAAGCATGTTAGCAGCAGTTTTGCTCCCCTCTGTCCAGTGCTGCTACTGTAAATAAGCTGTAATGCTCTTCAGTTGCTCCAATAGCCAAGCTAAAGTTCTGGCAACCTATTTGTCCCCTTTTTAGTAGGATGCAATGTACCGGCCTTGTGTCCAATTCAGATTTTAAGTCAGAGAATATATGGCCTTTGAGCAAAAGGGGTGGTTGAATCAGGTCTCAGGAGGGTTTGGTTCTTATTCACTAATGAGCAGCAGCAGAAGAGTGCTGTTTTTTCAAGGTCATAACTCTACATTGTCACAACTCTCCCACTGATATTTTCAGATCTTCCTTTAGCACTTCTATTTTTCAGGTGTGCTGCTATGAGAAAGGCTATTTATCCAGGTGTTGGAAATGGTCTCTTTAATCAGAAGCCTGTACTGTGATTGCAGAAGAATATACTCGGCAGCGGATGGCAAGAATCCAAAAGGAGTCAGACACCTCACAGTGCTGTGTGCTCTGTGTACACCTCCCTCTGCCTGCTTTGGCATTTACTGCTACTACATTCCACATGAGTCACCAACAAACATTGCTGGCTGTGCCCCCTTCTGCTGGTGGCACCAGCTGGGTCACAGCTGTGGCACAGGGACAGCAATGCCCTCCAGGTCTCGTTCTTCCCCCAGCCGAGGGGTGCAGGGAGCACAGCTGGGCTGCTGCATGGTGGTGGTCTCTGATCAGGGCTGCTCAGCCCACCAACAGTACCTGCCCTGCCAGGATGATGACCCAGGCATGCACATGTCCCAGACAGCCTCCTTATTCCAAACTATACAGAGAGAAAAGGCTCCAGAAGGATCAAGTCTCCATCTTTCCTATACCTATGACTATAGTGCAGTTTGCACAGGCACAGTGCATCCATGTGTCAATCCAACACCCTGGGAAGCATCTGCCTTGCTGTGCAAGGACAGCCAATCTGTCATCTCTCAGGGCAAGGTCCATAACGTGTATCTGTCTCTTCACAGAGTGTTAAACCAGTTAGGCACCCCTGCTGAGCTGACAATTTCCTCCAAGTCAGGACTGCAGCTTCTCTCCCTCCTCATGGAGCCCTGTGAATGCACTGTGTGCTTGGCTGGGCTTTCAGTGACCCAGGTTGTCCCCATCTCCACGTCACCTTGTTCAGCAGCAGGTCTGACATGAACTCTACCTGTTCACACCTTCCAGCTGGGAGCATCCAAGCATGTCCAGGCTGCCTTCCCATGCTTGTCCTGAATCTACATTTAGATCAGTGTGCCTGGGTTACTGCAAAAGCCTAAAGCACAAATAAAAGAAGCAGCTGTGGACCAGGCTCCTGAAGTTTGGAGTGGCACTTCCCTGGGGTATTGCTGTGAGTCTGTTGCCTCTTGGAAATGCTGTAAAGGTGCTGTGCTTCGTGTCACTGGGATGCAATGACCTCTGGAGCCAAGGCACATCCCAGCTAGGCAACTGACTGGTGAGCAAATGGAACCAGCAATCCCACTAGGACTGCCTAAGGAAGCCAGATTTCACTCTGCCTCTCACACTGTCAGGAGATGAGCCCTGGGAATGTGGATCAGGCCAGACCCTGATCTAGGAAATGCTGATGTTCTGTCCTTTCAGCAGCAATACACTCCATGCAAGGCAACTCCACTGCTGCTGCTCCTCCTAATGAAGCAGGAACCAAGGTCAAAGCCAGGTGTCTGCAGCCAGCAGTGCTGCTCCTGTGCCCGACCTTCTTGGTTGTGTTCAGTGGCTCCACCACAGAAGGAGCTCTTTGGTGCAGCTGCTTTGTGCAGCCCTCACTGACAAAGGGACTGACTGAGAGTGGTACCTGTTGATCTTTGCTTTCTCACCTTTAGCAGCCCCTCTTGGACTGAATCAGAGCAATTTATTCCCTCCTCCTCACCAACACTCCACATCCAACACCACCCCTTCCCTAGCATTTGCTCTCACTAAAGCAAGAAACATTTCTATTAAGACTTTTTCCAGCCCTTCTCTTGCCTCCCAGCTAACTGCAGGTGCTTCAGAGGTTCTCTCTGACAGACAAGGGGAGTATAGGGTTAACAGAGCAGGGGCTGCAGAACAGCTCCAATAAATGCTCCATAAAAGCTTCCCCAGTGCCTCTGCCTGGCATTTTCTCCTTATTCACTGCAGCCTTATCCTGAGACATCCCACTCCTGGTAGCAGACCGCGTACCTGCAGGACATCTTTGCAAGCCTGCACTCCAAACAAGTTTCAGAAAACTGTCTCTGTCTTACCAGCCTCTGCTTAGAGGGAAAAGAAGCAGCCTCCTGGCCCAGCTGCCTGAAGGCACAATGACCCCTGGCAGAGCTGCAGGCACCTGGGGAGCAGTACCAGCCATGCAGGGTCAGTGTGCAGTGGTGCCTCTGTGAGTGCAGCCTGAGCAGGGCTGAAGGGAGTTCACTTTGCTCTCTCTCCTCTCTGCTTTTTACAGGCTTCCTGGTGCCTGGTTGAACAGAGAGGGAGAAGGAGCCACTGCTGAGAGCAGGATCTGCTGAGGTGCCTGATTTATACAGGGGCAGGAGGCAGAGGATGCTTCTGCACACACAGCCAGGCCTGGCAGCGCTTGGCCTCAACGTGGAGTTGTTGAGTTAGTGAAATTTCCTTCAGACAGTACAGCAGGAAAGGCAGAAACAGTTAACTGGCTTCTCTTCTCCTCAGTCTTTCTCCAAGATTTGTGGAAGGAGTTAACTCTTTCCTTTTCAGCAAAACACTGCACTAGTGCTGCGTTTGAGGACACATCCTGGACAGGGCTTCTCTTAAATTCTTGGCACCACACTGAGCTAATTAGGATCCCACATAGTTCAGGACTCTTTTTCTGACAGCCAATAAAGTCTGCTACCTTTACAAATTTCTAATGTTAAAAAATCTGAAGAGCAGCTTCAAATTAAAACATTAAAAGCTCTTTTTATCACTGGTGTCACCCTGCACCCCATCCTCAATGAAGCCTGGCTGTGTGAGTCTTCCCCTAAGCACATCCAGCTTGTTCTCATCTCTGGGCAGTCTCATGAATTTCTCATGCACTCAGCTGTGCATTTACTCAGCATACTGTACATGTGCAGGCAGTCCAGGTGTCAGTGCCAGTCCTCAATGTGCTTTGGACACATCCACACCTGGTCTAAGCCCACTGAACTCAGCACCACCACATGCTTTGGCTAGTGCTGTTAAGCACTGGCACTGGTGCCACTGCTCTAATCAACTGATGTCTGATCCCTTGAGAAATGCAGGAGACCACTGCTAATTTGGACCATGTGTGATTTTAACCATGTTCCTAGAATGACAGTGTTAGGTCTGTAATTACAATGCAGTATCCTCAGGGAGCTGGTGCAAGTATGTGCAGAATGTTCATTAAATGATTTTTCTTGTCTGTGCACGCAAGACTTTTCCCCATTTCAGAAACATACAAAGGCAAGCTTAGCCACAGAGAGCTTCATGACAACTGCTTTACCTGATAATCCTGAGAGGGTCTTGCTCAGTTCCTAGGGGACTGGTGCAGAAATCAGAGCCTGTCGTTACTATGGACATCTAAGCAGCCCCAGAGAAATTAATAAAGAGGAAACAACCTCCTATCCCTGCTGGCTGGGTCTCTTCAGGTCAGGGCTGAGACTCATCAATGTTTTGGAGCACAGACACTTGCCTGTGCCTTGCATCCTCTGTGGGTAAATACAGGACTTAACTTTCCAGTTCTCTGAACTATTAGCCAATTGGGAAATTTGAATTACAAGCCAGAAATGGGGGAACCCCCCCCCAAACCAAAACAACACAAAGCACATCAATTCATATGGAGAGTGGTAATTGCATGCATGCTGCTCAGAGGCAGGCTTCTCTTCATGTCTGATTAAAAATTTTTCTATGAAATAATTGCTTGAAGAAGGAATGGAGGTGAACAAGCATTTAGAAACCGTAGACTATTACCTATTATTGCTGCTTGCCATTCCACATGGCACTTTAAATGTGTAGCTCAGCACAGACACAACCAAACTCTCCTTTACCACACCCTTAAAATACCAATTCACCTCGGTGCATCAGAACTTTTCCCCAACTTATTCTACCTGTCCTTGGGATCACTCTAAGTCACTCTCAGGCTGGAGGTGTTAAGCCAGTGAGCAAGACACGCTGTTTGTGCACCCAAGCTGTGCTGGGATGGCAGCTCTGCCTACAGCAGCTCCCCTCGGTCCTGTGTGCTGAGGCACCTCACTGGCAGCCCCAGGCAGCCCCTCCGGGGGGAAGCAGCTGCTCCGTGCCTGTCTGGGCTCAGACAGTGCTGCCGATGTGATGCTCGTGTGGCATCTGCACGGCTGGGGCTGTGTGCTGCCAGTGCTGCCTCACAGGTGTTCACATCCAAGCTTGGGACATCCTTTCCTTTCTTATTTATGCTGCTTCTAGCTTTTCTTGTTCCAAGCATCTCTATAATGTCTTTGTCCCCTTTTTAAGCTGAAATTTTGCTCAGGATTATACACTCTGGAGACTGGTGCCTGTCAGCTGGGACTTTCCTCCAAGCCCTGTACCTGCACCCAGGGGTCTCAGTGCCAGCATTGTCGTTGCCTTTGCAGCACACTGACCTCAAGACTGGACTTTCTACCTCCTGTCCTGCTCCACCAGCCACAGGCACAGGCTCACGAGTATGACAACTGTCTGCTAAGCTCCTGACAGCGTGCTCCTTCCCCAGTCAAGTTCCGTGGTGGTGGCGTGTCCCTCCCTAAAGCCAGCCCTGCCCCACGGAGTCGGGTGGGGATTTGCAGCAAGAAAAACTCGGCAGCTACACTTGTGCTCACTGCCGGCCGGGCAGGCGAGGTGGGGCACTCGGCCGTCCGGGTACCGCTCCGGTACTCCATGGCCACAACGACAACGGCACAAACTTCGCGACAGCCTGACTCTGTGTGTCAAGTTCAAAGTCAGGATGCCCGAGGCCAGGGGTTGGGCGAGGGCAGGCAGGGACAAACCCCGGCGAGAGAGGCAGCTCCGGGACGGCAGCTCTCCGGGCGGGGAGATGCTGCTACCCGGGGGACGCTGCTGTCGGGGGGATGCTGCTATCCGGGGGATGCTGCTGTCGGGGGGATGCTGCTGTCCGGGGGATGCTGCTATCAGGGGGATGCTGCTGTCGGGGAAATGCTGCCATCCGGGCGATGCTGCTATCCGGGAAACGCTGCTGTCCGAACCTCCCGCGCTCATCCCGCCGGGCACGCGGAGCCCGGGGCATCCCGAGGACACGGCGGGCGCTGCCCCCGCCCCGCCCCGCACAGCGGGCAGGAGCCGCTCCGGCGGGCGCTGCCGGGGCCCCGCAGCCTCGCCCGTCCCGCGGCACTCACCCGGCAGCCCGAGACAGAGCAGCAGGCTGTAGTAGACCACAGGTGCGTATCCCAAGCCGCAGCCATAGCGGTGGTGCGCCAGGAGCGAGCCGTTGTGGAGGTGGAGGTGGTTGTGCTCCATGGACCCGCTGTCCCCGCTGCCGGCGCTCGCTCCCCGCACGGGCCGCCCCTCGCACGCTCCGCGGCGGCGGCGAGCGCGGCGCGGCCCCGCGGCGGGCGGCGGCACATGGCGCGGCCCCCGGGCGGCCGGCGGGGCCGGGCCGGGCCGGGCGGGGCGGGGCGGGACCGGCCCCCGCCTCGGGCCGCCCCCGCTGCGAGCGGGGGGCTCCGCCGGGAGCCGCCGCCTCCCCGGTGGGCAGCGGGTTCGCCCCGCAGCGAGCGGCAGGAGAAGGGGTTTTCATCCCAGCTGGCGCCCGAGTAGGCAATAGGAGAAGGGCAGAGGCGAGCGGCGTGCCTGGCTGCAGCCCTGGGCTGCGCTTCGCACCGCCTGGGGAGGCAGCGGCTCATCCGGCAATGGGCGTTTGTGTCTGCGGCATCAGAACCGCAGGGTTAATATTGCACTGTCCCCTCTTCTCCCCGCCGTGCCGCGGGGTCAAGGACGGGGCGGGCAGTGGGAACAGTGCCGTGCTCCAGCGGGGACACAGCCGTGTTCTGCTGGGGACAGTGCCGTGCTCCAGCGGGGACATAGCCGTGCTCCAGCGGGGACACTGCCTTGTTCCAGTAGGGACACGGCCGTGTTCTACTGGGGACACAGCCCTGCAGCGGGGAAACTGCCTTGTTCCAGCGGGGGCACTGCCTTGTTCCAGCGGGGGCACTGCCTTGTTCCAGCGCGGACAACTGTCGTGCTCCACTGGGGGACACAGCCCTGCTCCAGCAATGACACACTCCAGCAGGGACGCCCCCGTGAACGGCTCCCGCAGGACAATGCTGAAGGGAAATCAGAATTTCTACAATCTTCACCCATTCCTTAAGGCTTGTGTACGTCAGTACATAGTCCCATGTATAACTAATAAAGGATTTAGAGTTAGGCTTGTTACATTAGGGTGATTGAGCCCTGTCCTTTGTGCTGCTGAGGGGGCTAGCCAGGTGTAAGTACATTGATATGTCCAGGAGGTCATGGTTTAGTGATAGTTTCATTACAGTGCATGCCTACTAAGCAGAAAACAAGATGTCTTTTGCCCCAGAGTGTGTAGGGTTGAGTCCCACAGACCAGCACTAACCCCCTGGGTTTCTGAGGCTGCCAGGAAAAGCCACGAGGGATGTACGTGTGCAGTGTGTGTGAGGCTGCTCAAGGAGTGTCTGATGGGATACCCACAAGATGCAGTAGGTGGCTCACAGAAGTAAATAAAGATGTGATCCCTACTCTCTGAAAACATCTGACTGCTTAGGGTGGATAATGGTGAACCATCAGCTGACAAAGTAAGGACTTCTGCACCTTTGGATTTCCATGGTCTTGTTTGGAAAGGAGTTTAGCTTCTGTTTGGAAGCACAACCAGAAGCAAGTAAGGCTCTGGTCTTGTGAGGACTTGAGTACTTTGCTCAGAGAGTCAATAAGATTATTCACATGCTTAAATGTTTAATAGGTCTTTTAGAACAGTACTGAAACTGCTGTCCACCTTCTCAGGTTAAACATGCTGGAAAAAATATGGTTTTTCTCTGCTTTTTCAGTGGATGTCTTCATGAAGGTAAGTTAGAGTCTGGTGGTTCAGCTTTTATGTGGATGTATTCCTTTTGAAAAGAGTATTTTCTAAAGCATTCATTCAAATAACCAGCAGAAGTGTATACAGTAGTGTGTATGGGGGTGATTATATAGTACAAAGTCCTGTGAATTCAGGTTTGTCTGTTTTTTTCCCCCACCTATTGAACTTTTAAAATTTTTTTCTTTTTAAGTTCTTGTCATGTTTCTGCAGCAGACCTGAGGAAGAAAGAGATCTTTTATTGCCTCCTGAAAGAGAAGTGATTTTTCCTGGAGCCTTTTCTTGGGAGCAATATCAGCAGGGCTGGAAGCCTGACTCGAAGCTATGTGAAGCTCATCAGCAAACCAAAACACAAAAGAGGGGGATGGCAGTGGAGCAAGTGATGGTTAAAAAGTGCCACATCCATTTTGCAGCACTATGAGTTCCTCAACTTTCCAGTTAACAACAGTGAAATGCCACGAGGAGCTGGAGGCAAAGGAAGAACCTCTGCCATCTATTTTCTGTTGTGCTGCTGCCACTTTGAAGTCTGGCCTAGTTTTGAACATCCTGAGCAGTAGGGCTTCCCTGGAGAGGGCTATTTCTACAATAGAAGCATATTTTTCCTCAGAGCTGGAATTGTCTCCAGGGCACAGTTCAGGTAGCTGCTCATGTGCTGAGGAGAGCTGATTGTAGTAGTAATCTTCTCCTCTCTCCCCATCTGGAACTCTCAGTGGAGCCTCACAGGAGGCTCTGTTGCACGTGACATGTTTCTGTGTTGTAAGAGGAGGAAAACTGAGAAATTTGTTCACATTCACTAATGGTTCCCTCTCTCCTGCCCTGCAAATGGAGAGGCCACAGAAAGTAAATCTGCTCCTCATACCTCAGCTGGCTTAATTGAAGCTTCTTGAGGAACTTTTCTGCCTTGCTGCACCAAGAGCTTCTAAAGCTGGATGAACTGGGTTTCCACATCTGATTTGCTTTTGCTTCACTGAAGTAAAATTAGTGAAATACTTTGTAATATATCAGAATTAAGGTCCTAAAGTAAACGTGAAGATTGCTCTTGTGTTCTGGGTGTGAATGGTATTTGGAGGGGTTTTTGCCCTTCAAACAACTTCAAACCACTTTTGGCCTAAATGAAATGAATTTGGTTGTTCTGCTCTCTGAATTGTGCAGTAACAGAACCCCAGACAGAAATGTCAATAAAGCCAATTCAAAACTAACCACAATGCTTGCTTCTACTTATAGGTATTTATTTTTAAGCTTCTAGCTGTTTTCTAAAGGAATGACACTTATGTGTAACATCACGGCCACAGTGAGGAGGGCACTGCTCTGCTGCTGAATTAAGAGATGCCTCTGGAGCCTTGAGGAGAGCAGTTCCTGAAGCTCATCTCCTAAACAGCCACATGCTTGGACAGTGAATGATGTTTATTCTTTTCCTAGGAGCAGTTTATTTTCATCATGACGTGCTACATAACCATAACAGGTGGATGTGCTTCACTTCAAAATTCCAGAGGCACTTGAACTTGGTTAGCTTTCTTTCACTTTTTCTGAGGAAATGAGCCTTCCTAAGCAGCTAGAGACTGATTCTGGGGGCAGGAGGATGGAGTGGCAAGTTAGTCACACACGCCCCCATCCACTGGGGCGGTGGAGCAAAGCCCTGGTGACCTCAAGAGACAAATGCCATTTACTGAGGGAGCTGGGAAGAACCAAATGTTGAGTTGTTGCAACACACTGGTGTGAGTAACCTGCCTGGAAGATAGCAAAGGTGGAACTGGAAGGGCAATGGTGGAGTGTGCAAATGGATTGGGAGAGGCTGTGTGAGGGTAGAGGAGTCTCTCAAAGGAAGAGGTGTTGTTTGGCCAAAAATATGTATGTTAATATTTTAATACAGTTACAAGAGGCCAGGGACATTGGCAAGAGAACTGGTTTAGGGCCTGATCAAAGCTGTCTTACCTTGCAGGAATTAAACAGAGCTGCTAAAGAGAAAATGTTACCTATAGGAATGACAAGTGTTAGATTTTACCTTATTAGATGTATGTAATTTTGCTGCAATGAAACCCTTTTCTTCAAAGCAATATTTTTATCTTTCTGTACTGTTAGGATGCAGGATAATTGAGTCAAATTCTACTCCTTTTGAGTTAAAGAACTGTCTTTATCAATAGCATTCTGCAGGTCTCTCCAGACTTGGAAGGTGAGGGAGACCTTTCTATGTTCTCATAAAAGCTGTTAAGGTAACAAAAGGTGATTATACAAGTTCTTTACTAGAGCCTCCTCAGTGCCTATGCATTGGCAGGCTCCAGTTTTATGAGAGAAGAGTGAAGATTTATTAATT
Organism: Camarhynchus parvulus; assembly: GCF_901933205.1. Classification (NCBI taxonomy): domain Eukaryota; kingdom Metazoa; phylum Chordata; class Aves; order Passeriformes; family Thraupidae; genus Camarhynchus; species Camarhynchus parvulus. The sequence goes on along the minus strand of NC_044584.1, from coordinate 11,246,316 downwards.
TTTAAGGTCAGAAGTATTTCTTGTTGCCAGGGAAGGCTGTGGGTGCATCGTGGCTTCTGCAGCTTGTGCTGCAGGTCCATAGCCTGAACCCTCAGGCTCCACAGCCCTGTAGACTTCTCTTCATCTGCTCTTTCTCTGGCCTCATATCTCCTTGGAGACACCATGAAGTTACAACAGGTCTCAAACACTGTCTATAATGGAGCTTTGCCTATGTGAACCTACTGAAAACAAGTTTAAAGCTTTTAAACACCAATTATTTCCTTCTAGAATTAAATGTTTATTCCCTGAACTCCCTTTTAGGTTTCAGCTGACAAATCTCATTGTAATTAATTTGAACTCTATTGTGAGTACACTTTCCAAGGGAACAGAAAGCAGATGTGATAAATGCCTGAACATGAGATTTAACCTAACATCTGTTGTTTTAAAGAAGAGTTACAAAACAAACTGTGTTTTGTGTTTAATTGGTCGATGATACACCTGATTTTCCATTGTACTCTTTTCAGGTTACATTGAAAACATCTGATAGAAATGTGCACTGAGATAGACTCACTTGACCTGTCCAGCTTGCAGTGGTTATGACAAATTAGTGCTATTTTTGCAATAGTCAGCATGTAGGTGGTGTTTCAGATAAAATGAATCTGTTACACACAATAGAAGTCAAACTCTTTCTGGAAGACAAGAAAGTGAAAAGGATCCATCAGGAGCTTGCATGATGTAATTGTGTGCTGCTTAACTATGGAATTACTGGGCTATTTCATATCTTTAGCATAAACATATGCTTAAATCCTTTGCTGGATTTAGACACAAATAAATTTGGATTAAAAAATAACTACTTGACAAATATTTCTGAAGGTGGAGGCTAATTTATCCTCTTCCCAAGGTGAAAAGAAAGCACATGAGATTCATGTCACAGACTCTATGTTTCCTATACTGTCATTTTTAAAAGTTGGATTAGAAAGTACTCAAATGTTCAAGTTTGCTTGGGCTGGAAATTCCTAGTGGTTTAGCTGTAGGAATGGTGTGGCATGCACAGAGCTCACAGTGGAATGCTGACAAATGGAGGTGACACTTCCTTACCCCGTTACTGAGCAGAAATCCACTCCAGCCTGTGAATACCAAGAAGAAGGGTGGAAACAGTTTAGATTATCTCTTATTTTAAAATCATTGTACCAATCGTTTTTACTAATTATTGAAAAAAAAGTATGTGTTATTACAACATTTCAATGCATGACTATTTGCCATGCTAAACCTCATCAGGCCTCATTTCAGAATCAAGTCACAAAGTTAGATTATCTGTTCTGCAGTTTAGGGTTTCCTATGCAAATGCCATGTTTGGCTGGTGTGATTAAACCCTGCCTGCACATCTCAGAATAAGCTACATAATTCGGATTTGGAGCTTTTATTTAAGAAAATCCATAATCCTCCCCATTTTTACTTGTTGGAGCTTTTGTGCTTTTGGAGCGCAGTGAGCGCCGGCCACATCAATGCTCCCGTTCATGGGGCTGGAGTGGCCCCTGTGTGGCACAGGCGTCACTGCCGGGTGACACGGCTCCTACAGACTGTGGCTTGTCGGGGGGTGGCTCTGGCACGGCTGTGCCTGTCACAGGCATGCACAGCAGCACCCCTGCAGCCCCTGCAAGCCCTGCAGCGCTGCAGCTGCGCGGGTGCTGAGCGCTCTGAGCCTGTTGAATTCACAGGCAAACCTCGACAAGGGGGAGAGAATGATGCATCTGACTCCATCTTATCAAAAGGCTAATTAATTACTTTATTATACTACATTATTCTGTACTATACTACATCGCATCTAAACTGAATCTGCCAAGCACTCAGCTCTGCACACCCTGCACAGAATCTCGTGACTGTCAGCGACAGTCCCGACACACACACACACTGATAGGCCCTGACAGGCCAAGGAAACAAAACACCATCACTCTGGGTAAACAATCTCCATACTGCATTCTACTTTGGCACAAACACAGGCACAGCAAGTGAGATAACAATATTCTTGGGAAGAACTGTGCCTTGCTTTTCTCTGTGGAGAGACATGTGGGGCTGCACCCGCTGGCTGAGTGCAGCCTGGAAGGTCCTGCAGCATCACCTTCGTTTCTGTGGGGAGGAACAGGAGGCACAAGGGAGTGAGGCTCTGTGGAAAAGGAGCTGATGCAGACTCTGATTTTGTGGCCAATTAAATAGATTGCCAGGCCCCTTGTTAACTTCTGCCCGTCCACCAAATGAGCAGCCAGCCTGAGCAGAATAAGATTACTTTCTCTTTTTACATAAAGCTTTCACATGCTATCCCCCCTGTTAATTAAGTAGATTAAAGGTTCTGGCTTCCTTGAACTCTGCTTTTCTTGCCTGATACACTTTGAATTAGATGTAACCATTATAAAACGATCAGAAGAAAAGACTGAGTTTTTTCTCACTTTCTAGGTATTGAGGGTATTTTTAGGAACCACACTTAGCAGATACAGCAAAAATCCCTGCAGGGGGATGCTTTAAGTGGTTATAAAAGCCACTATTAATTTGGTTTTATTTCCTTGATATAAAAAAAATCCTATTTTGACTTTCCAGCAAGAGTAATTTGTCTGTCAGTGGACACATATTCTCCTCCTTCAGGGTTGAATTTTTGGTGTTGTTATTGTTCTAGATAAAAAGAGTAACTGTTTAATCAAAAAGTAGTGCCATTAAAAATGTTAATGAGCTTTGTATCCAGTCTTACTCTCATGTAGTTCCACTGACTGTGCCACGATTTCTCTTGATTTCCTTTGGCATAAGTGAGGCATAAGCAGAATCCATCTTGGGTTAGCCACAGCTTTGCTGTAATCCACGAGGTCAGTGAGAGCACCAAAGGAAGGAAGCTCTACATAATCAGAAATCAAATAATACAATCCCCCTACAGCTCAGCTTAGTGCTTGCTGCCGATGTCAAACACGTGCCCAAGCCCACACCAGAGGCACCTCCAGCAGTTGCCCAGGGGAAGAGCAACAAGACCAATTGTGTGCCTGAGCCCTGAGACTAGGAATGGTTTTGATTAAATTCATGTCATTTTACAGGCAGGTGCAGTGCTCTGATATCTTTATGTTTATTCTGCACTTCACCTGCCTCTGTCTGTGGCAGGAGGGAAAAAACGTTGGAACACATCGTTGAGGAAAGGAAGGAAAAAAAGTAAGGGGGAGGAAAACAAACTGAAAAAATTGAACTTGTCAGTATGAGTAGGGAGAGGGATGTAACTGCAAACAGCCTGATGTGGCTCAACTGAGCCGAGACCGTGGAGCAATTCTCTGTGCAGCAGCAGAGCTGCAGTGAGCCAGGTGGGGACTGCTTCCATTAACTGCTCTCAGATTGCTTCACTGAGTGGGATGAGCAGGATCTGGGTTTTAGAAAACTGCAGAGAATACCCTTGCAGGGTTCTCAGATATTTTCCCCTGCTTAAATTGGCTCAGCAAGCCTTGCAAAAATCCCTGTGGGTTTGAACAAAAAATTATTTGCAGTTTCCTAGAGGCCAATAACTGTTTCTCCTCTAATCAGATATTGCCCTGAAGGGAGTTTTGGTCTCCCTGTGGATCAGGCATCAGTAATCTAAAGTTACTTAAGTGGGGCCAAATCCTGCTTGCTGGCATGTTTTAAAGAGGGTTAGTAGTTTCTTTTACATCCAAGTCCACAAAGGCTCTGGATGATATACAGTGTGTGGTAAGATTACATGGTAAAAGTTTCTGTCCTTGATGATATTAGTGCTTGGGCACACTTTTGACAAAGACATACAGCTGTGATTTTCCTACCTTGAACTTGAAAGAGAAGTCAGGATTTAATTTTATGTCAGCACCCGGAGGCTCTTTATTTCTTGCCTTTGCTCTTTATTGCTCCCACACTGCAAACACAGAAGTCTCCAATAATACAGCCCATGGAATCAGAAATGCAGGGTCATGCAGTGCTTGCTATTGGCCCCTGAAGTCCAACTTGGGCACTGCTATAAAAGCAGAGACTCCTCTGCCATTGACTCTTCTCTTCCACTGCTGTTGGCCTGGGAACACGAGAGCACTTACTGACCACAGAGCTTTTCTTCCAGACACTAAAGGAACAGTATTTTCCAGAGGGGCCACTGATCTTTGCCTGTGGAAGCTGTCAGTGGCCAGCAGCTCCAGTCTGAGGCCTCAAGCTGATCACCATGTACATCCTCCTCATGGTTGATATGCAAGGGCTTTGTCAGATCAATGGCAAAATTAAATTCCAGAGTCAGACTTGGCTTTAATATTTTTTAATAGATTTGAGTTTATGTGAGAAGGGAAAGGCAAATCATAGGAGGATTTCAACCCTTTCTTTTTTTTTTCTTTGTACCAGCCAGTGTCCTGGGCCAGCTGATACAAGTGACTCCTGTTAATTTTGTTAATTGCTGTGCAGGCAGACTGGTGGGGTGCTGTGCCAGCAAGGAGTTGCCTGCAGCTGTGGGTTGGATGCTCTTCCTTTAATTTTTGTATAAGCCCACATATTTTCAAACTTCTCTTGCATGATATTGGTGGTAGATCTTAGAGTACATTTTGGATCAGACAGCCGAGTGTTTCCCCATTTTCAGGGATTTGTAGTGTTTTGTGATGGTTGCACAATGAAATAGGCACTTGTTTTGCAGTTTGAGGTAGCTAATGGATTTCAAAGCTATTTGCTATTGTAATTTTTCTGCCTAATTGTTTTCTGTCTGTAACTGTATGCTTTCACTTCCAGGACTGACTCTTACATTGCCATGTAGTGAGATTGATGCAGATTCTGTTCACAAAGTGACACTGTTCAATAGCAATCAGGGATGCAAACTGAGGAGGCAGAGGCTGCAAGATTATTTTCATCTGCCACTCGAAATGCAATTTCTAACCTGCTTTTGGAAAAATGACACCCCAGTCTGCGAAAGTGGGTAACCTATCATTTTATGAGGCAATAATTTAAAACTGTTGGGCAGCTGATTAATGAAAGATACAGGCTGTACAAAAGTCAAATTTCTGAGTCAGTTTCACAAAGGTGGTTTTTGCACAGGCTCTGATTTATAACCAGTGTGGGTTTTGAGGTCCTTGATTTGGTGTGGCATGTGGGAAGGGACTTGTAGGTCAGCACCATGTCTAACATTAGGGGGGTATCTAGTTTCTGTAAATATTGATTTCTCGTTGAACAGGTTGACTTTAATTTGTTTTTAATTAGTAATGGCAGATGTTCATCTGGGAGAACATCTAGGGATCATTATTCTAATAATGTTCTATTAGCTTTTAAACCTTCCTCTTAATGTAAATCTGTAATTAGAGTGCTGTCTCTATCTGCTGCATCCTACTACCAATTCCCTCTGTAAGCCAATACAGTGGGATGCCAAAAAGCTGCAGGGATTGTAAATTGTGTCTTATGACTCTGTGTTTTGGGTAATTGCACGCTGAGGACAAAGCAGAATAAAGGAGAAGAGCTGCAGCAGCTCCTCCCCGTCCATGGCAGGGATATTCCCTTGGGTGGAGGATGCTGTGACAGCAAGGTGGAGGTGGAGCAGAGTTTGTGTGTGAGTCCCACCGGCACAAACCTGGGCAGAGCAGCCCTTGGGGAGGCTGGTGCTGTGTCCCAGCCCTGCCTGCAGGGGTGCCTGGCTGTGTGCCCCAGATAACCTGTGCTGGGAGTCTGAGGAGGCTGCCCCTCAGCTGGAAGCTTTGGCTTTGTGTGTGTTTGGGGGAAGGTTCCTCCTGTAGGTCACTGTTTCCCTGCCTCTCCCATGTGCAGTCCCAGCACAGCAGCACTGACTGGACGCTCCCTTGAAGAGATTTTGTACCCACACAGCTCCTCTGGTTCCCACCAAGCCATCCCAGCCTCAAGCTGACAGTGAATCACCATCAAACCAGCAAAAATCAGGCCAGGAGGTGTCTGTAAGTGTAAAATTTAGCTGGTTTGGTGGTTTTACCCATGTACCTTGTCTCTTACAAACAAACCCCATTTCATTCACTGTCCTCTGGGGGCATATTCACTTTTACCCATATTGATCCTTCCTCACAGATCCTTTGCATGTGTGGGTCCCAAGGGAGAAGTTAATGTCTTTTTCTGCACATACTGCAAACCAGCTGTGCAAAGACCTTGTGAACTGCTGACAGAACCTTGGCCTTTTGATGGCCTCCAGGGGGTCAGGAGAGATGCAGAGCCCCCTGCTCTCATCCCAGTGTATTACTCATAAAACCCCAATCCCATTCATGATTTCTATTGCAATAGAAAATGCTAGTCCTAGCCATCAGATAGGAGGCATGTGGGACCATGTCTATATATATTTCATGTTTCCCTTGAGAATATGGTGTCGTTTAACTTCTTCAGTGTTGAGTTTTTGACTTGTACCCACATTGAAAAGAAAACAACACTCTGAAAAACTCACTCCAACTTTCCATCCTCCTGGAGTCAAGCCTAGAGTGGTATAAATCTGCCATGCTGTCTGGGAAAGATTTATTTCCAGTCCTGCAGTGACATGATAATTTTGATTTACCTGCAGAAGCTTCCTGCCTTGCTCTCTTCCTGTCCTGCTCACTGTATCTTTCTCTTCTCTTCCTGCAGGCACAGTGCTTAGCCACTACTTCAGTTAAAATAAATAAACAATGCTCTGAGGTATCCACCAGACTCTTCTGGATCACTCCTGTGCCATGTTGAAGTTACCAGAGCCTGCTGACCTGTTTCTCTTACTTATTCTACAGCCTTCAGTAGTTGGATCATCTGCACAAATGGAGTCAACAGGCAGCAGATGTAGGGCAAGAACCAGATTTCATCTCTTTCTTTGCATTTCTTTTACAAGATGAAGATACCTGATACACTTGAAAGTCAGAAGACCTGCAGTGATAGCTAATAGACTGCTGTCCTGATACCCATGCTGATAAGCCCAGCTTATTTCCTTTAAATGCACACCTGCTGCCTCTCAGGGTGCTGTGCAGCCTGGCTGGAAGCCTGTCCTGCACGTTTAGGGAAGAAACTATTAGGTTCTTTTTCTAATTACTGTGTACTTCTCAGTGTTTAACTTCATTCTTTCATTCAGGCTGTGCTTGAAGCGTATCCTGCCTGATGTGACTAAGCTGTTGACTCACTTCTTTTATGGCTGCAATAAAACTAGATCTAATGACCAATGTCTGGGTATCAACCACCGACAGCATTTGCAAAAAAAAAAAATCCACATTGTTCCTTCTCAGTATTGTGTGTCCTGGTATAACTTCCACATAATTTATAATGCCAGGCAAGCATGGCACTGGTGTAATCAGAGTTTTGTTTTCTTCTTTTGTAAAGATTATCTGCTTGGCTTTAGCATTATCCCAAACCCTCCAGTTCTGAGTTTTAAATAGTGCTTGCTTGGAATCTGTCCCCATAATCATTAGTGCTGGGAATTGCACTCAAAGACCTAAAGTAGACAATTGGCTTTGCACTGGGCCCCAGAGGTTTCATAATTCCCTGACTTTGGAGTTCCCCTCAGTTTTCCCATCCGTCTGGGGTAACTCGGTGGTCTCTCAGCCCCTGCTGCCATCTCAGGTGGGCTGAGATTCCAGTGCCACATAGGGCTGGGGAGGGGCAAGCATCTGACTTTGCTTGCAGGTTGACCTCAGCAAATTTCTGCAATGCAGGGAAGGCTGGGGTGAGCACTGCAGGAGAATCCTTGCACTTCTGCTCGTGTCTCCTCTGAGTATGAGGTGGGCACCAGGCATGAGAATGGGGCATTTTCCTTGCCAGGGGCAAAATAATGGACTGTTTGATGTAGAATAGGGCACGGATGGGCAGGAGGATCAGGGGCCTGGAACTGATTCCCTTGAGCTTCCACCATCTGCTGCACTGAGGAAAGCCCACAGTAATTCCACACAATCAGTCCAGACTCAGGGAAATGATGGGTTTTAGCCCTAAGACATCTGCAGTTGCAAGTCTCCCAAATTGAGATTGTATCACAATATTTGATGCTGGAGTCATTCAATTACACAAGATTCTCAGTTTCATTTAAAAGAAAAAATAAGTTTCTGTACTGCAGAGTAGCAAAGATTAGCTTGCACAGATGAGCTGAGGCAAGGCTTACAGGCCAGAGGACTAAAGACTCTCACTTTTGTTATTTAACATCTCATGATTCTAGAATCCATCTCACAATACAGCCAATCCCATAATGGGAAGTTGGCTTTCAGTGAATGCAAAGTTTTATTTAAAAAAAAAAGTCCCAAACCCAACATCAGCATTTTCAGCAGATCTGAAGTTTTCTGTGAATTCAGATGATATTCACCAAATACTCTGGGAGAAAAACTGGAGACATTTGCTTGGGATAAGCTGAATCATTTTTCTCAAGCATTCTAGCTTTTGCTTTGACACAGTGTTTACATTCCAAAATTGAGTTGTTATTAAAAAAGTATATTAAACACAGAAAATAAAACAATAGGGGATAATTTTAAAAATTTGGAAGGTACAGACATTTAGATTTGACAAATTATACACCCATTATATGTACAACTCTTATTCTGGAGATCAGGTTTTTTGGGGATGAATGCTGCAGGGAAAGCTGCCTTGGAAAAATAAACTGAGGCTGGATTTTAATTGTCCTGCACTGGTTTGTGCCCTTAGTAGCAATGGAGAAAAACCCAGCACTCCTGAGGATGTGGCCTCTTTCCTAAAGACAGCAGAAGTTTTTTTGATGTGTGTGCAAGAATTATGGTTTCCTTTCCTTTGGCTTTCTTGCCACAACCTAAGATCCCCTGAGTGTCCCATCTTCCTGGGTGCAATCAGCAGGGCTTAGAAATACAATCTAAGCCTTGGTTCAGCAGGAGCCTCGATGTTCTGTGAGATCACTTGGTGAAGCCCAGGGAGGCTGCCCTGATGTGGCTCCTTTCCTGACTGCTGCTCCTGGCTGCTCTCAGGGGCTTTGCCAGGGCAGCTCCTGGCACAGGGGGCTGCAGAGGGAGCAGGGCTGTGACAAGGATTTCTTCTCTCTTTTGCCCAAAATTTGATAGAATGGAAGCTCTTTGAGGTAGGGATGCTCAGTTTGCTTTCTGTACAGCATCCAGTATGAGCTGAGGAGTTCAGACCTTACAGGTGCCAACTGCTGGCATCATTTGTATTAAGGAGGTAAAAGCTACACCTCCAGTGCCAGCCCTGCTCCACCTTGCTGAAACAGCTGCTCCAGAGCTTCTGGAAACATCTGACCCTGCAGAAAATGATCCATAAACCGGTTTGGAGAAGTCACCAATCCTTCATCTGCATTATTTCATGGAAGTCCAGCTTCTGAGATTCCTTAAATAAACAAAAAGCTGGAGAGGAAACAGCCTCTTGACAGTTTTGGGGAGGAAACAGCACCCAGCTTTCCTCTGATAAAAACAAGCAACAGTTCCAAGGAGATGTCTGAGGATCTGGTCCCACAGATGGAATTCTGCCTGAGAAACCCCACGGTTTCTGGACTTATGCATCTCTCACAGGGTCCAGGATTCCTGAAAAAAAAAAGGGACTTTTCAGTGGGGCTGAGCAAGAAGTCTTTATGCCCAACTCTAGGAGCAGAACTGGCTTTTGATAGGTGGTTGAGTGGTTTTAAACAATGAAAAATTAAAACAATCATTCAATTAAATGTGAGCAGATGCCCTGAAGTGGTGTGGCCAGATTTACAGTCTTATTGATGATAACACATGGAAGCATTTGATCATTCTTATTTCATGGCTCTCTTGTTTAATATTATCCTTTTTCATAGATTAGGTGATTTAAAAACCTGAGTTACATTTTTGCAGCAGCAACACCTTTTCTGGAAAAAAAACCAAAGGCAAATCTCCAGGAAGAGCTTAGTTGGAGTATGCTGAGCCAGAGGGGGGGGGTGTCTAACTCAATTTTATTCAGAACAAAATTTTAAAAGCTATTTAGATATCTACAGATGAGACAAACAACTGGGATTTTCAGAATTGCTTAGGCAACTGTCCCTCTGAATACTTTTTGAAAAACAGGTGATTATTTCATATGGAGACAAAAATCTCTATTATCAGGGCAGGCCTGGCCCATTTGCTCCCTTGAGGGCAGGAGCTGCTTGGCACCTGCAGGGCCTAGCATTGTGTGAAAGCAGGATCTAAACTACTTTTAAAGAAAAAATGCTCTCTTTAAAAAAATAAATATTTTATTTGCCCTCGTCTTTTGTAAAAATGAAAAGCTTCCCTTTTAGCAGATGTCATCCCTAACTATCCTGAATGTACCTTATTGATAACCAAATATTTTTTCAAGGTTTGGTTTCTGATTTTAGCCCACTTTTACACTCGTGTAAGTGTTCTGAGTTTAGGGAAAGTGGTGGGGAGAAGCCCCAGCTTGGGGATCCTTCACGTGATTGCATTCACAAAATGGAAAGTGTTCCTGTACACTGGATCCCAGCATAAAAACACCTTGCTGCATAATGCCCAGGTATGGGGAACTGCCCTGTGAAGCCAAAACAACGTCGAACTCCTCCCTTTTGTTTGTTTTCCGTGAGCTCTATGCAGACCTGTTTCCCTCCCCCTCCCAGGCTGGCTGACAGCAGCAGGGCTGTGCTGTTGGGCAGGTCCTGCCCACCTGAGCCACCCCTGGAGCTCTGCAGCCTTGAGCCACAGGGCTGGAAGAGCTCAGGACATCCCCAGCAGCCCCTGTGTGAGCTGCAGGGCTCCTGGAAATGCTCCTGTCAAACTCAGCACACAAAGTGCCTCAGGGACCCTGGAGAGCCACAGAGTGGCCTCTTCCCTGCCAAAGCTGGACACTGATGAGGTGACATGTGTTAAAAGCACTTTGTCTTAAGGTTGGGTTTGTCCTTTTGCTTACCTCTGGCCCATTTTGTCCTTTTCAGGAGCTTTTCCTTGTCATTTCTGTATACATGTACTGGTCCTGCTGAATTGCTGATAAATCAGGCAGTAGCTTCACCCCACTGCAAATGAAGAAGGTGGTGCAAGTACTGAAAAGCAAGAAGAGTGCAAATAATTACTTCCTTGGAAAGGTGAAATGTGGTTTAGCTCATTACAGTAAACTAATTAAAGCAGGGCTCAAATCCTGTCCTTTGGGCTACACATCAGTACCAGGTGATAATATGGCTAAGGACACACAAGTCAATGGGAAATAAAAGTCCCATTTGTATTAATCTAGCAGAGTGAGCAGAGTGCCTTCCTTTGGGTTTCTAGGGCTGAGTATTAACAACTTGTGTGAAAATGCTGCTCCAAAGCTTCTCTCTGACCTTTCAGAGCAGCCCATGGCAGCAGGCACTTGGGAAGGAAGCACACAGTCCTGGATCAGCAGTTAATTTTCTGGAGGCAGAGCTGCAAAAGTAGTGCCAGGCCAAGGGATTGTTCAGGCTTGACCTCTCTCTAAGCTTCCTCACACCCCAAAATGCTTCTCCCTCAGTTCAGGCTGTCCTCAGGAGCTTCACATTTTCCTTCACCATCAGGGTGAGGTGATGGCTGTAGAGGTCCTGCTTGAGAGCTGGATGGATTTCCCAATCTCTTCCTTATTTTTCTGTCTTCTTTTCCCAAATCCACCACCAAAATTCTTTAGAGATACTTCAGCAGGATCTCTGCAGAAGTTGCACTGGTATTTTTGGGCAGCAATTCCTCAGTGTATTCCCTCCTTTCCTGTGTCTTGATTTCAGTGGATTTTGCATTGAACTGGCCTCTGGTTATCTGGCTGTCCATACTGCAGCATTTGGGGCTTTGCATCCCAAAGGGATTTTCTAGCTGGGAATGCAATGGCTCATTATTCACCAGCAATAAACCAGAAATAACTGACCTGCCAGTGAGTGTAGGAAAACAAATGAGATGAAGAATGCCCACCAAGTCAGACAGCAGGTTGCACCTCTGAGAATTGCAGGGAGCATGAAACTCAGTTCTAGTCTGAGTGCAAAGAGCAGCAGGAGCAGCTCTTACATGTGCAGAAGTGTCATTTTGAAGGTACTGCTGGTGTTGCTGACTTCTTAGCAACTGCACACTAAAATGCCAAAACCCTCAGTGTTAAGCTGAAAGAGGAGAAAGAGAGATGATAACTTCAAAGTGAGAGGCCTCAGTGCCTTAGGCACCCATTTGAAGGGCCATATGTGAAAGCCCAGCCACCCAGGGCCAGCTGAGCAAACCAGCAGCCTCCTCTCACACTTATGCTGGATTCTTAGCAGATGGAAGAGCCAAATCCACCTTCTCATCAGGCTGTAAAACATTTGCAGGATGAGTCCATGGCAGCTGTGGTGGTGTCCCTGGTGTGGTGTCAGCTGGGACTCTGAAAACCGGATTTATGGCAGACCCTGAGCAGCTCCAATCCAGGCCAAGCCAGCAGAAAATCAGCCTAGAAAAGGAAAGCAAAGTGTGGGTGTAACAGGGCTGGCTGCTGCAGACTTTTGGGAGGAGTTGCTTAGGCTTTGTGCCTCTCCTCTGAGGGCTAATGAGTTACAGGAGAACTGGAAATCCCCTGCTCTCTTCCTTGGATGCTGTCCCAAGAGATCTGTCCTGCACAGGCAATTATTTGGTTACCATTGTAAAGGAAACACACAACAGTATCATTGGTGACATGGAGAATGTCATCCTGGGACTGCATTTTGGGCAGACACAGCCTTGACACCACTTGGGATCTCTGGAACACTCCTCTAAGGCAAAATGAAAAAGTCAGCTTGAGGTGTGGAGTCTGAAATTAATTGTTTTGATTTGGGTTTGAACTCTTAAACAAATCCTTTAAGAACATTGGTCAGAATATTTTGACAGAGCATTATTCAGTATAAAACTGTTGAACAAATTCAAGTAGGAGTTTTTAATTAAAGAATTCCTCTCAGAGATGCCTGAAGTGAAGGAATACCTGTGATCTCTGCTAAATGGTACACTGTGGTGTTCTTAATAGGATCAAAAGATTATGTGTTATTTTCTCAAAGGCTTTTAACACGAAGGACAATGTATTGAAGAAGAAAGGTCTATGGTCCTTGTTCAATGAAAAAGCAACATCTGTAAAGTGGAAGGTGTGCCTTCCTCCCAGCAAAGGTTAATTGTCAAAAAAGGGTGGTAGTTATGAATTACAACCTGGTAAATTGGAAACATCTGAAGATACTGTGCGAGGAGTTGGATGGTAAAAAACCCTGCAAATGGCAGAAAGGGAAATTAGAGGTGAGGAGAAGGTGAGTGGCACAAAGTGCACAAAGTGTAAACCAACACTTTTCTCTGATCAGAAATATGCCAGTTAAATACAATTTTAAAAATCACTTGTCTGAGTCAGAATCTGAAAAAGGTTATAAGAAGAAATCTTTCCAAAATGTTTATGAACCACAGGGGAATGTAAATCCCACTTGAGCTTTACAGGCCCAGAGACCCTGCTTTGCACTCCTATTTTTGTGAATCTCTTTGTACATATTTAGCGCCCCATCATTTTTTCCCCTTTTTTGGAATGGCAGTGCAGATTTCTTTGCTCAGCAGAACAGATTTAAAAGAATCTTCCAGTGAATAAGAAGCTATAAAAGTCTGCTGGTTGCCACAAAGTTTTTGGTTCCTAAAAGTTAATCCACATTGGAAGGCGTTAAACATGTGGGAATTTTGAAGAAATATGAAGAAATAAATTTTTTTAGATCAAATTTGACCATGCTGAAGATCAGTTTGTGTCTGTAAGTGATGGCAGCTGTTCTGAAAAAAGTTATAATAAAAGACACACTGCCCTGAAGGGAACACTGTGGATGCTTGTGAGGAGTCAGAGGACAGCACAAGTCCCAAACTGTTCCCATCTTTATGAAGCATTGCATATAATTAAGAGGAATGATGAAGAGACTGAAGGCAGAGCCCTTTTGAGCAGAATGTAAGGTGAAATGGTCTCTGTGTACTTATTGAATCTAATAATTTACATCTCATTGAATCCAATCAAGTTAGCAGTTTATCACATTAAGATTGCATTAAGTTGCTTGTCTCCAGTGAGGCTGAATTACTGCCAGAGGGAATCCTACAGCTCTGTGCTCAGGGCTCTTATTTCCCCCAAATAAAAGGTCCAGCTTTGGCTGGGATGTGCAGCAAGGAAGAAAAAAATCCTCTGCAGGGGCCACCTTGCCTGGTGTAGCTCCATGCTGTGTGTGCTGGGGGTGGGAGACAGCAAAAGGAGACAGCTCCACACTCACATCTGGCTCTCACCCAGTCCCTGAAATGTCACTGAAATCAGCAGGTTTGTTTTGCATTTTCCTTCTTGCAGCTGAGGGCTGATCAAGTCCTTTAAATGTGGCTTTATGACAGAAGGCAGCTGCTAGCCAGCTGTGCTGGTGCATGACAGCAGCAGTGGGTGAATAATCCTGCTTTATCCTCACCTACTGGGACTGCAGAGGGATGTGTTTCTCACTGGAATTCTTTGAAATTCAGAACTTTGAGTTAATCAGGTGTGATCAGAAGGAAGAAATCAAAGTGTCCAGTTTGCAGTTGTTTCAGTGACAGCCCACAGGTTGCAGCAAGAGAGAGCAAGAGTGAGGGACAGAGTTAATCTTGATGCTGAGAAACAGAAGTTAGAAAATGAGATATTTTATGTAGCCCAGTTACAATATCCCAGATTGTACTAAAAATACCAAGTATTTTTGTAACTAACTCTTGCTTATGAGGCAAAACTAAATAACTGTGCTTTTTTTTTTTTATCTGTAAGTACCCAGCTTGTTAATTGGAATGAACTTGAAGAGAGCAGAGCTCTGTGGAGACTGCTTGAATGCCATACAGATTTTTACAGAGAATTTTGTCTCTGTGGTGGAACTCTGTTCCAGGCAGCTTTACAGTGCTGGGGGAAGATCACAGTTATTCCTCTCAGAGGGTCACAGGAACATCTCCCTGCCATGGGGAGACAGCCCCCTGGGGCAGGGACAGCCTGGCTGCACTGGGTGGCTGCAGCTGGGACTCAGAGCAGCCCAAAAATCTTCTGATTCCTGGGTTGTCTTGTGCAAGGATGGTTCCTTGTGCAGCCAACAGTGTCCTTTGCTGACCCCCTGGCGCTGCCTGGCCTGCTCCCTGGAGCTGTGCCAGGCAGGGTGGGCTGCAGAGCCACTTCTCCCACCCTGTTTTACTGAGGAAGAGCTGCACTGGAGGGGAATGTGTTCCAGCTGACCCAAAACCTGAACATTTCAGCCAGAAGATAAAAAAACAAAGGAAGAAAATAGTGAGAGAAAGTTATTCTGTGTATTTTGCAGGTGTGAAGGCAAATGTTTTCATTGGAAGTGGACTTTTAAGTAGTATTTCCTTCCAGATTGCAGCTGCTGGTTGCACAATGTCACTAAGCCTGTTGGTCTGATTCTCCATTCTCTCCCTGCTCTGCAGCTTTCCCACTTTGCAGCCTGCTCACATTCTGCTGAAGAGTGTGCAGAGAAGGGGTTTTAATATTTTTTTAACAGCTGGTGGGCAAAAGATTACCAGTATCCTGCAAATTGGTTGTCATTATTTAAACATCAGATAGAGAATTTTTGCCCTAGAGCTTGGGCCAAATAAATATGGCTTTGCTGGAAATGGTTTTATAATAGTAATTTGAACATGAGCTGAGGAGAGGGGAAGGCCTTCATCTCCCTGCCCATATTTCATTGCAGTTTACCCCAGTGCAGTAACGTGGGAATCATCAGGAAAGGCAGCTCAATTTCTATCCAGCACTCCACACTGTTTTTCTTGGGGCTTGCAGTAGCTGTAAACTGATTAGGTTTGTTTTGGAAGAGGCTGGATAAAGCAGAATTCCACAGAGGCTAGATGAACATCCAGGTATTCCTAAATTATAATGATGGGGTTACTGGAAAGGCATTTAAATGTGTACTGCATTTTCAGAAAGAAATGCAGGTTTTTAGTAAGTTGCTATTTAATTTCTGGATCTGTTGAGAGTCGGTGGAGTTGCTTCTCAATGGTGACCCAATGTTCATGTCCACATTGAGCCCAGGGGCAGTAATTAGGCAGGTGCTGTACCTGGCCTCACTTGCCAGAGCCCTCTGCACAACTGGGCTGCCTTTCAGGTCCTGCTACCCTTAATTTAGCTGTGTTTTTTCCTCAGCTGACACCTTACTGTTAATCAAGTAACACTTTTAGTCCTTGCAAAGACCTTTCAGCTTTTGGGAAGGGTTCACACCTATTTTAATTCAGCCAGACGTTGGTGCAGAGCAGGGACAGGCACAGAGTGAAGCTTGGCTGCTTTGACGAAGGTGACTTTGAGCAACCACTGTGCTCCAGTAATTGTGGGATTGGTGAGCTCCGAGGGAAAAACTGCAAGGGAAACCAGATTTTATCTGGGTATGATCTTTTCTTTGCCATCATTTACACGTTTCTGAGACAGGAGCGCCATTAACACTTCCAGCTGATTTTATGTAAAGTCTCACTGAGTCACTGTGTTAGTCCTGCTATTTTTAAGTCTGACTTTTACCACCACAAAAGAGATTAAATACACTCATGAATGGAGTCACTATGTTTAAGATTTGGCCAATGAGCAGCTGAGCAGAAAAGACTTTAAGTCATCCCATAGGTAAAGATGTTCTTTGCTGGTTTTGCTCTTTCACTGGGTTAATACAACAGTGAACACAATTAATTTAGAGACTATATTCCAAATAATCTATGTGTTCTTCACAGTGAAATAACAAAATATTCAGAAGTGTTGTTTCAGTGATTTCTCCTTTGAAGAGTTTAAAACAGCTGTTGTATTTTGACAACGCAGAAAATCCAATTTCCAAGGCTGGGAAAACATTTATTTTTTTTTAATTGGGCATGTTTATAAAACTCGTAAAAATTAATGGAAACAACAATAAGCCAGTAAGGTCCACGGAAGAAATAACAATGAATAACAAAGAATAACAATGTTTCTCTCCTTATAGAGCTGCCCTTGCCAGGGAGGGCGTTTGCCGTTCCCCCTGCAGGGAGGTGGCTGGTCCTGGCACAGGGTGCTAGGCTGAGTCAGGGGCAGGGCTCACAGGTACCCATCACAACAGAGTCACCCTAAAAACCTCTCCAAAGCTGTGAGCACTGCTCACCCTCCAAGCCAGGAATTTGCAGATGAGCTTGTGGAAGCAGCACCTTGCAGGAGAGTCCCTGAGCTCTCCCCGTGTCTGGGCAGGTCCCGAGCCTGGGCTCCCAGGGGCATTTTCAGCAAGGAAGGAGCTGCTTTGACTGCTCCCAGGCAAATTTCTGGGGTCCCAAAGGGAGCAGAGCCATGTCCCCTGGCCGTGTGGTGTGGAGGAGCAGGAACTGGAATTATATTTTATACAAGAAGGCTCTGATCCTGCCAAAGCACTTGGCCTTAGGGAGAAATTATCAAGCACAGCTCGCACTTAGTTTTTAACATGCAGAGGAGAGAATAGTTTGCTGCTTTTTTACTCCATTCTGCTTGGTTTTCAGGTTTTCTTTCTAGCAGTCAGTGCCTACCACAAGCTTGGCAGATGACCCAGAGAACACGTGGAGTGACTCTCTGGTAGGAATGGAAATGGCAGTGGGAAGGCTCAAAGAACCAGAGCAGAGCCAGGTTATGTTATGGAAACAAGGACTGCTGGAAAGCAGGGCAAGGGCTCTCTCACTTCTCTGCAGAGTAAACTAAATAACAGGGGGGAAGCCCATCTTCTCTTAGGCATGCAAAGAAGACATCCTAAACCATTTAGGTCACGAGAAGCAAGGGAAGAGCTGCATTTAATGGACTCTGGGTTAGAGCTGTAGAAAATGAATAGATTCCTTGGAAATAGCTGGCACTTGGTTAAAGCATCCTTCAACACAGAGCCCAGCTGTGCCCCTGTTTCTCTGTGGGGCTATTCTCATGCCAGGTGCCTGACCCTGATGAGAGCAGTGGTTGCTGGGCTGCCAGTCAGAGCTGCTGAGCCTCAGTTGTTAGGAGAATGTGTGTCTTTATTCCTTTGCAATCAACGTCACCGTGTATAAATCTGCTGTGGGACTCCAGTGATAAAGAAAACTGACATGCACCACTCCAGAGCAATAAATCTTTGGGCTCTGGCTCTGGGGATGCCAAATCCACTCATCAGCTTGTTATTCTTGAGCCCATCAATTGTGTGGCAGTTGTTGCTGCCTCTGAACACCATTGTTTGTGCAGGGGCAAAGCTCTGCTCAGGCAATTGAAAAAATACTGGAAGTGAGAAGCTCAGGTTTTGCTTTTCTACACATTCTCAGTTCTCTATAAAGGAACCTGTCCCCCTGATAGCTTTAAGAGCCTATAGCTCGTTTTCCTGCCCCATTTCAGTACTGACAGTTTTAGATTTTGGGGTTTAACTCAAAAATTTAGATTTTAGATTTTAGATTTTGGGGTTTTGCTTGTGGATCTGTGTGCACAGTGCATGCACGTGTGGGGAACTCTATGAATGCAACCAATCAACTTCACAGCCTAAATGTTTTCTGCTGGAATGCTTCTGCACCAACATTCCTGGTTCTCGAGTGAATCCAGGCAGAACAGACTTCAGTCTCTCTGCTCTCTGTGTATTTCTATAGGACATGTTGTAGGAAGGATTTGTTCATGGCTGGGGCACCTGAGTGTGTCCAGGTTCAGGTATGAACATTTTGAATTAACCCAGTCACAGAGAAGGTTGCTCTTGGTGCTGAAATCTCTCAGCCTTGGGTTCAAAGAGGTCCTCTGCTCTGAAGCTTTCTGACACTAGAGAAGGTGAACATTACCTTTCTCCAAATAAATCACATTATTTTTCTCAAGACCTCAGTATTTTATCCAACTGGTGCCAGGTATAATCCAGCACATCAGGCTGGCAGACTGAAGCATTGCAAAAGCCATACAGCTCCTGGTGATGGACCATTTGGGGCTTGTCCTCATCACAAGCTTTTTTATCATTATTCTCAAAGTAGAAGCCTGCCACACATAATATATGTAGTGTCTGGCATGAGCTAACTAATGGCCTGCTGGCAGGATGGCTGCTTTGCTGCCTCCAGTACTTTCTCCTTGAGTATTCTGGTGGGATGGGAACTGTGTAATGCTAACTGTGGTAATGATGGGCTACCTGCACAAACCTGTATAAATGTCCTAGAAAACAGCTCCCTTTGGTACTCATTTGTTCTTTAAGCAGCTTATATTACACAGGCAGTAATAAAACCACAATTTAATATTAGAAAATATGGGTGAAATGCAAAAAAAAAAACCACCCCAAAACAAATGAATAACATTGTACATAAATCATATTAGCCTATTTTTTTTCAGAACCACCTTTATTTCTTGAAGAGAAAGTGAGGGACTGTGAGAGTTGAAATTTCTTTTCTGAACAATTCTTATAATTATTTATGTCACACCATGACAGCAGTCCCACTATGGGATCCTGCCTTTATGGTGGCTGCATTGTGGCATGAAAGATGATGTTCCACCACAGGAGAGCTGTGACAATGTATTACAGTACCTGGAGAGCTTGGGCAGTGACTTGGGTCTGGGGAAGCTTCTGAAAATCATGTGGAAGGGAAAAAATCAGGGAAAATTATTTTAAGAGTGTGGGTTTTTTGCATTTCTTTACTGGCTATTTAGACTTTTAAAAAATAAGTTAATTGCTCAGAATTTCAACCAACTCAAAGGCTGAGCAAGCGACTGCAGAATATTCAGTGTTTGTCCTCACAATTTGTCCTTCCAGTGTTGGATCTGCACCTTTTCCTCCCTCACTTCCTCATTATCTGTAACAGTGAAAACCCCCTGCAGATTCTCTCTTAAAACTTGACAAAATTTGAGCAGCTGCAGGAAAAGCATTTCATGGAAATCACCCATTGCTATTTCTACATGAGTATCATTAGGTTTCAGAAAATATTTCTATGCACAAAAGGGAAAAGGTAAGTGATTTTTGAGCAAGGGTATATGATTGTAACATAATCATATGTTTGTGTGCCTGAATTATTATTTACATACTTTAATTTTTCCTGTTGATGAGACAACAGCCAAACCACTGAATAGCAAGTTGTTGGTGCTGCTCATGCCTTTCTCCCTTCTATCAGGGAGTAATGATTCTTTTCCCATCTGTATATCCAAAGTAAATGTGATTGAACAATTCATAAAATAGATTAGCACATGGGATTGGATCTGCTTAAGCTCATGATGCACAAGCAATGCAGGATCAGGCTCATAAACTTTGTGAAATTTTCTGCTGCTTTCTGCATGCATTTAGCCCACTTAACTTGGAATCCACGTTAAAAGCTAAATGCTTCAGAAGCCACCATCACTGTGTAATGTGTCAGAAGACTGGAGCTGTTAACAGTCTTGCTGTATTAAGATAAAATTGAACCAACACAGAGTTTTCCAATTTTTGTTTAATTACCCGAGTCACTTTTTAATAAATTAGGATGTTTTCACTTCTGGTAAACAAGTCTATTTGTATGAAGTTCCATTCAACTCAGTTCCTGCTTGAATTCTGGGTGTCACTTTATATCACTGTCAAGATGATGAAATTCAAATTGGTGATTAAAACAATACCCTGAAGGATTTCATTTGCTTTTAAGAACACTGAAAATGCAAGTGGTTCAATTCAGACCTGCCAGCTAAGACAAAGCCATTACAGTTTGTGTAAGAAACACCACTAATGAGAATTATCCATCCCCACCCATGGAGGTGGGTTTAACTCTTTAGAAGTTCCCTGAAAATGCTCTTTTTTCAGATGCTTGGTGGACAGGAGATGGACAGAAAGAGCAGACACTATTTCAGACACATTTTGTTTCCAGTCTTATTTTTGCTTCTTTTCAGTTGCTATTTATTCTCCGCTATTATAATAATTCCGTACTTAATAAGCACCTAGATAACCAAACACAGACAGAAACAGAGATAAATAAAATATTGATGTTATCTGGACATGCTGTGCTCCTGCAGCAATAAAGTAAACTATTTATACTGCTCTGAATAGCAGCATAAATTATAGATCAGATAATTATACCATGTGATTGTGGGAAATAATAGGATGAAAATGAACCAAAACAAACCAGATGTGTAAGGAAGCAACCTTACACTCTGCGGTGGCTTTATAAGGATTAGCTGTGAGCTAGAGGAAAAGGTTCAGGTTTTGTTGATACCAACTCTACACACAATACTTGTTGCCTGGGCTGCATCTAATGATAGCCAGTGATGAGAGCCTGTGCTTTGAATGCTACACAGAACAACAGATTTGAAGAGGGATTTTGGTCCAGGAATTTTAATTCAACCTCCTCCAGATTTCTAGAAAATTTGAAAAAGGACATATTAGTTTTATGTTTGAGATATAAAGATTTGACTAACAATTCTGCATCAATTTTCTTTTTAACATGGATATGATATTCTAAAAGAATGGATTGTGTTTTGGCAATATTTTAATGAACACTGGCCTGTATTTGGTTGAGCTATTGGCAGGTTTTAAATGAAGCTTCAGAGCCTTGCCAAAGTAGCACATTACTGATTTTTCCTCCTTGTCCTTAAAAGACCAACTCTGCAAAATGCCTGAGAGAAAAGAGAAGAGATACAGCATGCCATGAAAATCTGGCAGAAGAAGGGGGAAGGCGTTCTCCAGAGGTGTTTTCCCTGGTAATTCCTTATCACTGAATATTCTCCTCCATCAAGGCAGCTCCAGTACTGCACGGTGTCGCTGTGCTCTGAAATGGGAACCCTGCTCCTGTCTGCTGGGTCCCAGCTGAGCTGTGCCAGAGGAAGGGCCAGCTCTCTGCTGGTCCCAAACCATCAGAGCTCAGTGGGGATGGCTGTTACCTGCACGTGGGAAAGATCCAGCAGCTCTCAGCTTCTCTGATCCTGTGCTCATTTGTGCTCCACCCTTACAGCCAGCCTTTGGCGGCTGGTGACTGTGACCTTGCCTGCAAGATGCCAAGGGACAGGGAAGCCTGGAAGAATGAAGCCCTTTGAAGTGCTAACCCAGACACTCATTAAATGCCCTGGTTGGGCTTTCATCCCTCCTCTGGATCCCTGTCTGCAACTGCTCAACTGCTTGTGTTTCTTCCAGATGTGCTATTTCATTATGATGCCTCCTGGATTAGATAGAAGAGCAATAACAATTTTTATTGTTTAATCATTGATGAGGTAAGGCTAAATTAGACATCAATTGGGTTTTGTAATTCTAACTACAATATTTTGAGATAGAGTGGGGAAGAGAACTTGTCCCAGGCTCGGGCAGAGGAGGCTGGAGCCAGCTCTGCCAGGCTGCAGGGGACACCTCTCCTCCAGCAGGGCTACCAGGAATGGGGAGGTCATGGGGAGGGATGAGAAGAGCTCTGCACTACTCCCAGAACCCCCAGCCCTCTGCCAGGGGAGCAGGGAGAGCAGGAAGCTCTTACTGGTTCTTTCAGCGCTGTCTTCATGCTTTTCTCCATTCTCCCTGAGCAGAAACAGAAATCTGCGGGGTTTTGTCCCCTCCTGGTTGTGTCCTTGATGCTGGTGCTGGGCTGGGCGTCAGACTAGGATGACATGAAATGTCCTGTGCCAGAGACAGCAGGAAAGGAAGAGAGGATTCAGAAACATCATTTCCAAACCCTTCTGCAGCCACCTCAAAAATCCCACTCACCCCTCCCAGCCTTCCTCTCCCAAGAGCTCCCCAAATCTCCTGGTGACTCCCCTGCCTCTCTTGTCACTGTCACTTGTTTGCCTTGCTTATCCCCACTGCCATATCCTGATCTCTGTGCATACAGGGTTTGAAAACCATGGATCTCCCAGAGAGACAGCTCCCCTCACCCACCCCCTGCCCTTCTCTCCCTGGCACCAACACAAAGATGAATTTTGTATTTGTTGCTGAGACATTTTGGTGGTGTCTCCAACCATGATGAGTAACAGGTGAGTGCTGTGGTGATGCAAGGCTGTTGGGAAAGGTGTTCAAAACAATCTGTGTTTGTGTCTGTGCTCTGGGGCAGCTGCCTGGGAGCATCTCTGCAGCTGCCTGTGTTTGGATTGCAGCTTACCTGAGCAAACCAGTAATGCCTGGTGAGGGATGATTGCCCCAGTGTTGGAACCAATGAGTACCCTGGTGGCATTGTACATGAACCACAAAATCTGCATACATCAGCATATGCATGTATCTGCATACATAACAATGTAGGCATAGGTTTACATTAATTTATTAATTTGATTCATAAGAACCTCCTATATTCTGTTCCCTATTTTTATTGCCTCTTGTATATATTCATATGCTTCAGTTTGCTTTGCTATGAAAGAAAAATAATAAAAGATGATTCTGCAAGTATTATCATTGTTTCTAGCTCTCATATATCTATCTCTGCAAAGGAAGACTGGTTATTAGGAAGCCTGGCTACAGAGCAACGTTATCTGCAGCAATATAAGATGCTTTTCCAACCAGTGTGGTAAGTACACAGAGCAGTCACACCCCAGTTGTTCCCTGCATTAATGAAGCAACACAAAGCTGAAGATCTGCTCAGCCTAAAACCCAGTGTAGATAGCCCTGCTGGTTTCCAGTGCCACTTTTGAAATAATTGAGGAATGTGCTGGGACATTTTTCTCTGGAGCCTTTTATTCAGAAGTTTCACAGCCATAATTAACTGCAGTGAGCTGATGCCTCAGCTGGTGCAGCTCAGGACAGACAGATCCTCTGAAGTCACTGAAATAATTTCTGCATTAGAGCTGCCCAGTTGTTTGTCGGAATTAATTCTTGATGTATTCTTTGGAGATCTAAGTGTTAAGGGTCTTCATGTACCATGAAAGTACTCTGTAGCTGTAGGCTAGCACTGTTCTAATAACAGAGATTTTAATAACAGGGATTTTAATAACAGAGATTTTATAGGTATGATTATTTGTCTATGTCTTGATTTATTTACCTTTTTCATTGGATGGGTGGTGTTAGTTGGATGCTAAATATTATTTCAGGAGATCAGGAGATAAACTGTGTCATCAAATCTTCATGAGAATGAGTAAACCAGCCTGAAAATATTAATCCATTCTTCTAAAACCTGCTAGAAATGGAGTCTAATTTCAAGCAGAAAACCTATCTAGAGGGAGAACCCCAGTGTGCAATGAAGTGAACTGTAATGATTGGGTGGATTAAGGTAGGATCAGAGATCAAATTCAAGATCACTTAGTGCTAGTCAACAAAGGTGTTTGCGTTTTTGGAGTTACCTATATCTGTATTGTCAGGCATAGCTGTATAAATGGTATGGACACAGTGAGAATCATGCATGAAGAAGAACTGATATATTTATATATATCTGTATGTATGTATTTATATATATAGGAGCTATACCCTGGGCACAGAGCACTGGCTGTGCTGTTGCAGGGAAAGCTGTCCTGCTCGTGGTCACAGCTCTATCAGAGTTATTCCCATCCTATTCCCATCAGTAACAGTTACGAAGACCTTTGCAAATTGCAATTCCCTTGTCCTTGCATCACCCCTGCAGTAATATCATATCCATTTTACAAATGGGAAGCTGGAGCACAGAGAAACTAGATGGCTGTCTCTAGCCTTATCCTCAATCAATGAGTATCAAATTAGCCTAATGTTCATTGGAGGGCTCAGATTTGTCTAGAAGAAAGTGTGATCAGCAGCAGATAATGCCATTCATTGTCATTATGGTCAGAACAGCTGCACAGCACTAAGATGTGTCCCTGCTTATCCTGGGAGCCAAGTCACACAGATTGTGTGTTCCAGTCATGAGGTTTCACACTAAGGGTGGTCAGGTTGCAATCAGGCTCAGCTCAGCTGGGGAGAATTTCTGCTCTCTCTATTCCCCCCATTAGGGGGTATTAAGATAGTTTAATGTAAGTATAATAAGACTCTCCTTTGAATGATAAATGCCATTTTCTGGCTTCCCAGACCTACCATCTGTACAACAGGTAGAGAAGCTGTCACTCCCAGAAGGTCATCTCTGGTGAATCCAAATCTGTGTCTGCTGAGACAGGGACTACTGTGGGTCCTAATACAATGATAATGAAAAGAGAAGAGGAAATCATTTTTAAATCAGAGATTCTGGCTACAAATCAATTAATCTACATGCTTATGGAGAAGTAACTCCCTACAGGAGTAGGACTCCCTGCAGAACTTCAGACCATAGAAGCACTGTTATCTCCAAGGGTTTCACTTGGCTTTGCAGGTCCAGCAGGAGGGGAGCAGCACTGGCAGCTGTCCCTGGGGCTCTGGGATGTCCCAGCTGCATCCTGGAGGGGTCTCTGCATGGCTCTGTGCTGGGAGCCAAGGCATTGCTTTGATGGTGCTCTGGGAGTACGAATGGGATTCAGCTCTACAAAGTGAGTTTGAATGTGTGCTGGAGGAGTCCCTCTCTCCTGGGAAAAGCCCCAGTGAGCAGCAGAAGGGAGAAGCAGCTCCACAGTCAGATTTCTGCTTGGGAAGAGCATTTTGTGCTTCCCAGGTATCTGTCTGATCCATATGACAGGCAGGAGGAGACTGTGCTGCTGAGATATGAAAATCCTTTGACCCTGGGATTCCTGAGCAAGGACAGATGAAATAAAGATTAATACCAAGACATGATGTACAAAATCTGAATGAACACTGCAAACACTAACACAGAAATGAAATCCAAGCAAGACATGCTTTCAAAGAAATAAAAGACAGTGCATTCCAACAGAGTGTTGTTCTAATCTCTGATTGTAATTATTTTGCCAAATCATGTTTAAAGAACATGGAGAAACCCAAGACAGAATAGCTGAAGTATTTTCAAATGGAATAAGGAGTGCTGCAGATGTCTCTTGTAATTGCTGTTACATATTCAGCCTGAGTCTCTCTGCTTTGAGACATATGTATAGAGATCTGAAAGGGCTGCAGTAACATCTGGATGATGTTTTGGTGTCATAATGGGCTGGTAAATAACATTACTGAAAGTGAGGAATGTTGGTCTGCACATTCTTTTTTCTGTTTCCACTCTAGCAGTAGTTTTCAGTGTTAAAATGAAGATGTCTGATAATGATCCATCCAGGCACATCTATCAGATTTGCAGTGGAGTTCTCAAGGGTAAAATTCATTAATAACTAATATTTGTTCTATTAAGCTTCTTAAACTGAAGTCTGACTGACCTGGTGGAATCCTAAATCCTGAGCAGGAGTGCTGCTACTCTTCAAAGAGATCTGGTAGCCTTGATGATAAATTGCTGGCCCTAAGGGAGACTTTCAAAGCTAGAAAAACGTGAGGAGCAAAATAATGAAAGCATGCACTTTACACAAAGCTGTCTGGTGCTGATGAGAAGCTGAGAAGATCAGTCACCACTCCCCCACTCTTTGGAAATAAAAGGTGGGGATTCTCACAAGCACCTACCCTGATTTTATAGCAAGTGCTCCAGTTGTATAAACCAATTCTTTCCAGCGCTGGCATTGTGATGTGCCAGTTTGCAGAGATGGGAGCTGTCCCCTGTACTTCAGCAGACTGTAAATGTCAGCTCTTAGCTGCAGAAACAGAAAAAATGAAGCTCTGTTGTGGTGCCCTGCATGATCATCAGCCCTTAATCTACTTAATCAAGCAGAAATAATAGAAACTGGCTAATCCTGGCACCTCCATTTTCCCTTTCTTGGGAGTGTTGACTTTTTCAGCAATCCCCATACTAATGAATTTTCAGTGAGAGGAGGAAAGGGGAAAAAGAAAATGACAGTGAGTTTGTTATTTGCATGCATTTTCCTATCACATACCTTGAGGCTAATCCCAGCTGCTCCTATCAAGGTACATTCCTGTCTCCAAATACTTCACTGCAGCATTTTCTTAGCATTCTGCTGAGACACTTTTCCTATGTTTTCAGGACTGACAGTGGAAAGGATTTTTTTAAATTAAACACAGCTAGATATAAGAAGAGTACCATAGTATAGTTAGAAAGCAGAGAGGTAAATAAAGTCTTGAATAAAATAAATTCCACAAGCTCAAGTTAATTTCTGCTGTATTTATTTCCTTCTATTCGTTATAGCACTACAATACAAAGGCCAAATAAATAAATAAAGGCCAGTGTTCCTCTCTCTTAGAGATAAGTCAGACCTTGGCTCTTGGTATAATTTTTTTTTCTTTACTATCTCAACCACTGAGAGACAAACACTGCAGATTAAATCCTCCAAATTCAGCTTTGAAGAATTTTTTGGTCTGAATTTTTATTTAGTGTCCTTGAAGATAGTAACATGGAGGCAGAGGGAAGAACAGCTCTCAGTGTTGTAAAGTGTGGGTGTAGCCAGTGCAGTGAACACACCAGGCTTTCCAGGACATGTCTTTGGTCTACAGAGGAGGCTGTGCCTGCACTATTCCTAAGGACCCTTGGTTAAGGAAAAACAACAAAACCCATCCTAAGTGATGGTGCTGTGACTCGGGGAGTGGGGATGAAGAGGAGGAAGGAACAGGAACATCCCTGTGGCCTCTGAGTCTATGTCCATCTTGAATGACACAAATGCTGGAACACAACCTCATGGCTCCTCTGACATTCCTTCTGACCCGGGCAGTTCCACAAGAGATTCCCATTTTTAATACTTTGTGAATATCCTTTCCTAGAGGTCCCACTGAAGTGCTTCTCCATGTGGTGTGGATTACAGCATGTTATGGAGAGAAACTTCTTTGGCACGTTCTCTGGAAGTATTGAAGAGCTGAGACTTTTTGGAAATGCAAATGGCTGAAGAGAAAGGTCAAGAATGGCTCTAATTTGGTAACTAATTTCTGTGCTTAAAGATGTCTGACAGTTGATTGTTGATCATGGTACATTTCTGATCATGGCACGATTGTTGTATCAGTCCTGTGCAAAATGAAGACTCGAGTTCCTTCAGGAAGCTTTGATGTAGATGACCAAGGCTCCATGGTTTCAATACATATCATTCATGGCTCTTCCAGACACAAGTCCTCCTTGTAAATAAACCCCCCTGGAGATGGTGCTGGAGGAGGCAATGGATCAGGCACCAGAATTTGCACATTTTTGTGAAGTATTTTGCAAGGCACAAGTGAGACTGCACAAAGCCTGGAGTAACCCCAACAGGCTGGGAAACTGGGTAACCAGGAGGCTTCTGCTGAACTGAGCACAGCAGTCTGAAATCATCACAAGAGAACTTTCAGTCAGGGACAATGTAAATAGATTGCACTGGATATAAATTATATTTTTAGAATGTAAAATACACTTCCCTTTTTAACTAGTGTTTTGAAATATGTGATTCCCTGTAAAGGAAGGCTCTTAAATTCTATGTACCTAGCAGCTACACATTGAAACTCAGTTAAATTTTGCAAGTTTGTCCCCAAGTATCATTGGTATACTATAATATCATTTGTATAAATTTTTGCAAGTTTGTCCCCAAGTATCATTGATATGATATCATTTGTATAAAGCATGCCTGGACTTAGTGTTTTCCCATTTCCAAGCTCTTAGTTTTATTTGCAATAGCAGGGAAGCTGCATCAAATGTATTTACAGCCCTTACAATGTGAGTCTTAAAGCTGTAATGCTGCAGGAAGCTGAGAGATAAGTGACATAATGTGTGATGGATGGAAGAGTGAGTGCAGCTGGAATGGTTAAACAGCTCCACAGCCACAGGTTTTTATGGAGAGACATGGGAACCATGTCTGAGGTAAAGCATTAATTTTTGCTGGCATTTAGATGGCAGAACTGAGAAGAGAAAATAAGACCCTGGAATGGACTTTTTAACAATTGGTTCCTCTGACCCTATTTAAGGTCAAAGAGCCCTTCAGTGTCTTGGCACTGCAGAGGCTGCTGAAATGGCTTTTAGCACTGGCAGAGCTGGTGCTGGCAGTGCCAGGGAAGGGATGGAGAGAAATGAGGGATGAAGGATAACAGCTGGGCTCCTTTCCAGAGGAGCCATGGGGTTGTGTCCCAGCATTTGTGTCATACAAGATGGACACACGCTCAGAGGCTACAGGTACAACAAACTTGAGACTCAGCACTGGACATCATAAACTTAAATGCTTTGGTTAATTGTAAAACAATGATGAGCTGCCAAAGTGTCCAGTCTGGAAAAAGCTGCCATAAAATTCTCAATTGCATCAATTAAAATATCTTTGGTGAGGGTGGGGAATGTTTATACAACAGTATAAGACATTGGCAAATTTTCTTTTACAATTATCACAAATACAGGGAAGAGTATAAAATAGCTCAAATTTAAAAGCATCAATGCTTAAAATAAATTAAGGAAGGTCAAGTGTGATAGGCTCTTCAAGGACAAGGTCCATTCACAGTCAGTGGGATTCTGTCCAAAAATCCACAGTTCTCAATTATTACAGAACATTTCTAAGCTCCAGTGAATCAGGCTCTAATCAGAGGTCAAGCTTTTATAAACTAAATATACTTGGAAAATAAAAAAAGGCAACCTACAGTAAGTCATTTTGAAAGACAAACTTGGAGGAAAAAATAAATGTTGCCCTATGTGCAGAAAATATTACAACAATTTATCTTTTTGTGTCATGATGAACCTCTAGGAAAGATGTAAAGTACGGAAAAATAATAGTGATGACAGATATTAAGTATAGAATTGTAGCACTTCATTTATTAGACAGCAGAAATCAAAATGCTCTAAAATGTCTGTTTTGTCTGGAGGCAAATGACTTAAAACAATCCATGTAATGGTTTATTGCACCAGTAAACATTTTGGGAAGCTCTGTATGGAGAATTTTATAAAGAAATTAGTTAAATTTTGTGTAAAGTGCACATAATGACTCTTTAGAGAGCTCAAACACTGTTGGATTTTACAAACATGAAAAATAGATCTTTTATTGCTGCTCAACACTCAGGGCCTGATTCTGCCCTTTCTAGCAAGAAAAAGCCATGAGAATGGGATGCCCTTTATCTCAGATAAAGGCAACAGGCCCTGGAGCCCACTTTTCCTAAGATAAATTACCAGGGAGTTCCAAGGACAACTGAACCTGTAGAGGATGACCCTGCATCCCTCACTGTGGTGACACCTCTGCACAGTTTGGCACCAGGACATTCACCAGCCTGTAGTCAACAAAGTGTAGTAAACAAGGCTTCCCTTCCTCAGGTCTAATCATCTACTAGAGCAGATGCAATGAAAATATCATAAAAATGCCATTTTATCTCCAGAACTGTAAAAGAAATCTATTTACATGCTAAACACAACCACCTCTGAAAAAAAGAAAGAAGAAAAAAAAAGAGAGAGAAAGAAGCCAACCAAAACTATTGTAATGGTATAATTTTTATTATCATACACAGCACTGAAGCAGAGTAAAGGTTTGAGCCATAAAACTGTGTTCAGACATATATAATATAATATAATACAATATAATATAATATAATATAATATAATACAATATAATATAATATAATATAATATAATATAATATAATATAATATAATATAATATAATATAATATAATATAATATAATATAATATAATATAATATAATATAATACAATACAATATAATATAATATAATACAATATAATATAATATAATATAATATAATACAATATAATATAATATAATATAATATAATATAATATAATATAATATAATATAATATAATACAATATAATATAATATAATATAATATAATATAATACAATATAATATAATATAATATAATACAATATAATATAATATAATATAATACAATATAATATAATATAATATAATATAATATAATATAATATAATATAATATAATATAATATAATATAATATAATATAATATAATATAATATAATATAATATAATATAATATAATATAATATAATATAATACAATACAATATAATATAATATAATACAATACAATATAATATAATATAATACAATACAATATAATATAATATAATACAATACAATATAATATAATGTAATGTAATTGTAGCCTCCAAGTTTAAAAAATATTGGCTCTTACCTTCTGCAGTGTAAATCAGTCTGTCCATTGTAAATGGAGCTGGTCCCATCACAGACACCAGGGATCTGTCTCATTAGGGTCATCTGACACAATGGGCTGCAAACCATGTCTTCTGCAGTTCCACAGTTATTGCTGCCAAAAACTTTTCAACCTTGAGAGACTGAAAGAAATGTGTGACAAAACAATTGTACTTTGGGGATAAGGCATCTCCTAAAAAAAATCTGTTTTCCTCTGTCTGGTTGCCAAATGTTTCCTCCCATATAAGCAATTGGAAAGTCTCCTTTGAGCCACTTCTCATGAACAGCATAACTGCAGCAAAAATGTATGGTCTGAGAGCCTATCCTAAGTATTTAAACAATCTGTTCTCAGACTCAGGGGGAATGGCTGCTGACCTTCTCTCACAGGACAGCTCTGGCTGAATGTGGAGTTGTTGGTAACACAGGCAGCACTTGGAAGATGAATTTTTGTCTCATCTCCTCCTGCAAACACTGAGCCCTCAGAGCAGCTGTGGGGCTGACCCTGGTGTGATCAGCCCCAGGGTATTCCAAACAATCCAAGTGATTCTTTAGGTCCCTAGAAGAATTTCATAGACAGGAAAATACTCATATAGTTCATACTGGTGCCAAAAGGTGCCTGAGGGGCAGTGCTACCCTTGTTTAGTGATCTGAGACAAGGAGATGTTTAAAATAACCAGGCCAAACTCTCCAGGAAGATGGGGCAAGGTCAGAGGAGTGGCCACATCTGCTGCTCCATGGGAAATCCTGCTCTTTTGTGGGCTCTAGCCTCATTCAGCCAGACATCACAGGGTTAAAATAATTGGAGACCTGCAGGAGGACAACTTGATCAAGCAAGGGGCTATGCTAGAAACTTGCTATAATCACTGAAAAACAAAAAAGAGAAAACAAGATGGGAACAGGTGTAAGTAATATGGGCCCAGGAGTAGCAAAGAAGTTATTGAAGGACAATGTCTCCTTTTGCACCCTGGAGCAAAGAAGTAATTAAGGACAAGGACATATCATCCTAATGGTGGCATCTAATTTGGCAGAAAGGCTCAGAACAGGGTTATCCCTTCACCAGTTCCACTGGTGACCAGCTCGGGGTGACATGGCTTGGTGTGGGACATGGCTCTGAGTTTGGGACAAGGGCTTCACAGACAGGTGGAAACCTTTGGAGATGGCCACAAAAAGGGTTATGAAATTTACCCAGCTGCAAATTCTCTTCACTCCTGGGACAAGAACACCCTCCCCAAGGAGCAGCTGTGCAGTCCATGTTGGTACAGCAGAGCCTGAGCTGACTGTGTGAGGGCAACAGGCACTGATGGTTCTCTTGGTGCTCTGGAAAAACAGTGTCTATGGAAAATGATGTCTCTCAAAAAATTACCTGCTCTGCTGTTCAAAATTTAGACTGGCAGATAATGGATGTTTTACTTTGCCTTTTAAAATTTAAGTATAAAGTAAGTTTAAACTACTTTTGTCATCTGATGTACAGGATTTTTATGCATTAAAGCCTCTGTTATTGCAACATTTATATACCTGGAGAAGTCCTAATTTATCCCTATTGATTTTAACTTTGACTTACTTTTACACTGTGGGCAAGCTTCTTCAAAAATCAATATTTTTATCTTTTGACAAATCTGCTGCAAATGCATGGTTTTCCTACCAATCCTTAACTTTTGAGTAGCAATAAAATATACAAGGGAAAAAGAAAAAGAAAGGTAGTCAGCATAAAAGCTTCCCTACCTTCCTCATCATTGCTCACAGTAAGCCTCATTAAGCATATGTGGTATGTGCTCTCTGCTAAGTGGTCAGGGCTTGAATTTAAGGTCTCATTCAAAATTATGGCATTATGGGATATCTTATTTCTCAAAATGGGTAATTTAACAGCACTAGGGAGAAACTTTCCAAGTGTATTAAACTTTAAAACCATATTAGAATGACCAGAACATCCTCATTTTGCAGGCAGAGGGGGAAAGGTCTGTCAAGGTGACAGGGAGGCTGTGGAACAGATAAGGAACTTTCTGCAAGGATGTGCAGCTTCAGCTTTGGGCACTGTTTGGTGGAGCACATCTGGCTGAGTGGGAATAACCTTCCTCCCAGTGTAAGTCCCTGAAACTGCTATTACATAGGCCCTGGCTGCAGCCAGTCCCTAAAATCTCTGCTTTATTGCTTTGCTGGAAGCTGAGGGGTTCTGCTATTCACTTCAACATCCACAAAGACAGCTCCAAAATATTTTTTTATACTTTTTTTTTTACAGGGCTGCTTCCAGTAATGCTTCCCTTATGTAACATTAACTTCTGTGACCAGCACTTAGCAGGTCATCTTGGGTCCCACTGACGTGGGCAGGATTAAGCAGGGTCCTAATTTTAATAATGAGAAGCTGTCAGAAAGAGAATTTCTGCTGCTGTTTATTCACAAATGTAAATTCCTTTAACAGTCATTGTGGACTCTGAAGGACACCTGTTGTTGTTTAATTTCTTCCAGCAAATGCATTTATTATGATTATGTCACTTGCAGAGACAGGAGCACCTCGCTGCCTTTACCAGGGAGATTAGGAGGAAGGATGATGGGCACCTCAAATCCAATTTAATCTGTTTAGAAGGCAAATATACAAAAGGGTTGCAGACTTTTGTTCTTGGGTAGAATTAATTGGACATTTTGGGAGAAGCAGAGAACAGGAGCTGTTGCAGCTCTCACTGATTTCAGCTGGAAAATGGCCTTTAGCTTACAGCATTTGATGGGAGCCCATTCCTGCATTCCACCAGGGTGAGGGCAAGGCTGAGGAAAGCTTCTCCTTGGTCTCTACAGGTACTTTTGATTGTTCCTGTTATAAGGAGAACAAAATGAGAGGTCTGAAGCCCTGCAAAATGAGGCTTTTAAATACATATTGCTATTATTTCATGATAGTGTTAATCCAGCCAGCCAGTTTCTTGCTTCCTGCTCTTAATCCACTCTGTAAGACATTGTCCATCTACTGCGGATTCTGGTTCCTTTGGAAAAGCTTCTCCATCTGACAGAGAAAACAGGAAGAACAGCTAGAGACTACTCTGCAGTCCCTCAAATGCCTGCAGTGACAGTGGCTCCATGGATCTGCCTGCAGGAATTTAGGATTTTAGAGTGTGGCTGCAGAGGATGCAGTCCTGGAGCCCTTCTCCCTGCTGCTGCTGGAGACAGTGATGGTTCAAATGTCACTGGGCCCCTAAAATAACATGTATTGCTCTTTCAGCTTTTAGATGCTCCCAATGGTAGTTAAAATGTCCTCTTTATTATTAAAGATCCAAATTTCCTTTGAGATTACAGGCCAATCACTTGATTTCTGCTTGAGAAGGATGCCCAGGGTGCCCTAGCCCAGGTTTCAAAGCCATACTTGCAGAGGTTTTGCTTTGACAAGTAAGAGTGGGGAGATCTTTCCCAATTTCTAGAGGCCAAGGACATCTCCAGGCCTAAGTGATGCATGAAAATCCTGTTTTGTTGTTCATTGTCATTTCTCCTAATCAGCAGCAGCCTCTGGGAGCTGGGTACAACTGCCTCTGATATTTGGGGGATAGAGACCCATTGTCTGATGGTATAGTGTTACCCTCTTGATAGTTATTGATATTAGCTATATATAAATAATAACAAGATAGTGATTGGACTGCCTCAGTGTGAGGTATTTATATCTCACTGTTTGTATCTAATCTCATAGCTATTTTGTAGGATTTTCTGGACCCTCTCAAAGGCTGTGCACAGCCCTGCAGTTTCCTGTTAAGCTGTGAAGTGCTAAACCACTGAGACTATGTACACATCAGACAAAAATCCCAAAATGCCTGAGGTATGAGCACCCCAGTGCTGAGCTCTGACATCAGGAGCTCGGATCTGGAGGCAGTTGCAGAAGGCATAGCCTCGCTTTTGGGTTTATTTCCCACTCCAAGGACAGGATGCCACTCACACTCTTGCCCTTTTTGTTTTTAGATGCAAGCCTGAATCAGGCCAAAGAGATCTTGTTTTGCTGAAATGTTAAGCTACTTTTTTTTTTTTTAATAAAAGGACTCAGCTTGGTAATTCCAACCATTTAATTGGAAAATACTCTGTACTGTTCTTGCTGACCCTTCTGAACAAGGCAACATTATCACCAGCATGCAGAAAAGTCCCTGACAGAAAGCACACAGAGTGTCTTTAATACAGGACAAATAAGGGGGTGGGACTGAACTTTGGGGTGCTCTTGCAGCCATGCCATCTCTTCCTCTGAGAGTGCATGGCCTCTGCCTGCCTCCAGGGAAACACCAAATGGCCCTGTCAGCTGCCCTGAATGCACTCAGCTGGGATCAGGGATCTGGCAGCATCAGGGGTTTGCTCACACTCAGGAATATCCTCCCTTGCAGAAGTTCCTTGTCTGTGCTGGTGTGTGTTGGGTCAGAACACACAAATAATGCACAGGAGGGGAATACCTGGGGTGGGATCCAGACTGGGAAGCTCTTGGCACAGGCTGAATCCCAACAGAGTTATAAAAAGCTCTTTTCAGCAATGCTGGACAGCAAAGCCAGAAAGATACAATCAGTGTGATCTAAAATCCACCAGTTCCTGCTCACTGCTTGTAAAGTTGCTGTGTTTTCTTTGGGTTTGCTTTGCTAACTCCTTCCCCAGGACCAAGAGCTGTGTTCCTCTCCATCTGGTTGGAAACACTGCAGCCAGCTGGGGAGGGGGAGCAGGGCTGGGGCTTTCCTGGTGTCCCCTGGACGTGTGGGCACCCCTTTTCCCCAGCTCTCACTGCCCCTACCGTGCCCCTACAGCAGGACCACATCAGCTGACATCCTTTAAAGCATCACCATTGCTTTAAAAACCAGTGCAGCAATGAAACACACACAGTCCCACAGAAAATAGCCTTCCCTTTTTGTTAAATTACTGATTTTTGCTCTTAGGTTAATATCTGTCATGAAAATGATTTTAATTCCAGAGTGTAGAAAACACCTTGGAGGCTGTTAGCTTTGCTTTTTGTTATGAATGTCATGTTAGTACTACAGGCCCTTGATTTTTTTTTATCCACACTGGAGTAAGAGGCATCACTTTAAATAGGAAACACAGAGTCATTTTCTATGTGTAGGGGAAGCTCTTTGTTCTCAGAGAAAAATGAATTATGCAGTCAAGACAGGTGACACATAGTAGATGTTGTTGCTTTCCATAACCTGAGATGTAACCCAGCTGTGCCCTTTGCTTTTGCAGATGTCAGCCCTACCATCTGCTGCTGAAAAAAAATACATGCATTGCTGTGGCAACACTGAGCAGCTCTGTGGTCCTTTCTGCACTCTGCTCAGGCTGTGCATTTTTAAATAGTGTGACCTTTATTGATTCCTACAGAAATGAACTGTGCAAGATGGAAAACACAAAAAAGTGTACTGCCAGAGTTCCCTTTCAGGACAAAGAATACAATTATATTACAGAAATGTAAAAACTAGAAGAGATGAAATCAGTTAATTTCCTCTGAAAAGTGTTCAAAAGAGCTTCAGAAAAATAGAGTGGGTGACAAAGGGAGCAGAGATCTGATCAGAGAGACAGTGGGATGGGAAAAATACTTGCTCCATGGAAATCAGGGGTAGTTTTGGCATTGCCTTCAATGGAATGAGGATTTCATCAGCTATAATGTTTAACACACCACAGCTTTGCAGTGCTTTTCCTAGGGAGGATGCTGTGTCCTGAACTCCTGGTTGCTGTGGGCATCAGCTGGCTCCAGGTAGGAGCTGTCAGGTGATGGCTCAGAGGGGTGGAATCAGTGCCTGCGCAGCAGGGCAGTCCTTGCTGCTTGGCATTGCCCCCATTTCTGCACCAGCTCAGCTGTTTCCTTTCTCATCTCATCTCATCTCTCCAAACCTACAGAGGTGTTTTCTTTCCATACATAAAAAATCCCCTCTGTTTTCTCCAAGGATCTCTAGGATAACTTCCCTCAGCTGACACTCCTGAAGAGTAGTTTCCAGATCTGACAAAGCAGCTTTTCTTCCCCTCTTCACTGTCCCCATGCACTTTTAGCAGCAGGAAGAACACACAAGCCCTTTTGCAGCCTCCATCCTCGTGCATCCCTGCTCCTTGCCCAGCTGGACAGCATGAGGTCTCCAGCTGCAGACATTATTGCCGGGCTCCAGTGAGGTACAGCCCAAACACTCAAGCAATAGCTTTGTACTGTAAAGATTTAGCAGTGGTTTTGTTTTCTTTTCTTCAGTTGAGCAAATTTGAGATGGCTCTAGAAGGAAAACAGTTGTGTTTTAGTGGATAACCAAATAGCTGCACTGTGCATGGCAAGCAGTTTCAGCTCTGCAGCCTTGTGCTGTTCCTGGCTGCCTCCAGCATGAAGTACCAAAAAACTACTGTAAGTACTCAAATGAAATCACTCAAACATACATGGAATATAGAACTGTTCTTCCCGGGTTTCAGATTTTTAATATCTGCATTATTCTGTGAGTAATGGCAGCAAACTGTTTCTGTTCTCACACAGCTTTTAGGTACAAACCCCACTTGAGTAAGTACCACAAGCCTGGTCTTACAAATCAGCCTTCCTAACAACAACAGGATGAAAGACAAATTTTGGTATTGCCATGCTGCTTTGTGTCCCTGCAAAACAGCACTTTTTCTTCAAACAGCCACAAATAATGTCAAGTGGTCCAGACGCTCTGAAGAAATGCAAAAAAGGGAAGATTCTAGTAAAAATAGGAAACCATGGACTTGTGCCATGAGATGGCCAGTCAAGCTGGTCTGATGGGGGCTGTCTAGTGGGGGGGTGGCTGCTGTGTCATTCCTCAGCTCTGCCTGCAGCCTGCACATTCCTTATTGCTGACAAAGAACGGGGACAATTTCCCACAGCTGGCAGGGGGAAGGCTGTTTGTGGAAGGTAACAATGCTTAAATTTATAAGGGATATTCCTAAGACTGTTTCTGGGAGATGATTTACCATAA
Organism: Camarhynchus parvulus; assembly: GCF_901933205.1. Taxonomy (NCBI): domain Eukaryota; kingdom Metazoa; phylum Chordata; class Aves; order Passeriformes; family Thraupidae; genus Camarhynchus; species Camarhynchus parvulus. The sequence goes on along the minus strand of NC_044584.1, from coordinate 11,208,748 downwards.
TAATAATAATAGTTGAAACTGCAGACTGCTCCAGAAAGGAACATTTGATGTCTAACAGACAGCTGCTGATGTAAATGTTTATGAAGAGTTTGTTAAGTGGGTGACACTGCCTGTATGGTAATGCAGAAATTATGCTGCTAGTAAAAGATAAGTTATGATAGAAAAATCAGTGGATAAAGAATGGATGAGAATGGTGCTGAAGCAGGACCACTGCTATGACAAATTTAGTGTCAAGCAAGAGCAGCATGAAGAAAATCTGTTAACTACATGCATTGACTGTTAGTGGCATATCTTGAATTTGTCATTTTAAGATGCTATTAAAATTAATGCTGTCCTAAGAGGTACTCCTGGAACTATGTATAAAATTGCCTAATTAGTTTAAAAATAAAAGAATTCCAATGAGATGCTAGATTTTGGGAGAGAGATAGTGAGCAGATGAGTATGCCACCAGACACTCATAAAATGGACTCTCCTTGGAGAGGAATGCTTTGCCTCTCATTTCCAAGAACAGCCTTGCAGCAGAATTGAAGTGGGAACTGAAGATCACAACTGCAAATCTATCAGTTCTGAAAGGTATTCTTTTACTTATTAAAAGGGCATTTCACTGAATGGATTCATACTGCGAATCAGGAGGTTTAATTAAGTGAAATAAATTGCCCTCATATTGAAACTCTCTTTCATTTACAGATGCAGACTCTGAAATCACCGGTCACTAGTTCCCATGTCTGTGATTTAATCTGACAGGGAAACAAAGGGAAACCCTGATATTCCCCTCTGGCAAAACAGATGCAAATGTTTGTCAGATCTCTCTCTCTTCTTCCCTTCCATTCCACTGGAGGACCCAGAAACGGAGGTAAGGAGGTGGCTGTGGGTTCTGTGAAATAATCAGAATAAAACTTTGGCCCTGCTATGGGAGAGACCAGCACCTTTCAAAGGTGTAATGGTGTCAGAAATAAAGAAAAGGCATAGGCAGGTGCATGAGCTGGCTGCAGGGAAGTGCTGGAAATGCCAGCAGACAAAGGCAGAGAGAAGTGTGGGAGCAAAGGGGAACCTCCCCAGCTTCAAGCTGTGCTAACCTGGCCCTTTTCAGGTGGGGCTGTGCCTTGAATCACACTGGTCACGGGTGCTGAGTGTGGTTACAGGAGGGCAGGGACCCAGCTGAGCATTTCCCCAGCCTGGACTGACCCTTTGGTGTCCCTGCCCCTGATTATCCTCCACCATCAGTGGTGTTCAAACTGGAGTGAGCACCACAGCAGGGTGGGCAGGTGTGGGTGCACTGCTCTCTGCTGTGGCAGTCAGCAGCTGAAATCTCAGCCTGCTGTGGATTTTCTGTTCTACTGACAATGAATTTGGGGATCCCCTGGGATAGGTATGGGATCCATCTGACACAGAGCTCTGGGGAGGGCTCCCCCATCCCTCTCACACATTTCTGTTACAATGATCTTCTAATACTCAATGTGAGTTTCTCATCTTAAAACAAGAGGGGGACAGATGTGGGAGGAGGGATGGGATTGGCCTGCTAACCCTAATAAAAGGAAGCCCATTTAAATGAGAAATATTATAAACTACTGAGCACTCGTGCTGAATGAGAAGTGAAGCCTACTGCTATTAAATGTGGCAATAACAGCCTGCTTTGATTATTAAAGCCACCAGGAGAGAATACCTAGAAACAGATGCTGCCAGTGAACCACACTGACTCTGAGCAGGAGATCCTCTCATGTAAGTGCAGCCTTCTCCCTGGGAGTATAGGGAGACACAGAACAGGAGCCCCACATGAGCAGCTGCAGTAAATACTGGGAACCACTTGAGAACCAATTTTAATAAAAATAAAAATTTAGTAAAAATTTCATTTTGGCCATTTATATATTGTTATTGCTCATGGGAGACAACATTTACAAAGCTGCCACAATGCTCAGAATTTGCTAAGATAGTGGTTTTGAAGGCACGTGCTGCTAATCAATGAGTTAATGATTTCTTCCATGCTGTAATCCATCATTTTATCACAGCACACAATTTAGCAATTTGCTTGTGCTAATTACTACAAAAGCCAGAGCAGTTCTGAGCACAGCTCCAGGCTATGGCTAGAGAAATATTTGCCATGTTATTTACATTTCCCCCCTTATCTTGGGAAAGACCCAGAATCCAGAATACATAAGGAAAATTTACTGAGATATCAGAAACATTCATCTTGCAATGAGTGAGTTCCCCTCCAGGATCAGTGGAAAGGAGGCTTGAGGAGAGCTGCTCTCATCTCCTGCCATCACTGAGTGCTCAGGTGCAGGGGTGAACAGTAGACAGGAACTGGACGCAGAAAAGGTTTCCTGCACTGCTGTTTGCTCCAGGAAATGTGTTCAGGGGCCAGGTTTAGTCACAAGAGCCAGGCAGCCTCAGGGACAGCACACAGAGCACCAGGAGGGCATCCCATTGAGGCTTTATATCCTGAGTTGGGTGGTTTTAGGCTGCTTTGCCCTTGCTGAGGGCCAGGGTGTCCTGCTCATCCACATGGGGTTCCTCTCCTCCTGTCTGTGCTGTAAGAATTCTGTAAGAATTTACCCATCCCTTGGGCACAAGAGGAGGATTCAGCTTCCCCTGCACCACCAGTGCAGTCAGCTTGGCTGCTCTAAGGGAGAAGGAGCCTCCAGGCTGGCCTGGTGTGGGATTTTAATCACATGGGTGGATGGTCTGGTGTGCCTGAGGAGCTGCCAGGCACTCATCCTCATCCTCATCCTCATCCCCCTCCCCTCCTGGGAGAGCCCCAGGTCATCAGAGGAAGAGTCAGGTGCTCTCCTGGATGGAGCTCTGTGTCCTGGGAGTGCAACAGAGCCAGTCAAGAGACAGAGCACTGGGTGGGTGTTTGAGAGGGCAGCTGTGGCTGGAGGGAGTTTGACCCTCCTGCCATGGCCTGGCCTTGCTGGGAACCTGAAGGCAATGTTGAAATTGCACACTGTCACAGGACAATAGTTTTTAACCTTTGTCATAATTGCTCTCTTTAAAGTAGAACAGAAGACTTTCCTGACAAGGCCATTACTGTTGAAAGGACAAAGGGAAAGTAGTTATTCAGCTGTGTTCAGAACTGGGTTATCAAATTAGCTTCAGCCACTTTCAATTACAGAATCTTATGGTTTTGAAATGAGCTCTAAATGAGGGGCTATAATTCTTTGTCGACAGTGAGCAAAAAGAACATAATCATCATTATTTAACAGGGGCCTACAGCCTAGCTAGCTCCCAGATAAGTTCATCCAAGAGGAAAAAGGATTCAATTGGTATAAGCAAGCAAAATATTATCAGCTGGCCAAGCTTCAGTGCATTTCTCCATCCTGCAGCTAAGGAAGTGACCTTGGGATCCATCCAGGAGGGATTTACTCCCAGAGCCATTCTCAATCATTAGTTAATTAAACATAAATACATAAGAAAAATTAGAGCACAGGGCCACATACTGCATCAGGTTCAGGTTTGCAGCAGCAGCAGGTCCTTCCCACCTCACCCTTTCTAAAAACAGCTGCTGATCATGAGACTGCCAGTGAGATGTTCCCAGGACTGGCTGTAGCTGGAATTCTGCTTCTGGAGATTCCCGCTCACTGGGCCTTCCCAGACCCTTGTGCCAGGCAGTTCAGTGACAGCTTTGCCCACACCAGCTCAGCCCAGCAGTGCATCAGCCTGACATCAGCTCTGGCCCTGGCCTGAAAATGCTTTCCCCAGGTCTGCAGGAGGGAGACAGTGCTGCCCAAACAGGGGCTGGGTAACTCCTCAGTGCTGATTCTCCATCCACATACCTTGTAGGACACAACTCCAGTGGCAGCAAACGCCACCTGAAAGATCAGGTTGTGGCCATCAACTAGAAAGTTGTAGCCTTGCTGCATTGCTTGCCCAAGGCTCAGCTGATGTACTCTGGTGCCATCATCAACTGACAGATTCCAGGACATTGGAGTTGCTGGAACCTGCAAAGCAGGAAATCAAACGACACAGAAGCATCAAGGCATTAGATTGTCACTCTGCAGGGCTGCCACCTCCCAGGCTTTACATTCAGCCCTATACTGACAGGGCAGAACTAAGCTTCCCAACAAGATGCAAGTCCACCAGAGAGGTCCCTGCCCAAACTTGGAGAGATCAGGCTCAGTTTATCCCAAAACCCCAGGCACTCCCCCCAGCTCCCTTCACAGGCTGGAAGGAACATACCTTATGCTCATCACTGAGACTTGAAATGAGTCCTGGGAAGGAAACCTGAAACACATCATGAAAATTAGACTGCAGGGACTTGCAGGGTAGTAGCCACTCAGCAAAATCTGCTACAGCTTCCCAAAGTAAGCTGCCAGCATCAGCTTCCACTGCAACAGGACTGGAGGCAGACTGGGTGCATCATTAGTGACCATCTGCAAACCTGCTCTCCAAAGAGCCAGCAGCCAGGCCAAAGTGAACCTGCAGCCAAGAGAACAATAATTTGTTATCTGGGAGGACGCCTTCCAGCTGCCTCTTGTGCTTAGCTCGGCAAGCCTGGACAGCTCTCCCATCTCGGTTTGAGCAAAATTCAGGTCAAAACCATAAAACAAAGGGAAATGAAACCCAAATTGACCAAAATTTTGAATTTTTGGGGTGAAAAAAGGGGAAGTTTTGAATGGGGGAGGGAAAAGAGAGAAAATCGAATTTTGGGTCAATTTTGGGTGAAATTTTGAAATTTTTGGGGCTGTTCATCTTCAACATTCTTCATCTTCATCTGTCAACAAATCACTGATTGCAGCAGAGGTGGTGTTTTTCCCCAAATTCAAAATTTTCCACCAAGAATTTGGGAATTTCCCCTAAAATTCAAAAATTTTCCCCAAACTTCAGGAATTCCCCCCCAAAATTTGGGATTTTTGCCCAAAATTTCAAAATTCCTCCCAAAAGTAAAAAATTTTATCCCAAAAATTCCCATTTTTAACCCTTTTTTCCCCTTCCAGGTGAAGTGACCCAAATTCGTCAGAATTTGCCCCAAACCCAGAGCCACTGGAACCTTCTAGATTTTTATGGAATTTTCTGAAACTTTCTCTTAAATTTTCCGGAATTTTCCCAGGAATTTTCCCCTAAAAATTTCTGGAATTTTCTTGGAATTTTCCAGAATTTTTCTGGAATTATCCGGGAATTTTCTGGAATTTTGATGGCATTTTCAGAAATTTTCTCGGAAAATTTTCCAGAATTTTCCAGAATTTTCTGGGAACTTTCCCAGGAATTTTCCAAGAAATTTCTGAGGAAATTTCCAGAAATTTTCTGGATTTTTTCCCTAAAATTTCTACGTGAGGTTCATCATACGTAAGAAGTTTCGTTTGATTACACCAAGCTTTAGAATTCTCAATATAAGTCTGGTGTTTCGGGCTGGCAGTTGGAGATACGTGTAAAAAATTAAGGATTTGAAATAAAAAAAAATCCCAAATTTTGGGGGAAAAATCCAGGATTTTGGGAATAAAAAATTCCCAAATTTTGTGGTGGAAAATTCCCAATTTTTGGGGTAGAAATTCAGGATTTGGGGCTAAAAATTCCAAATTTTGGGGGGGAAATTTTGGGATTTGGGGGTCAAAATCCTCAAATTTTGTACCTGAAACCCCCCAAATTTTACCCTTAAATCCTCAAAATTTTACCCTTAAATTCCCAAATTTTGCCCCTAAACCCCCCAAAATTTTAATTAAAAAAAATTCAAAATTTCTCATTAAAAACCCCAAATTTCACCCCCAAACCCGTGAAATTCTAGTTCAAAATCCCCAAAATTCGAATGAAAAAAAAAATTCAAAATTTCACCTCAAAACCACCTCAATTTGAATTTTAAAAAATCAAAATTTTGCCTCAAACCCCCCAAATTTTAATCATCCACAGTCATAGGAATTCTGCAACATTTGAAAAGCCATTGCCCTCAAGTTTTAAGGGGAATCAACACTAAAACTTCCAACCTTAGACCTTTTCCATTAGTTAGAAGTGAACTCGTAACTGGTGCTTGATAATTTTGTCTCTTCAGCTGGGTAATGACAATTTTGCACAAGCAAAAAGGGGGCTCAAATTTTCATTTAACCTTTCTTTTTTCATTTGATAGCAGTCTAGAACTAAAATAATTTCCTGCATATCCCAAGGTGGTTTTAACGTGGGTCAGCACAGAGCAAATGTGTGATTAACTGATGGAAATCCTGTAGCTGCAGCTCTCTCCTGTGCTTTTAGCAGGAACACATTTACAGGGTTTGGTTCCGTTGGGTTCAGGCTCAGTCTGGGAGGAGACAGAGATCGCTGTGAGCAGATGCCAGGGTGTCACACCTGGTTTTGTATGTGAAGTACAACATATTGTTAAAATTCTGTCTTTAACCTTTGTCTGTCTCTGCCTGTAACCAAATTTCAATTATCTTACGAACACTGCTCTTGGTTCAGCTTATTCTGCCAGATGCAGAGATGTGCAGACATACTCCTCTTTCAGGAGAGACAGCCAGAATTGTCTTTTTCTTGCAAACAAAACAATTCTTTCCACTTCCCAGTATCAGGCTTTCTCAATTAGAGACATTGCTGGAGGTCAGAGCCTGTGCCTCTCAGTTTCACTCAGGCTGGGTGTTACCCCAAGGACTCACCAGCTTCTGCTGTCACCAAAACGCTTTGGCAGTGGGGGCAGAGCTCTCACTTTGTGTGCATGGGAGAAGGGAGGTACATCACATTTCCCTGAGACACACTGTGATTGCTGCCTGTGCTTGGAAATGCTCACTTTTCAGTGATAAACTTTTGGATTTTAAATGCTGTGGGGATATTTGTTGTTGTTGTTTTAAAACTGAGCAATTTTTAATTTTACTGTTTTGTCTGCTCTGTAGCAAGACCAGCCACTAGTGGTGATGAAATCCATACATGCAGTTTGTGTCACACTGTATGTGGAGTGTTTTCATGGAAGTTAAACCTCTCCCACTAAACTTGGGTTTGAGGGAAGAGATATGTTTGCACCATAATAGGATGGAGGAGAGGAAAGCAGAAGTGTAAGGTGTGTGCAGATCTTGGAAATGGGAGCCTGTAATATGTTGGAAGTTCCCTGGAAGTGGGAGCAGCTTTGTCTTCACTCCCAGTGCCCAGCAGAAGGAGGGAGCTGCGGCCAGGGTGTGCACAGGATGGATGAGAGCTTGAGCTGGGCTGATTCACACAAGCTGAACCAAAACCAGCTCTGTTTCTAGCTGGCATAAATGTGTGTTGGTCCATTTTTGTCTCATTGGGGTAAACATGTTGTGTTCTCAAACACCTCCATAGTATCCTATTGATAATTTCAATATTACAGTTAGGAGTGTTTGTTGTAATTGCATAATGTAATCTTATATATTTATTAGCTCTTTGTTCTGTTTGGCTAAGTCTGTGCCATCCATCCACCCAGAAAAATGTACAAAAAGTGCACCTCTTACCTAAAAAATTTTCAGGAATCAATCTTGTTGTGGATTATGCCCAGATGACAAATACTGTGCAGTCACTCACTTCTCTTGCGCTTCCTGTCACCCACTAGGGAGGAGAACTGGGTGTGGAAGAAGTAAAACTCATGGGTGGATTTAAGAACAGTTTAATAATTGAAACATCACCATCCTCACTGTCCCCTGGAGAACCCACTCCCAGGATCAAGAGAATGGCTGTGCCTCCCAGCCTCCCCCACTCCTGGCACCTCTGAGGTCGTGGTCCAACCTGTGATTTCTCTAACCCAGATTTCTCTGAAATCCGTGTAAATACACACAGGATGCTGAGCTACAGCCTCTCTTTTTTCTTTCAGCGCCTCCATCTGGAAATGAGGAACCATGGTTCTTCTCTGCTTTTGAGCACAGCAGCTGCAGGGCTGAGTGTGAGGAGGTGAGAAAGTTCAGGGTGAGCAGCTTGGGGCTGTGTCCATGTGGGAATACACAGTCCCATCCGTGGATGTGCACACCATGAACTGGTCTGCACTCTTCCCCTCCACTGCACACTCCTAACACAAGGAAAGTGTGAAGTCATCTGAGAGGTCTTGAGAGTAAATTCTTATCTGCCCTGCCCTACATCAAGTTGAAGATGTAATTACCCCCCCAACTCCAGACCAACTCATCTAATTAATGAGCTTGGACAACCCCTAAGGTAGTGGAGAAAGAAACAGCAACACATTTAAGCAAGGATGGGAGTAGGGAAGCAAGTTTTGAACGCTTTCTGCTGCATTTTCAAGAAGATTTTACAGGTGGGCAATCCAAAGGCCATTTTCTTCCTCCTGCTCACTGGTTTTCAAGGCTCAAATTTACTACCTCCTGGCTGTTGGTAACTTTGGCCCAAATATCTGGGGCAAAATTCTGTCTCGGCTGAAGTCAAGGGAGTTTTGCCATTAATTTCAACAGGCCATTGGTTCTTTTGTTTTTATTCTGTGTTTCTGAATCAGCATTGCCCTCAGGCTTGGGAATGTATTTAGATTTACACACAGTCATGAATGCGCACACAAATAAAAGTGACAGAGAAAGAAACCATTCCTTCTCAAGTCCCACAGCTTTTATTAATTTTTTCAGTCTTTGTTCTGTGCATTAATTTTATTTTCAACGAGATTTCTATTCTATACTAGTTACAAAATGGATATCTGGAGAAAACTCATGCCATTTAAAAATAGATTTGTTATTCCTGATGTTGTCAGGAATGCAGACATTGACTTTCCTGGTTTCCTTGACAGTTTTGTCAGGTTTATTCTTTTCATCATGAATGGAGTTTCACTGACAATGCCTAATAGCTGCTGGAATTACTTTTAAGTTTTCCTTGGGAAAAATCAAAATATTATAACTGAAAATTGAATTATTGTAAACACTGGTAATATGGAGATCAGTCAGTCGTGTAGTGTAAGACTGCATCCTGAAAAGGTGCAGAATGTCTCCTTAATGGATGCATTGCTTTACAAAAGGTTATAGCATTTGCTCTCAACTTGCTGATCAGAATGGCAAAGAGCTCTCATTTTAAAAACTTAAAGTTGATAGAAAATTAATGTTCCGGTTATCCCTGGAGTGAAAGAATGTCCTTTCTCATCAGAAATATGGATATTGTGAAGAACAGCATGGAGTTTGGGCACACTGGGGTAGGATGCTGTGAGGAATGTCAGAAAAGGAGTTTCATTTGGGTGTTGAATGAACAAGCAGGGCTCAGGCTCACTCCTGGGGCTGTTGCCAGCCTCATGTGCTTCTTTCATGACTTTGTTTCACTTCCATGAAACAGAGCTTGATCTTTCACCTTCCTTTTATTGTATTTTTTTTCTCTGTTGATACTTTGCAGGAAACAGAGACTCTCACGGGCTTGATTTTGTCTGGTCCACTTAGTCCTGCTATTAATTAAAGCGTTATTAATTATAGACAGTTCTGTTTACAGCTGCCATTTCACAAAGTGCTAGTTGGCTCCTGGAGAACCCGTCATCAACACTGTTAGTGCCAGGAAGATTGTTCCAATTTTTAACCCTAAACACACCAGGAAAAGTCTTCTCTCAAGAAATCTGAGACATTTTCTGCACTTTCTCTTTAGCTTTCAATAAAGTGAAATCCTCATGCCTCCTGCATAGAGTGCAGTACCTGTGCACCCATAGTCTGTAAGAGGAATTAGCATTTTAGTGGGCAAAACAGAGAGGCAGCTGGCATGGCTGTGCTGTGTTTACACATCTCATTCTCCCAAACCTTTGTTAAATGGTCTAATGAAACAAGGTGCTCTGAGGGAAAAGCCTATTTAACAGAGTAACAAATCCCATTAGCTCAGTGGAGCTGGAAATCTACTGCATAATAAATTAACTCTGAATTCGTGGCTTTGAACATAAATTTCCAGGTCTAGGCTGATACATTTTTTAAGCGTGTATGCAACTTGGCTAATAAGCTCTGCACTGATTTTCCTTCATTTCCATCATACATTTTGATGATATTTTTCTCTCAGTTTCCACCAGAGCGGCAGTTCTATTGCTCAGTCCTGCTGCACAAGGCAGAGCTGCTCTTTATTGACTGCAGGAGCACTTGTGCATGTGTGTGAGACAGAAGATGGAAGGTACCACCCAGCCCTGTAAGAAAAAGACTGGCCCTGTCCCAAAGGCCTGGCAGTCCAAGGCACTTTAATAATAAAAGTCCACATATGCACAGACTGGGGAGAGGAGAAATGCTGTCTCTGAGTGACACAGTCAGCTGCACACAGGCCACTTCAGGATGGAAAATAGTATTGGCTGTACATAGCTTGGTGCCTTGCCCACAGTAATAAGCCAGGAGACAGGTTTTACTGATCTGGATTTAATTCAGCACAAATGTGGCTGTGCAACTTTCAGGCCAGATCTGCCCACTGCACTGTGGGAACCCACTTGGGGCTCATCCAGCAGCTCAGCTTAAGGCTCTGTCCTGCAGTGTAAGAATATGCTGTCTCCAGTGCAGAACACATCAACTGTTGTCTTGAGCTCTTGTCCCGCTGGCATGCTGCCAGAGAGACAGAAAATAGTAAACACTGTGAAATCCTGGTAGAATTAATTTGAGCCACCCTCTTTTCAGTTACTGCTTCTGACTGATCACTGGGGCTGCATGGATTAAACAGCAAAGTCACCAAATCAAACTACTTGAATAAAAGCTGGATTTCCATCTTGTGAAGTCAGAATGCATCCTGCAAAGCTTTTCACTGGCAAGATGGCTCAGCCAGGTTATATAATTGGCACCCTCACAAGCTTTTCATCTTTGTCTGAGTGGTACTCAAAAGGAGTGAAGTTCTCTCCTACCCTCGAAAATATTGATGAATCTCAGAGTGCTCGCTGCTGAATGTCCCACTGATCACAAGAAGCCAAGGGCACACCAAACCTCGCAAACAACAAGGAAAAAGCTTCTGGAAAGACAATCTTTGTACTCTTTAAAGAAAAAAAAACCTAAAAATCAGTGATTCTCAGGAGCATTCCCACCAAATTCATTTAGATCCTTTGGATCAGCAAGAGCTACAGAGGCCTCTAACCCAGAGGCTATTTTTCTACAGCTTATATGCAGGAATAGCTGAAATCTCTGCCTTTCTGTGGCAGGCTGGAGGCTTTGCCTGCCTGCCAGGGCATGCCATGGTGGTGTTTTGACCCCCCTGAAAAAATACTTCCAACCTCCCAAGGCACCAGGTGAACTTGTGCCTTTGAGCCTGCTCTGCCTGACCATGGGAGCACCTCCCAGGGCTTGAGTTCAAGCAAGCAGTGAGTCTGTCCTTGTGGCTGACTGCACACACTCCTCTGAAAGGCAACAAGGATGCAGACAGTGAGCTAAAATCTAACTTACTGGGGGGAATCAGTTCTCATGTAACTTCATGCATGGCAGTAAAATTACACCTCAGCCAGGATCTGTACATGCTGAGGACATCACTGAATTTATGACTCTCCTCCTTTGGAGCAAGTGAGACCTTTCTGGGAGGAGAACTTTCAAGGGTAGAACACTATCATCACTCAGGTACATCAGCAAGGTTACCTGGGTGGGTAGAGAAATCTTCTTTAATATTCAGGGTCATCAAACCCTCAGCAGAGTGCCAGTCCCTGTGGAGCAGATGTGCAGCTGGAGGAGAACTCTCCAAGCTGAGCTGTAGCTGCTGGATCTCCTCAGCCAGATTTTCCCCCTTTGGCTGTTTTGCTCACATGAGAAGAAAAGCCAAGCGCAAGCTGCACAGCAAATTGACAAGTCTCCATTGGCACGTGCTCCCAGGAGAATTTCCATCAGTGTCATCCATGGGATGTGTGCTGGGGACAGCCTTGCCTGGGCTGCAGTGCAGAGCCTGGATGGATCTGGTGGCACTGCTCCACTTCCATCGTGGAGTCTGAAACTTTTCCATGTTCCACTGTGCATTTTCAGGATGTAAATGGCTGAAGGTAGTGTTGTTTAGCTCCTGTTTTATTTCCTGGAGTTAGCTGGACTAAATCAAGATGCTGGAGTTAGAGTAGCTTGTGGGGAAGCAGGGAATTGCTGGTGAAGCATTTTTGTAAGCCTATATGGTAGAAAAATGAATCAATTATTAAATACTGTGGGGGGAAAAAATCCATGAACAGTATTTCTGCTGTCATACAGCTCAGCTTGGTCAAATAACCTGCTGAAGAGGAAAATCATTCCAGGTGATGCTTTACAGAAAGTGTCCCCAGGCCTGTGCCTTAGCCTATGTTACAGACCCCAGGGCCACATCAGGGAACTTGTTATCAGACACGGGGAGTAGAGGGGAGTGGGGCTCCAGAAGTCTGTTTTCTGAGCTTAAAACAATCATTACATGGGGAGAGTTTAGGTTTGGGTTGATTTTTGGGTATCAGAGCTGTGTACAAGCAGCTTCTAAGCTGGAGTCACATAAAGAGCTAAGATGAACTTGGGTAAATGTTCTGTGTGGCTATCCTTAGTGAGAACTAGTTCATTGTACCAAACACAAAGGCACAGCAGAGCTCTGATGCTTGTGAAAGTTAATACTCCTAAAAATGACAATTGCCATGTCCCACAAAGTTCACTGCACCCTGTTGTCTAATGTCTCTGCACTTCTGCCACTTGGCAATTTCCACATTGCCATTTTAAGCGGTAAGTATTAACAACTAAGATGTATTTTATTGCTTATGGAGATGGAAGATTCATGGAGACTATTTCTTCTGGTGCATGAGAGGTTCATAGACTGCTTTGACCATGGATGTTAAAATTGGAATTGAACTCATCCATATTTTTAAATGTATAAAGCAAAGATGAGCTCTCCTGGGCTGCACTTAGAGCTTTACAGTAAGGGACTCACCAGCTCTTCATGAGTTTCATATGAGCATCACTTGATTATTTGAGATTTTTGAAACTATAAAAGCATTTAAGTATGGGGACATGCTTTAAGAGCTGCCAGCTCTCAGATATTTTTATAAATAGCAAACAGCATTTTTTCTGTTAAGGCAAAGTTCAAATAGAGAAAAGCATCTTGCTTTCTTCTGTGTGCATTTTTGTGTAGTAGCTTCTCAAAGGGCAGCTCCTAAAATAAAACTGTTTACAATAACCTCCTCAGATAAAAACATTTCACTTCTAAGACTGAGCATAAAATTTTGACATCTTGCACTTGAGCTCTGATGTGCCTTGCTCCCATATTTTGCCCAGAGGGTTGATTATTGTTCCATTACTAATACAAATGGAGGAGCTTTTGTTTCAATTCAGGCTCTTCAAAGAAACTCTCTTCAAGTCATCAAGGTCTAGCCACTGTCCTCTTTTAATCTCTAGCTATAGCTTTCTTGCTTCTCCACTTACTGTTAAAAATCTATTTTCTGCTCACCCTTTTATAACTTGATTATAATGGTATTTTTTTTCTTTTCCTCCCTGTTCTCCTCGCTTGTCTTTCTTGCTTTGCCATGCCCTTGTGAGGGTGTATTCAGCTTCAATTCTCTGCAATCCAACTTGAACCCTGGAGAATGCACAAGTGTGTCTGAAGAAAGAGGTACCAGGGCAGAAGTTCCCAATACCCAAGAGGACAGCATTATTTCAAATAATGGTTAGATTTATTGTTAGGTACTACAAGCTCGTGTGTTTTGGAGGAGTCCAGTTCCTTTCCTGTGAACCCTGTAATTGGTGTAAGCAATTGTTATTGTGGTTCATGTGCTCAGTACTGTGTTTCAGTACTGCAAGTTCATTCCTCCACAAGTTGTCCCAGTGCTCTCCTAAATAAAATGAAGAAATGTCTATTTCCCTGTGGTGGATGCAAATGAAGGAAGTGCTGCTTCTGACACAAATTTCATAACAGTAGCAAAAATGACATAGTGTCACATTTTCTTTTTAGTAAACTTAGACTTTCTCTTTGGCATTTCTGTACAGTTTTACTGGTTCATATGTGTACAAATTACAGTTCTGAGGGCATTCACTGTTGCAGTAGTTTCTTGGTTTTGCTTAGAATCTGATTCAGATTAACTACACTGGTGTATGAGCCTGCTGAAGTGAAAGTGTCACTTTCCTAATAGAGTTTTGTTCTATGGCTGCCTTGCTAATGGCCTGGTTACACAGCTTCCTAGGAACAGCCTAATTAAAGGTTTGACATTGAAAAGTGATTAAAATTTGCATGGGGAGATATTGAATTAAATTTTTTTCCCTGGTGAGTTGTTAAGTAATAACATGCATTTTGGTAAATATTGACCTCTGATCCAATGGACTTGCTGGACAGAAGCATCTGTTTAAAGGATGGCATTGATTTCTCGCTGGTTTCTTTAACATGTGTTTAAAGTTAACCAGACATTACAAATGATCTATCCTTGGGTGAAACCTTTCTGGCAGGATCATACCTGTAACTCTGCATAGGTATTTACTTTTGAATATGCCTTTGAGGTTTTAAAGGATGGTGCTTCATGACATTTCCTGGGTGAATCACTAATGCAGGGTTAGGTTCTGGGTAGTCTCACTTGTACCAAGCAGTGCACACTTCCCACAGCAGCCCCACTGGAGGAACAGACTGCCAAACCCAGATCAGTAACACTGCTGGAATCTGTCCTGTTGTTGGCTGAGGAGTACTGATATACTGAGTATATCAGCATTCCTCATGCCTAAGCTGGATTCACCAATATGTATATATTTAAAAGGCACTTATTTCTGCAATAAGCATGGAATAGGCCCTTGTACAGTCACAATGGCATAATTCTTCTTCTCAATTCAGCTGTATGGGCTAAGTGAAGTTCTAGTAGTCCAAATTAGTCATTGATGTATGGAAGAGATGCTGCAGAAGTACTGGAGGGAGCTTTCCTCCTGCTGTTGCATTGTCAGAGAACTGTTCATCTAGCTCCCCTAACATGATATACAGGGTTTTCAAAAGGATTCAAACCTTCAGGCAGCTTTATTCTCGTCTCTAGTGCTTAAAATGCAACATGTAAATCAACTGTGGGCTATTATAATCATTGCCAGGAGCACTGCAGGCACATGACTGAGTGCATGGTAGGCAACAACATTCTGTGCGCTGAACATCCACAGAGTTCAGGAGTGCCAGTACCTCTTCCCTGCTTTAAAACCACGTGTGTATTTTTTTTTTTCTGTATTACTTATCTCTGCTCAGGAAGGAAGGAAAGGCTCACTGGTCATCACCAGCTCATGAGTGAAATAAATCTGGAATTATCATAACTTACATGTTAACTGTTCCCATGTCTCTTCTTCTGAAGTCTGCTGGTTGCAAGTAGGTGTAACAAGAATTAGTGCTTCAGCATATCAGACTTAAGTAGAGAAGGTTCTTGTTGCTGTCTCACAAATACATTCCATTTTTCCTGGGGATGATGATGTATTTTGAGGGCTTGAATACCAGACTTCTAGGAATGCAAAATTCAAATGTTTGAGGATCCACTAGCCAAATGGACAAAGCTGTCAAAAGAAGGGCAAGAGCTCTTCTTATTATAAAATCAGCAAGGGAAAGTCTGAGTGTGCCATAATTCTGTTGATAATCCAAAATTCCAAAATTCTGCTGAGTAATTCCCTATAGAAACAAAATCTTCTGCATGAAGAGCTGACCCACTTCGAGCAGGGAAACTTCATATCAGAGACAAGTAACAAGTTAACAAGAATCTTTTGGGGAGTTAGGGTATTTAAATCTTACAAACACAATGGGGGAAAAGCTCTCTTGAGTGAAGCAGGGAGACCTGCAGCAATTCCCTGCATTTCCTGCAGACAGTGTGTCAGTGCTGCCATCCCAGCCCGACCTCTCTGTTGTCCAGTTTTGCTCACAGTTAACTGAAATATGCTGATCTGAACAGAAAAGAGGTCCCTGCATCAAGGCAGGATCTTTACTAATTTATACCTGAACTAATTTATTCCTGTGCCTGTGGCCCGGACGTCTTTACTGTAGATATCCAGAGCCAGGAGGATGCTGCGTGCCTCCCTGGGCACGCATTGCAGGGACAAAGCAAAGCCACCAAGTGCATTTTTCACTGTGGCCATGCCTGGGTTGTGGGGTTGTCTGTCCTGAGCTCTCTCTGCATTTGTGGTGCAAAGAAAAGGCCCCTGGCAGTGTCCTTGCTCCTGCAGCAGGACCGTGCCTGGCTGAGCAGAAAACTGACCCCCTGCATTTCTGCTGGGCCACATATCTATAAGGTACTTTAACAGCCTGGGTGCCTTCTACTACCCCTTTCATGTGCTTTAAAGCAAAAAGAAATTATGGTTTCACTTCTTGGTTTTTGGTTGTTAGGTTGGTTAGGTTGATTATTTTTGTTGGTTTTTTGGGGTTTTTTTAGGGGTTTTTTTTAGTGGGTTTTTTTTTTTTTTTTTTTTTGGTGTTTTTGGTGTTTTCTTGGTTTTGGGGTTTTGGTAGTTTTTTCTATTATTATTTTTTGGTGGTGCTGATGGTTTAATATATATTTCCTGGTCTTTCTTTTTCAATGGACTGGCACCAGATTTTTTGATTTGTGCATGAAAAGTACATGGAAGTACTGAGCCTAATAAGCTTTTTTTTTTTTTTCACAAGCCAGAGACAGAAAAGCAGTAAAAATTTCCCTCTTAAACTGGATTATGAGCCCATTGACTAGAATTGCTCTTCCTGGGCTCTCAGGATCCAAAGGCATTGCTTGGTCAATGACAGGGTTTTTAGGACTGCTACAATGCAAATTAAGAATACCACAAACATTCTTTTCCCTGTGCCCAAATAATGGTGGCAGTATATCAGCATAGGCAGGGTGCTAGAGTGAATAAATTCAACCCTTGGGGAAAAAAAAATAAACAACTTTATTACACCCCAATGCAACTGAGCAGGAATGCTCATTTTTTTCAGTGGTTTATTAAACTTTGAAAAAGCAGAGTGTACAATAGCAGGAGGATGTGCTGTGGGTAGGTGATTACTGGCCTCAAATGATCTCTCTGGGCACAGCAGAGGAAAATGAAGAAACCTGCACAGGTGAAATACAGAAGTCAACAAAGTCTGTCCCAAAGATTCTCACAAAATCAAATATTGTGGAGAGTGTGGAGCCTCTGCAGTGGTCTCAGCAGTGGGTGCAGCAGTTGAAAGCTTGGCAAACTCCTTTTAGCCTGGAAAGTAAATTTTAGTGGCCTGTAGGCTTGCATTCTTCTTGCCTGTATTCAGTGGCCATCTCTGCCTGAAAACAATGAAAACAATGACAGCCCAAGGTTCAAGAAGGGCTGCTTGGCTCTGGCACCTCTGCCACTGCAGAGTTTCCCCCAGAGCTGCTGTGCTTCCAGCCCTGGGTGAGATGTGAGCTTAGCCCAGGCTCTGGGTGATGTTTGCTGCCTTAGCACAGCCTCCCTGATGGGCATGGTAAATGAGGAGACATGGGACTTGGTGAGCAAAGTAATAATGCAATGAATAATGCTGAAATTGTAAATAATTCACAGCCTTTATGCAGCTCTCTGCACATCCCACACTATGGACGCATGAAACACACCCTTCCAGCAATTTCAAACATTTCAGCAGTGTGGGAGCCAGCCCTGTTCAGTGCTGTTCTATCAGGTAAATCTTGTACATGTTTTACACACAAAAAAATGGTGCCTTTCATGATGCTGCTGAGAATCCATCACTGCTGGTCAAGGCCCCGTATTGCTGGGCACTGAAAGAGAAAACAAAAAGAGTTTCCAGTCAAAAATGAATGTCAAATGGATGTACACAATGAGAAGAAGCCCCATGGTTATAGTTACACTGCCCAGCAGCCCTGCTGTTAGGTGTGTCTTGTAGATATCCCAGGAGAAGAGGGACCTGAAGAAAAGTGATGTTTGCATGTGTCAGGACTCTCTGCATGGTTACTGTTCAGCAGAAATGCCTGTGCAGGAGGAGGAAGCTTCTTATTGGCATGGGGTTCTCTCTGTATACATATATATGTGTGTAGGGGTTTTTGTAACATATATATATATATATATATTGTTGGAAATAATTACACTGTGCAAAGGAAGAAGCATAAATAATGAAGGGAGAATGAGCTTTAGGCAACCTAATTAAAAACCTGGTCTCTTTATTAGTTAGCAAGGTAATCTAAGTCAACTTCTGGCTCTAAAGATTTTCACTGTACTGTAAATGAAATTAATCATCTTTGAAAAAGTATTTTCTTTAGTTCTTCACCTTGGAAAAAGACTTTTGGCTAGAAGTGGATTTTGGAAGAAAATTAATAGAGGCAGCTGGGATTGGAGTTTGGGTTTTGTTGTAAATTGGTGGTACCTTCTGTGTGAGAATGAAACACCCTGTATATTGCTTTCTGTGTGGGTGCCTGCTGATCTGGAGTGCTTCACACTGAGTATTTTGTATCCAGGGCAAACTCTTTTCACATAAACTTCCCTTCGTGAGTCCAGTGCTTCTGATAAAGCCTCCTCTCAATTTTATCTCCTCTTAACTGACAAATTGTTTTTCTCTCAGCCTAAGACACTATTAAGGTTTCAAACATTTACTTCAGACTTGTGTTTTGATTGACCCTGTCGGGTAAATGTGGGAAAAAAAGAGAGAAGTAATTTTCTAGAAATTTCTAGTGCTTTTAAATATTTCACTGCTGAATGAAGTAGATCTTCAATAAAAGTTACTGTGTGCCAACACATGTGAAATAATTGGTACAGAGATCTCTGCTGGAGTGTTGCTGATGACTTGGATTTAGTAAGGTCTGCCTAGGACAATTTTTGGGTCCTGTTATTGTGATGAGAGGATATATAACAAAATAAATCTCCTTTATGACTAAGTTGACTACTTGTAAAAACAGACATTACTCTTTAAAACATCTGTAGGGTTTTAGTCAAGTTTGCATCAGCTGTAAATCTGTTGCAGGGCATTTTCTGTGTATTAAAAGTATTTACCATTATGATTCTTTTTTCTTAATATTTTCATATTTTATGAAGTCTCCAGATTAATTTGGTGAGGGGAGGAGAGGAGATCTGGAAGAAAAGGAGAAAGATAATTAGCCTTTATGTAACAATCAGGCATGCCAAGTTCTCTTGAATTATTAAACTTAATTAGTTTCATTTATTATTCCTGCAGGCTACAAATATCTGTATTAAATGCCAATCTAAAGTGTGGTATGTTTGATCTGGTGGGAACACGGATTTGGTAATATACTGAAATGCCACTAATCTTCTGAATAAACCCATGATTCTGCTCTCATAAATGAGTAGTAAATGTATTTTCCTAGGATGCTGGTGGAAAATAAGAACACCTTAAAAGGTACTCAGCATTGTGTGACACATCAATAGTACAGGGGTTGTTTCAATCTGCTTTTCTGAAGTTATTCAGGTCTCGATTTCACAAAGGCTTGGATGTGTGCAGAACATTATTCATGGCTTGCAACCATCTGAGCAAAACCTTTTTATAGGTGGCACTTCTCCAGGCATGACCTGGCTTCTGAAAAGTGATGTTTTTTCCTTGACTTATGGTCATTCCCCTCTCAGGGTGTTGGTTAAGTCTTGGTAAATAATGCAGCTGCTATCTCCTGTTGAGAAAATGCTTCCTCTCCTTTTCACTGTGCATGTGATGATTTGGTCCCTGCCCGGTGTCACCTGTGCTTCTGAAATGAAAAAAGGAGAAAACACTTTTAGCTGTGCTGGGCAAGGAACAGCCTGAACAGAGAGGAGAAGACAGGCACAGAGCTGGTCCCTTTGTGGAAGGGGGAATTTTATCTCTAAGAATCTGGGCAGTCTGCAAGTCCTGGGTGAGTTCAGGTCCCTGCTAAGGACCCTCTGAAAGGAAAGTTTTCCTGTAGACTTCTGTCTAGAACAGGGTGTGGAAATAATTTGGTGTGCAGCAGGAATAGGTATTTTGCATAGATTTTTAATGTGGTTTTTCACACATCAGCTTTTAAAGAGAAGACTTCTCAGAATTCTAGGCACTTTTTGCCAGTACTAGCTTTCCAGGTAATTATTTACAGAATGTCATAAACCACTTCCAAAGTCAGAGGAACAGCAAGTGCAGGAGAGCTGGCTAGAAAGGCAGAACTGTATTGAAGTAGGCCCAACTCAGTCACTTAAAAATTCATTGAAGCCTACAGTTATCTAATTTTGCAAAGAACAGAATCTCCTAGTTCAGCTGACATCTCAGTACTTTATCTTCATCTTGTGGCTCAGGCGAGATTTTTCTAAACTTCACAAAACAGTGACTTGGTTCAGCTTCTTTCTTCTGACTACATCCAAACTGAAATAATGTAAAAAACATCTTGGATCCATTTTACATATCAATTGGTAGTCACGGTAGATTAAAAAAGAAAGGGTAATAAAAATTTCCTTAAATTGTGGGCCTGTCCCTGGCCACATCAAGTGATCATCCTGTTTACTGTAACTCTCTCTTTTTGGCAAGATGGCATGCCCTGTATCTTCATTGTATTCTGGCTGCAAATTAATCTGTGGCAAAATAAATAATTAGTCTTGTCTATTATTAAAGACAGTGAAAAAGCAAGAAAGCATTTTTCATTCTAATGATAGTTCTAGCTAGAAGTGAGTAGGCAAAGTGATGGAAAAGGACATGAATTTTGCCATAATTTTGTTAGAAATTGAAACTGGGGAGAGGCAGGGAGACATAGAAGGGGAAAGAATATAACAAAATGAATGATGGAGGTTTGCCACTCTGTTTTTTTTCAATTCATACCTGCAGCCCTACTGACTGCCTGATGATTTACAGCCTTATCAGCTGGATTTTAAATTCTTCTCACATTCCAGGGATTTCAGTATTCCCACATGACTGCTCTGCATTAGTGCTGTAATAATACTGCAATTTGCTATTAATTACCATCCTGCACTGTTTCAGTGATGTGATAGATTTTGGTTTAGACTGTAACTGGTCATCCTTTTTAATTACCAAGTAGGGAGGGTGTATATTTCCCTATTGGTTTTGTTTTCTGATCCTGTGTTGAAATATGCCCAAAGGTTATCAACAGAATGCTTAGTGAGAGATTTTGTCTTTTAAAGACAACAGAGAGAATGAAAGGATGCATAGGCAACAGCCTAAAACAGTGAGAGGTGCATAATTTATTCCTATTCCTCACTCCTGAGACATTGGATCCATGTTACAAACAAAGCCTGTCTGTCCAGGACAGAATTTTGAAGGCCAGGGCTTTGGGGATAGAAATATCTCCCAAGCTCTGCACACAAACCTGTATCTGCCTGCCAGTGTATCACAAGTAGACTTGACTTATATTGAATGAGTCTTAAATATCTATTGGCATTTTTAGGTCAGCAACAACCTGGTTAGAATAATGACACTTTAAGTTATCAATAACTTTGGTACTGGCAGCAGGTAACAGCACAGTGAGCACGGTGCTCTGATCTGATTACCCTAAAATATTATATCTGCTCCTTCCTACTCTCATGAACTAATGGCCCTCTGAAATTAAAACTTTCATCTTTATACCTTTTGGGTAACTGTGTTGTCTTGAATTAATCATGTGTATTAAAAATCTGTTTCTTTAAATGGTTTTCTAATTCACATTCATACATGGATTTGTTCTACCATCTTTATGAGGAATGAGATGCTTTTCCTGTGGAGGTTAGAGAGGGGAAGGTAAGAATGTGTGCAATTGGGAGTTAATATGAGTGGCCCAGGTGGGAGGGTGTTTTTAATGCACAAAATAAAGCACAATAATAATCCTGAAAGGGATCTATTGATATGAACTGCAGAGAGGAGAGATAACAGGAGAATCTGAAGCAACAGCCAAAATTTCACAGTCAAATAGAGGCTTTAAAGAAAGTGACTTCTGGTGAATCACAGAGCTAAATAATGAGAATTATATTAAAAACTTATCCCAAGGGTTTTATTGTTTCTCAACAAGGAACTAAATTCTGCTATGAAACCAACTGCATTTAACAGTAATTATCACCCTTTTATCTGTCACAGTATGTGATAAAATACCTGAGTCTTTAATCAAAACTGGGCATGACCCAGGTCACTGCTGACAGGCAGCTCCTGCTTGCTCTGGGGCAGCCCCAAACTCCTCAGTGCCAATGCTGTACTGATGGGAGGACTGGTGTGAAAAAGCTGCTTACACCAGCTAGCTGTGAACATCTTTATGTTAAAGTTAGATCGCAAATGCCCAGTTCTGAATGCTTCTGAGCGCCTGTGATACAAATTGATTTAATTTCGGGTTTGATTTTTATTTATTTATTTCCCATTGGAAATGGGATCTGTGTACTCAGCAGATGCTCAGCTTCTGTCAGGAACTGAACTCTAATTAATTTTCTGTATGTATTCTCTGAGTGGTTTTCCAATGTGGATGAAGCTCTTGAATTTAAAAACACTTGTAAGATCAAAATATCTGAAAATGTGCTTTTCAAAAATCAGCTGTTATGTGAATCAGCACTAAGCTGAAAATAAAATTAGATTTTTCAAGAAAAAAGGATCTGCAGTCATTCTCCAGATTTATGTTCCTTCACAAATCTAGACAGAAAATCAGATATTGGCAGACTGGGTATAACACTAACTAAATCCAGTAAATATTAGATAGGCAGTAAACACACATAAACTGCTGACAGAAAACTTGTTAATCTTCTGGTTTGACCTCAGATTAAAAAAAAAAAGCCTCAATTCCTTCAAATCATTGGGCAAATTTATTTGAGACAATTAATACAGGAAACATCCTGGATTATCTCCCTGTATTTGTGGGGCCAAGTTCTGCCACCCAGCATGGCCGAATCCTCTGTTATCCCCTGAGATCAGCTCAGTGTGAATGTCTGTGAAGAGCTTGGCTCAAGACTCCAGTTGCCCTTATTTAATTTGAAGTCCAAGCAGAAGCAGCAGCTCTCCCAGGCCCCAGAGCTCTCTGCACTCAGTGCTCAGTGCTACATTGGCACAGCTTTGGGGTCTCCTGCTCCTGTTTACCTAACAGAGACCATCCAAAAGCAGAAGGTTTTATTCTGGATTGATCAGTGTGTCCTGGTTCGGTGAAATATATACTTTATAAAATGTTTAGCCCAGGAAAATGTAACACTTAGCACCTCATCCTAACTGAATGACACATGGAGCCAGATGAAATGCAGAGTAGCAGCTTTTGTTAGACCTGTGAATAAAAACACAAGTGTAGTGGGCATGAACTCAACTTGTGAAAGCAGATCCTCTCCCAAACTCATCCAAGTAAAAAAAAAAAAAAAACCAACAAATCCAAGGGCTGCAGTTTTTCTTATATACTTGATTTTCTGTCGTTTACTGAGGAAAAACAACCAAAGGAGAACAGGCTGTGGGGAAAACAGAGGCAAAGAGTGCACTGAGCCCTCTTACTGTAGTCTGGTATGGTTTTCCTGTCTTATTAAAGGTAATGAGCTTCTGTGAGAAATGAACAACTAGCAGAGAAGATTTTTGGCAGGGGATAGAGAGGGAAGTGCCCAGTCTGCCCTCCTGGTGCAGAGCAGGGCAGGCACTGAGTGCTGCCCACACCCTGAATTCAGGAATCAGCTCCTGCGCCCTCTGAGCACATCTCCACCATCCCTCATTTGACAAAGCACGTCAACACACTGCTTCATTTCAGATGATGCAAATGGAATAATAAATGGTGATTTCAGTCAACTGACTGCCTGGTGTGAGAGAGGAGAGTGGCTGCATTATTCTCCAGAGCTCTGCAGTGATTTTCTGTGTCTCTATTATATAGGTCCCTATATAATTCCCTACTAGCAATTCATTTATCTTCTTTCTTCATTTTAAAAGCACTCTGAAATAGCAAAAAAAGTGTATATTCTGAACCATATCTGATTTTTAAAATAAGCCAAGCAACAGCTTTTAAATCTACTGTATTAAGAGTTGTATTTTGAAGAGATGCTGCTGTTAGCCATGGAGTTGTTCTTTGTTACAGCAACTCACAATCAACAGATGAAGTCAGATTTCTGTAACTGGCAGTTGTGAAGGCTCCAGAAATGTGCCTGACATGTAGCTATCTGCAGCTGGTTCTGTTTAGGATGGGAAGCAGGGAATGCCATCAGGAAAATGGCAAAAAAGAGGGAGCAAAATTCCCACCTAACTTCACTCTCTTTATTCCAGTCTTCATTAAATATATTTAGATACCATTTCTGTGGAGGAATTTGCAAACAATGAGCAGATAAGTTCCTTTGACTCACAAATCCAAAATCAAAATAACCATGAACAGCATTTGCAGAGGAGGTAAATATTAAATTAGATGCAGGGACATTACAACATCTGAGCTTCATTTAGACCTTCAAACTGAAGGTCTAAATGGCTTAGAAAAAGAAAAACACAATTTTCATACTGAAATAATGAAAGCAGGAAATGTTTAGTATTTCATAGGAAGTATATCTGTTTACTTACAGAGAAAGTGATTTGCTTTAACGACTTCTTAGAGAAGAGCCTCTTACAATATTTCAGTAAACTTAGTTTATCCCCAACAGGCTAAGGACTCAACATGTTTCTGATACAATATTAAAGCCAGAGCTCACCCAGCAAAGATAGGTTTGATCAGTCGGCAGGAAAGATGTTCTTAAAGTACTTAATATTAAGTGCTTAATATTGAATTAATAATTCAATACAATGTAAGCAGGGGTGGGGACAAGGAAACCACTGACTACAATGGCATTGAGTGCCCTAAGAATTAAAATGAGAAGAGAGGGTTTGAAGCAGGACAGATGTTAACGGACCATTGAAGAGCAGCTGTGGTCAAGAGCACATCCCCATTTCTTGGTGTAGCAGACACTGCAGCTGTGCAGTCAGTGCCTCTCTCCTTCACTGAGCTTGATGCTGGCTGATGACCTGCAGGATGGTAATTAAAATCCAGCTGTTATTAGCAAGGTTTGCATTAAATGTGGAAAAACAAATGTAGGTGTTAATTTAAAGAGAGAAAAATGCTCAAGAGTTTTTAAACTGTTTTAAACCGTTTTTAAATATGTACCCCTTATTTTAAAAGGCCTAGCCTAAATCTGTAAAGGTACAAACAAGACAAAAATAATGTCCTCTCCTGACTCCCCCATTTTTCCCCCCGTGTGTCTGAGAGATGCTGATGCAGCAGATGTGTCTGGAAGAAGGAGGATGTTTCTGTGCCCAGAGAGCACAGAGGGCTGGCACAGGAGGAGGGTGCCAGAGCTGGCAGTGCTGGAGGTGAGCTGAGGTGAGCCCGGGCTCCTCCTGCCCTGCCAAGACCCTGTGATGTTTTATCCATTGACAAAGTCTTCATGTCACCACAGAGACTTGTGGCCTGGGTGCAGTTTTCCTGGAGCTGTTCTGGTGTGATACAAAGCTTGCTGTGAACTTGGCAGTGTGGCAAAACAGCTGTCACCTGCAAGAATCTGTCATTCCTAAATACTGGAAGTATCTTTTGAAATTGCCTTTGTAATTGCCCTGTTGTTTCATTGAACAGATGTGCAGATTAGAGCTGCTGAAAAGTCTCTTAAATAAGGTCAAAAAAAATGCACAACCAAAGAAATACATTTAAAACCACTGAAACAAGCTTTAAAAACATGATCAAATTGGTTTTGAGCCTGGTTCCTCACTGGTGTGGAGGCAGCACTGTGCTGATTGCAATGGACCTGACCCAGTTTTGAGTCAGACAAAACCAGAACTCAGGGCTTTGATGCAGCCTTGCTCTGACCCTCTGAGTAGCACCTCTGTATGTGTGTGTGCCTGCAGCAAGTGATGCAACAGAGCCGTGCTGCAGGGCCACTGACAGGGACAATCCAGGCTCTGTGTTCAGCTTCAGGTTCTGTGCTTTCATGGGAGAGCTGTTTATGTGAGGATTTGGGTATGATTTCCACGATACCAAAGAGAGATTTTGTATTTTTTAAGTAGGGAAGGAGATGGTTGCAGTGAAGGGAAGAACTTCTAGAAGTAAGGTTGGTTATTGGGATGATGTTCGACCTCCACCCTGCAAGGAAAAGCTGTCTGGGGTTAATGGCAATGGGAGTGAGTCAGCCTTGTTGCATCACATCACCCAGCTGCTCTGAGAGAGGGAAAACATGTGAGAGGGTTTTATATCTTGAGTTTCAGTAGATGCTTGCAGCATTGCACAATTTATAGCATTCTCCTTCCTCTAAACATACCCTCTAAAGATATATATCTTCTACATGGGAAGATCACCACACTATCTGTTACAAGACCATGCATCTTTAAAGTGTCATACTGCAATATCTTGGGGTGTAAAACTGTTCTTTATTTTGGAACACCCTTTGCTACTCAAAATAGACACGTTAGCAGCTTGACAAAGAGAAGCTTTGGGGTTTTGGTTTTATGAACTTGCTGCCCAACACCTCACATGAAGCTGTTAATTTCTTTGGTTATACAGCAAAGACTAAGGTGTAAAATGGCTTCTGGGCAGATGTTGTGTGTAATGAAATCTTAGTCTGTGGTTTATTCTTGGCTCATTATTCAAGGCTTGAATCTGATTCCTCAGATGTGGAAAATGTTTGGTGTTCCTCTTCAGACCAGTGAAAGGTGACTTTCATGTGACGTAAGATATGTTTACTGTCTTGCCCCATTCACACTTTTGTCATCTTGCAAACACATTCTTTTTTCCAATTTCTGTTCCCCCTGAATCTGTAGCATGAAAATACATGATCTATTGTTTTTGATGCCCACTGTGCTCTGTAAACAGTGATGGGAGGCAGAGTAGATGTGACCTTTCCAGGCTAATAAGTAACTCTGTATGTTGCAGTATCCTGGAAACTTTAAAACGCTTCCAAATGTGAAGATCGCAGCTCATTCACATCTCTAATGAGAGTGGGAGGTTTTTTGTCTCACTGGAATTGTTTTGGTCCTCAACCTGCAGGCTGGGTTACAGCAGGTGGCTGAAACACAAGGAAGCAGCCTGAGAAAATAAGCAGCACTCAGGGGTTCTGATGGGTTTGGCCCATCACAAAACCACTGGACCAAAGCTCCTTCAAGTCACACCAGCCTGCATTTGTGTGTTCTGGGCTCCCCTTAGTTTGAGTGGGCTACAGAACTGCCCTTCCTTGGAGTCTCCAGCACTTTTCTGATCCCAGTGTCAGTCTGGTTTCTCCTCCAAACAGCTCCTAGGATGAAAAGGAGCCTCATAGCCTGACTTTGGGGATTCTCCTTCTCCCAGCACTGATTTTCCAATCCCACTGGGTTTATCAGTCACCTCTCAAGGAGCAGGTGTGCAAATCATGCAGGTTTTTAAGGATGTGCATTTAATGCAAGTTAAGACTGTGCTGTGCATTCAGCACTATGAGCAGAAGGCTTTGGAAAGGAAAAGGATTAAATTGAATTTGCTTTGAGACCCATTGCTAGGGACTGCTGAGGGCCTGGCTGAGACACCAAACACTGCTTTTAATTCTACTGACCAGGAGCCATTTGAGTTCTGTCCTGAGTTCAGAATGAGCATCTCTTCTCTGCCCAGTGCTCCTCACCACCTGAAGCCTAAATGCAGTGTGCTGCCAGTGTCCCAGAGCAAGCAAAACTCTGTGGGCAACTTTGGATCAGCAAAAGTAGTACTCTCATGTCTATGGAAACATCTGAATTTCTGGTTGCCTTCCAGTGCATTTCTGCAAATGGCTGATATTCTGCTTCAGAGCACATAAAAAATTTAAAGAATCACTACATGCTAAGTTAAAAAAAATACAATGGAGTTCTGTGCACTCAGGGAAATTATTGAAGCAATAAAGAATAATGTGTTTGCAGATGAGGCTCCAGAACAAGCAGTGCAGAGAAAATCAATAATGTCATACTTCTTGCCAGATTCAAAATACTTGTGGAAATAGCTATGGAGTGAGAGGGGGAAAGGTTTGTTTCAATCAATCACTCTTGTATAATGCAATATCACAGAGCAAACTAACTCACTTGCTAGGGACTTTAAGAGCTTGAAAAGCATTTAATCAAAAATGTTCAGGCATTGTTTATCCTGAAAATTCATTATAAAGGGAATATGTGGTGGATACAGGCAGGCTGAACCAGCAAAGTCCTGCCTGACTTTTTGTTCAGAGCATCTCACTGCCCGTTCAGCCTGTTCAGCCTGTGAGAGAGTGGGAGAAATGCCCAGCTGGGTGCACTGTCTGGGGGGACCTTGCTTTGTGTTGGAGCATTTCTGGTGCAATATTGCACTGGAGTCCAGCTGTGAGCCTTTCTCTGCTCTCTGCCAGCTGTTACAGGTGCTCAGGGTTAGGCAGCCCTGTCTTTACAGTTTAAGCAGTGAGTGCATGCTTGAAGTAGGTGACAGCTGTAATGAAATTAAATGCCCCGGTCAGAAAACTTGTAGTGGAACTGAGAATAAAAAACAGAACTCATGAATCCAAATCTAAATCATCCAAATCTTTGGAGACAGCACCAAGCTAATGCCAACACAGAAATTTTGGATTAGCTTTTCTCCCTGGACCTTGATTGAGAGCAGCTCAGGTTAAGGTGTTTAGGGTCAGAAGAACATTACAAAGTGATAATTATGATACA
Source organism: Camarhynchus parvulus (assembly GCF_901933205.1). Classification (NCBI taxonomy): domain Eukaryota; kingdom Metazoa; phylum Chordata; class Aves; order Passeriformes; family Thraupidae; genus Camarhynchus; species Camarhynchus parvulus. Next base: position 11,180,545 of record NC_044584.1, on the reverse strand, counting down.
ATAAGCAGGGAGAAATACCAGAGCTGTCCCTATGGTAAGGCCCAGGGAATGGCTCAGGGGAGCCCTTGCAGATGCACAGGAGCTCTTCAGATGTAGAGCAGCAGACAGTGCTCTGAACTTAGGGCTGCTTTATTTAAATGTTATCTATTTTGAAAGTGTCCACGGAATCTCAATTCACTAGGTGTGAGGTAAAACTAGCTTTTGTAGCTTTCCTGTTTGTTTAAATAAAGTCTTCGTTTAAAAAAAATACAGAAACATGGTAATATGATATTTGTCTTCCATTGCACCTAATGATGCAACAGAAATGATGGTTTCTGTGGTGCACACACTCCCTGAAGCAACCTGTATTGATCTAGAGGATGTGACAGTTTCCTTCTTTTTTTGATGTCAGTATTTTATTGATGAAAAGGCAGCAATTCTAATTTCATCCAGTTTTCATGTTTTGAAATACATGTTAATTCTGATGTGGAACAATATGAACCCTTTATTTTTAATGTGAATGTAGAATTGCCAAAATTTGTATTTTCAGATCAAAAGTCCATTTTTCTGTTGGATACCAAGATGCATGAGCTCTCTCACACTCTGACTCACACACAGGGATTCACAAACTCAGGTCATTTTTCGTCCCAGGTATCCCTGGCTTGGTCAGAACAGGGAACTGAAATGGTGCTTCCCTTCATCCTATGAAACAGCCATCTCACTCTGTATTTATTTTTTAAAAAATAAAAGCTCAAACCAATTCATTGCCACAAAATATTTAATGGAAGTGTACACTTCTACAGGAACCAATTAAACCAGAAATCTTTTGATGGCTATAGTCAGACTGTCTTGCTGTTTTCTTGAAGGTCATCTAAAGGCTTGAAGCACTCCAGGTTTTGGAATGAAAACTGTCATCTTTATTCATTTTGAGTAATAGTGGAAGGAACTAGAATTATAAATTGAGATTCAGTTCTTCCTCCTTCAGCTACTGAATCAAAAAAAGTTGTATAAAATGAGATCCATCTTCTGATTACTCAGAGCAGATATTCCAGTCTCTCATAAGGCAGGTCAAACAATGCCCAGAAAGTTTCCCCTCCTATACTTAGGCCATTAGAGAATTAAATTGATTGCATCATTTTCAGCATCATTTCACAACAGTCAATAGTCCATCTTCCAAATTGCATCAGTGCCTTGTACCATAATACCCATATGGAAAAAGGAGCAGCTGCCCCTGCCTGATACACAAGGCATTAAAAATTCTCCCTCAGAAAATTATTCCAACAAGACAGTAAAATGTCAGCAGTTTACCATCTCTTTTCTCCTGCAAATAGATTGCTCTGCAAGAATAAAATTATTTGCTGTTGTTCTTTTTTCTTCCCCTGTGTGCCTAAATTCACCTTTATGTCAAGAAGTTTAGGTCAAAAGAGGAGAGACATAGAAGCAGTGCTGTCATGGTCAGAGGCACTAAGTGAATAAAGCAAAGTCAAGGAGTCAGCTGGAGGCTGGGAGGAACCAATCCTGACAAAGTGCTGCTCTGCTGAGCTGTCTTCTTACCTGGAGGTTTATTTAGTGGTGGAAGAGGGAAGGATGGCCAGCCAGGGAAGGATGCTGTGTGCTTTGGGAATGAAGCAGGAAAGGCAGGAGCAACTGGAAAAGAGTTTCATTGCTTCTGGAGGGATTTTTTTTCCTCCCTAGTATGATGCTTTTTTAAAAACTGCTTCACAAAGGCCAGGTGCTGTGTTAAGGGAAGAAGTTGGAGCCTGGAGTTCAGGGCATTTCAGTTCCTCAGCCCACAGCTGTGTCCTGCAGCCCCGAGGGTGTTGCTGCAGCACCTGGTGCAAGCAGCTCAGGGTAACCCCCTTCTGCTGGATTATGGCTTGAGGGACTCCTGAGCTGGGAATTTTCCTTTTCCAAGTAGATCTACAGGATTTTCCAAAGCAAAAGAAAACCTGTTCACATCTGCTGACTGAAGACAAGATGATGCTTATGGTAAGGTGGAGCTGCTGGCAGTGCTGAGGTGTGATTGACAGGATTTTAAACAGAAATAGGGAGCAAATAACTTTATTGTGGAAAAAAGAGTTTTGGTTTTGGCCTTCTTTATGCTGGGCTAGTTAGGAGTAGCAGTTAATGTGAGTGATAGCTGGTGTGAGTGTGATATGTACCCTCACTGTTATGTCTGATAAAGAGGGAATGTTCTACTCACACTATGCCATAGCCACGTGCACATTTCTGTGCATCCCTCGTGCTGTGCTGTTCATCTGCAAAACCTGTACCATCCAAAAGGGGCAAAGGTACTACTGATAAAGGACTATCGATAGATGCTCTTATTTCTGTTATATTCCTGTTACATTCCTTGCTTGTAATGAGGTTATTTCACTACTGTTGATGTTATAGATTGCTCTTTCTTCTTGGACTCAATTTTGGCAGGGAAATGCTGACTGTACAGTGCCTACATGACACATATGGCACATATAGCCAGGGCTTGGGAATGTGATAATAAACATTTTGTTTCAGAGTACAGGAATTGTATTTTTAGAAGTTATTCTAAGAAATAATGGATTTATGGATCTACTACACAATTCAGTCACATAAGTTTATGCTGAAGGTGTTGACCTGAACACCAGTTTGAATTTCTGTGTGGTTTTCTCAGCTGCTCTTTAACTTTTGCAGTGATGGAACAGCTCCCTGGGGCCAAATGCTGTTTGCACTTTTGTCCCTCACCCTAAAAGTCACAAGTGCAGCTCAGAACTCAGAGTAGAAACAGTGATGAAAAACGTGCTTGCTTTCCCAAAGCTGGAAAACTCTGTCCCCCTGTTGCCATGGTAACACCTCCATCCACATTCCTTCATCACTGCTCCCTATTACCTTGCTCTACCACTGTCTCCAAGCAATCATTGTCTTTTCCTATCCCTGTGCTGAGGCAAGGAGAAAAAATATGTAGAAACTGAAGGAGCAGACATAAGCACACAGAGGCAGGTTCATTCTGGGTACAAAACCATCAAAGTGATTGGCCCCGAGGACAGGATAGTCAGAAAATGAAGAACAAATTGTTGATTTGAAAGTGCAGCTCTGATTCTCATCAAGTAATACATTGCATAACTTATATGTTGATGGCCTACAGATCATTCTGGGCATAGCTGCTTCTACTCATGTCCCTGAAATGTGGGGTTGTTTAGGAAAGTGACTGCCTGGGATTTCTCTGCCTGGGTTATGGCTGGCCACCTGGCCAAGCTAAAGAGTTTGTGACAGAAAGCAGCTTGGCTCAAGACTGTAGAAACAATTGTGGAGGGAGTTAAGATGAAATGCCACTTCCCAGAGGCTCTATTCCTCAAAGTAATGCCCAATAATTTCATTGAAATGGGCTGGAACTGTATGGTTGAAGCTTTAGTTTGTATCTGGTGATCAGCCTGGCAAATTTTCTGTGTAGGTACTATTTATGCCACCCAAATTAGTGTGTGCATGCTAGCTCTCTGAGTGAAATGAATTTTACAGCAGTATGATCTTCTTCATACAGGTCTGTACCTCTGCTTTTGGTGTAGCTGGCTAGAAGTGACATGTTTTTGGCATGGCTCATGCAAATGAAGTGTGGGCTATGTCTTATTTTGATGCAAAGATTATCCCACATAATTGCAAAGTTCTGTACAGTTACCTGCCTTTAATTAGAAGCACTGAACATTAGCTGTTGCAGAGTGGATAATTACAGTACTTCTAACTAAAACCCACTTGGTAGTGTCTTCTGGAATGAGAATGAGGGCTGTTCTCCCATTCCTGGGATGAACATTTTACCTCTCATGGCTTGAGTCAAGGATGGTACCATCATGGGATGTCATAATCTCTCAGCTGTGCTCAGCGTTTATCCTGACAACACAACAATGCTGTACTTGATTGTACTTGGGAAATAACCCAGCACAGCCTGGTGTAACATTCCCACAGTGCATACTGTGCTGCAATTTTAATACAAACTTCATGATCAGAAACATTTCAGGGAACTGGTTTTATATCCTATTGACAGATTTCGCTTCAGCTTTAGCTGAAATGTTCTCTGCTGTCTGTCGCTTTTCTGGGGTTCAATAAAACTGCACTAAAACTGTTTCCCCACAGTAGAGGCTTTCTAAATTAAGCCAAAATAATTCCATAGTGGAATCCAGAGGCTATTCTCAGCAATGGTTGAGGGACGCTTGCATTGATAGTTGGTCTTGTCTGTGTGAGGAAGTCTGAGGTACAATAGGGCTCTGTTTGGGACTGGATACAGAAGTAGCCAGCAGCTGAGCTTCTCTTCTTTTATAAAACCATTTATTTCTTTTCTCCTTCAATTATTCATACACACACACATATATATATATATATATATATATCTCCTCTCATGACCTTTACTTGTCCTGTCCTACCTGCCACGTGTAAATTTCCTCCCTATGGGAGTCCCATATTTAGTCAGTGGCTTGGTCTCTCACCAGATCCATGGCATCTATTCATCCCACAAATATTCCTCAGCTTTCTTACTCTGCCCTTCCCTCTGTATTTATTGTGACACTAGAAGAACATGGGATACAACATGATGAAGATAAGAGATTGTGTCTGTTATTTGTTATCTGCTTGAGCCTGGTGTAATGTGTGTAGAGAAGTGTGACCCACAGAAGGAACAACATGCACAGAGCATAAGTACTTCGTGTTGTCCTCTAAAAGATTCCCACTGAGAACCCATAAGATTGAAAGGACAGCAAAATTTTTAATCAGATTCATTCTCTCCTCTCTGTAAGCAAATGGATTGATAGCACTAAGCTTTGAGAAATGCTGAGTTCTCTTGAATGAGATGATCATTGTGTTTTGCTCCAGAGCCTCATCCTACTCCTAATGTTATATTGAGTCTGCTAAAAATAGATGATTTTTCTGATATTCAGACATGAAAAGAAGGTAATTAGTGGTGTTTGTGTACAAAAAAAAAGCTGATTTGTGCAGGGAAACACAAACTCTGCCTCCCTCATTTCCATGACAGGGAGCAAGTGTAAAGCTGTAACATACCCTTTTCCCCTCTTGCCTCCTCAGAGAGAGAGGAAAGCAGAAAAAATTGGCTTCTTTCATCAAAACTGTACTCAGACAAACTGGAAGGGTTGATCCAACACAGCAACATGAGCAACTTTTAATTAAGTGTGTTTAGTGGTCAGTCATGCTCATGAACAAATAAAAATTAGAATTAGGACAATATCAATCAAATTAAGTTTAAACAATTCTTTGACCCTAGTGTGTATCCATCGGCTTAGCTCCACGAGTTGAAGAGCATGTGCCTGATCCTGTTGCTGCTGTCATCAAATTCTACAACAGGAAGTGAAAACCAACAAATCAATAAGAAGAAAAAGGAGCAACAGTAAGAACTCCTGCTGCTCCTGAAAACTTCAAAAGTCTGGAGAAGTTTCCCATACACAGAGAAAATGGAAACTCTGGCACAAACTGGACCTCAGCTTTTTGCTATCTTTTAGGCTAAACCTGTCCCAGGACTGCCTAAAGCTCAGTGGGCCCAGATGAGAATTCTGACTCTCTTAAAGAGGTCATGTCAATTTTCATTTGACTGTATTTTAGGGTAATTTGAAGTTAACACTTAAAAACTTTAAGTTCAAAATGTGGATCTCACAGAATTCAAGACCGTGAAGAAAATTTTCCATATTTTAAATTTCTCTTTGCAATTGGTTTAGGAGGAGAATTCTCTGCAGTTCCAGGGCCTTGGTGCAGGAGCTGTGGTGACCAGAAAGTGGAGTGCATTACAAACAGCCCTGGTGCAAGTCAGGGTGGTCGGGCACTGGGCCAGGCTCCCAGGGAGGCGATCAGGGCTCCAAGGCTGGCAGGGACCAGGGAGTGTTTGGACACTCTCAGGCACAGGGTGGGATCCTTGGGGCTGTCCTGTGCAGGGACAGGAGCTGACCTGATAACCCTGGGGGGTTCCTTCCAACACAGTATATTCTAAGGCTTAATAGTGTTCATGTAAACTTGAAAAGGTTTTATTTGTAATCAGTTTAACCAAGTGTTAATTCAGACACCTGCTGAGTTCTGAGTGTGGCAGAATGGCTGTGTGGCAATGTCCTTGAGAAATGTGTAAATTCATTTGAGTGTGATGTTACAACAACAGTGGTGCTGATGGGAAGCTCCCAGCCTGGCAACGAATGCAGATGGTGTTTCAACCCTGTCAGTCCATTAATCGTTTGGGAACAAATTCTTACATTTTTGACCTAGCTTTGAAAAACTCAGAGAGAGCAAAATCAGAGAGAGCTGTAACTTTGCTGCCTGTATTTGAATTTTCCTCCACCTACAAAGAATTCATTTGTACAGAAGTGAACTTTGCTCACCTGTAACATACTCTCCACTGGCCTCAGTACATGACTGCCTTTGTCTTTGGAGATCCACCTTTCTGTAAGCTCAAGGGCATCATCCTTCCAATACACCAGGTTTAGCCCCAGGAAGAGGGGAGAGGATACTAGAGCCAGCACGATAAAAGTATTAAAGGAATAATGGTAATGAAAATACAGTAAAGAAGAACTGGGCAGATCTTGGAAGTCATCCAAAATAGGAACATCTTAGAGGAACAAGCCAGTGGGATACTAAAAAGAGCAAAAAACCTAGACCATGCATAATGGCTGGTTTAGCAGGATCAGGAAGCTGCTCAGGGATATTCAGGGATATCACCCTTGTTGTGAATTTGTTTTGTCAGGACTGTAGTTCAGTAAAGATGGCTAAGCTCTGTCTTTTCTGCAAACACCAGAAAGTCATTATTTAAACTGTAGCCTGGTCTTGCAGTAGATATAGCAGTGCTGAGTTTGCAGCTTCTCCATGCATTACTGACATGGTAGCTCTGTTGTGATGTGTTTTCACATGAGGAATTCAATTTGACCAATGTTCCAATCATCTGGCATGTCCCTTACCACACATTTTGATGTAGTTCCAGTCAGTTGTTTCAAATCTGCAGAAAGGGGCAAAATATTTTTATACTCTTGAAAAACACATTGTTGTGATTTCATGCATTGACGTACAGCTATAACTTGGGCATAGTATGGTTTGGACCAAGGTAAAAAGATATTTTCAGTTTTACTTTCCAGATTGAACCTTTTCCTTGGTTTCAGATCTGTTAGACCAGCTCCAGCTGGGCAAAGTTACACCCATCCTAAATAGCTTGATGCCAGCGTTAATTAACTGAAGTCCCTGGTTAATTGTGTTGTCTGGAAGTGCCCTGGCCCTCCAGATGCTCTGGCACTCTGCTGGTGTCTCTGGCCACCAGAGCTTGGGTGTGTGTTACATACAGGCACAAAGGATCCGGCAGATCCAGGACAAAGGATCCAGTAGATCCTATACAAGGGATCCGGTAGATCCAGTACAAGGGATCTGGTAGATCCAGTATAAAGGATCCTGTAGATCCAGTACAAGGGATCTGGTGGATATTTTACAAAGGATCTGGTAGATCCTGTACAAGGGATCCAGCAGATTCTGCACAGAGGATCCAGTAGATCCTGTATGAAGGATCCTGTAGATCCAGTACCGGGGATCCAGTAGATCCTGCACAAAGGATCCGGCAGGTCCAGTGCAAGGGATCCGGTGGATCCCGTATAAAGGATCCAGCAGATGCTGCAGAAAATATCCATTAGATCCTGCACAAAGGATCGGGTAGATCCAGCACAAGGGATCCAGCAGATCTAGCACAAGAGATCCAGTAGATCCTGTGCAAGGGATCCGGTAGATCCTGTATAAAGGATCCAGCAGATGCTGCAGAAAATATCCAGTAGATCCCGCACAAATGATCCGGTAGATCCAGCACAAGGGATCCGGCAGATCCAGTTCAAGAGATCCGGTCGATCCTATGCAAGGGATCCGGTAGATCCAGCACAAGGGATCCGGTAGATCCAGCACAAGGGATCCAGCAGATCTAGCACAAGAGATCCAGTAGATCCTATGCAAGGGATCTGGTAGGTCCAGTACAAAGGATCCGGTGGGTCCTGCACAAGGGATCCAGTAGATCCTGCAGAAAGGATTGGCAGATGCAGTACAAAGGATCCAGTAGATCCCATACAAGGATGCGATGGATGCAATGCAAGGGATGGATCTCCAGTCATTGTCCTCCCTGAGGCGCCGGGGTGTGCCCGCGCCCCTCGGGCTGCCGTGCCGCGCCCCGGGCGCTGTTCTCTCTCCCAGACTCTCGGTCCTTCGGCGCTGCAGGCGCCGTTCCCGGGCCAGGCCGTGTCCCGGGTCCCGAGCCGGGCTGGGATGCCCGCACATCCCGGCAGGTGGCGGTGGAGCCGTGGAATTGTGCGGGAATGCGGGTCCGGCCCCAAGGCTGCGGCGGCGGCTCCTCTGAGCCCCGAGGCCGGCGCTCGGTGACCGCCCCAAGCTCCTGTGTCACCGCTCAGGGGCTCCTCTTGAGCCACACGGCCTCATTTCACATCCCTGACCGTATAACTGAAATATGTTGTCCTACCAGGCTTGGATGAATTAGTAGGAAGAAGGCTACAGAAGAATAAACATATTGGGGGTAGTATTTTGTGTGTTCTCAATATAAATGAGTATTCAGTTCAAAGAATCCCAGTGGCTCTTGATTGGAAGAAAAGATTTCAGGTTGCAAAATTTCAAAATGAAGAGATTCGTTTATCACAAGGGATGTTCTTTTCATGTATTGCAAATTATGGTTCGCTTTCACCAATGAGTGTTCCATATAACACCATCTTCCTTGTCTTGTATGAAGTCCTCTGGTTGCTGGGGGAGCACATCCTTCAAATTTCTACACCAGTGGGTTCTCTGAGGAAAGTGTCCTAAGAATTCTTATGCCACGCAGTATCTTACTCAAAGGGTTAAAAGTAGAAAAATACACAGACAAAACTATAGCAAAGATTGCCAATTAAGTGAACATTAAAAAGTGTCCAGTCTCTTTTTTCAGAGTCTTAATAAAGGATTACATGGAAATTATGAAGGACTAGAACTGAAATAGTTTAGAGTTTGCTAGATATTTAATGCCAGTTAGAAAGCTGTTACACCCCACACTTGGCTCTTACAAAGTCTGTAATTGCCACCCTAAAATCCAACAATTCCCAGAGGCACCTCATGTATGCAGCCAGGCTAAAACAGTGGTACAGATTTTTGCCATGAACTCAGACTCTTCAAGCAAATGTGATTTCTGGGCAAATACCTTGGTCTGTTGAAGTTACAAGACTTTGGCCAAGAGCTGTTTGGGAAAAGGATCAGGGCATGTGGAAGAGCGTGGGTTTTCTTCCTGACTCAGCAAATAGCAGTGCTTTGGAGGGAAGGACAGTGAGGCAAGGCAGGCAGAGACCCACCAGTGTCAAATTAAGTGAAAGGAAATTATAGTGAACTAGTTTTTATGGACCCTTTCATGTGCTACTGGTCTAAAAGAACTGTTTTTCTGGCAACCACTGGTGCTGTGCCCTGGCATATAGAGGCTGGAGAGAATGCTGTCCCAGGGTGCTGGTTTAGCTCAGGACTCTGTTAGTATGTGGTGGGGGTGCTAAGAAATAACCAGCATCTTCTCAAAAACGACGAGGCCAGAGGAGGAAAATTTAGGCAGAATTCCCAGATTACTTCAGTCTATAAAATACGTGCTTTGAAAACCTCAGCTATGATGTTCACACGTGTCCTTAGCCTCTGCTGACTGGTTGTCACTACCTGTGTTGTACTTGGCAAGAAGGCAGCATTTGTTCAAGGGGGCTCTTGCCAGCTGTGCTGGAGAAAGTGCTTTTCAACAGGATTCCAATTAAATGCTTTATTAATATTTATTATTCACTGCTTGCAGTTATTGGTAACATGCATTTGCCCAGGACAGCTCAAATGAAATACAGCATGTTGTTTCTTCCTGGGGAGGGTGAGAAAATGATTCTTTAGCTGTGTGTGTTCACTGTGTGGTGTCAAAGTGGGGATGCAGGCCCAGGGTGTGAATAGTGAGGGTCCCTGTGCAGCAAATTCCCCACCCAGGAGCTGGTGTGGAGCAGCTGGCAGGCCCTGGGGAAAAGGCAGCAGCCACTGCATGTTTGTTCAGCAGCCAGAGGAGTGGGCAGCAGTGCTGGCACAGCTTTAGCTCTGTCAATGTTTCACAGAAAGCAAATATTTCCAAGGTGATTCTCAGAAGCTGCAAGCTGAGGGCACATTGGGCAATGTGTGACCCCACTGGTGCAGCAGGAACAGTTTTTGGAGTTTTTGGAGCTGCCTGCTCCAAAGCCAGTGGCACAGCTAAGTTTGGCTTGGCCCCTCAGCTGTGTCATCTCTCAGATGTGGTCACTCAAGCACAAAATGCGAGCAGTGAGGTGGCCCTGGAAGCCCTCAGAGCTGGACACAAGCTTGGGTGAATGACTGACAGCCTGTGTGGGACTCCTGATGCACAGCCACAGCAGCGTGGCCACAAGCCCAGGGGACAAATGGGTTTAAAGCTTCACCCAGAGGGAAGGTGCAGCTGAGCACAGGCTCCTTGCTGCTGTCACAGCTGGTTACACCAAGCATGGCTTTCAAATATCTGAGTAATTTCCACTGGCCCAAGTCCACCTGAGTTAACACAATAGCACATTTTTATAAACATGTGAGTTGTTGCTTTTTATTAATATATCTGCATTAAATCTTTGTGGCCTTGGAGCCAACTCTCGTCTCTTTGCTGTCAGGAGTGTGAGAGAAAGGAAACACAGGAGTGTCAAACTTCCTCATGAGTTTGACAATGCAATTCTCTGAATGAAATGCCTGCAATGCTGGCTTTAGACCCCTCTCCCTGATCATCCCATCAGCCTTCAGGCATACAGCACACATCTCTTTCTACCAACAGGAGTTTCTGACCTCCAGACCTTGTGATTTATACCAATTATGCCACTGCCACCCATCAAGGGGATTTTTTTTTTGAACCGTTGTTGCATTTGTTTTGTATTAATCCCTTTTAATGTATTGTTGTTATGCTAATGCCAGCTGAAAGTAATTCCAGGGAAATTAAGGTAGGATTAATCTGTTGTAAAGAGGAAAAGAATTATTATAGTTCTCATTAAGACTGGGGGTTTTTTTCTGTTCATCTGAGCATCTATGAATGATTGTCAATTCTGAACAACATTTTTCTTCTCCAGGATTTAAGAATAGAACTTAATGAGATGAATTTTTATCTGCAAGGTGCTCAAAGCTTGTATTTTAAGGCAGGATAGGCTATCACTGAATAAAAAAAACAAGTCAGCATTTCTTCAGAATGGTTCAAGTTTATCCTTTTTTTGTGTTAAACTTTGTGATGCTTTTTATAATTAAGATTTGTAGCTGAGAGTGTTGCTTCTGCTGCTCCATATTTATAATCAGTGCAGATTAAAGCAGCTCCATTGCTGGTATGCATTCATATCTCTTTACTTAGTCCTGTCTGTCTTAATTGATAGGGCTTATTTATGTGCAGGAGGAGAGTATTTATGTGAGTGGGGCATTTAAAATATTGGTATTCATTTACAGAAACAAGTTTGGCTAATAAATATTGATTTTTAAAAATTTTTAATGATTTTTAAGTAATATTTAGAATGTCTAAGCACGGTTATAATGATGTGCTCTTTAAAATTAAACAGATTCTCTTCATGTTTAGACTAAAATAAAAGAAGTAATGTTTGACTTAGCAAAGCTTGAGGAAGCAATTGCATTTCATGCACTTAGGGCTCAATTCTCCTTGTGACACTTCCAAATTTTTGTTCCAGGAATACATTCTGTAGCTGATTTGAGTCAGAGGGAGAACAAGGTGAGGTGCCAGGGCACTTGTTTGGCACCATGGGCTCCTCCTGCCCTGGTCGAGACTTGGAGGAACTCAGTCAGGAAGGCAGACTTTTGACCAAGGAAGAGATGTGATTCAGGCAGGCTTTTAGCACACTTTTATGAAGCAGATTGGAACTCTTGTCATGTGTCAGTTCATGGCATGTGAGTCTGCACTCAGCCCCTTGTCTTGACACCACATCTGAGAGTGGCTGGAACAAAAATGAGAACATCATTTGCTGAGATGTCACATGTTTTCATTAAAATGTAATCTTGCACCTCATAATAGGATAGATAGCAGTTTCAGGATTGAGCCTTGTATACAGTGGGTAGACGCAGTGAAAATTAATTTTTTTTTCTTTATCTTGAATGGTAAACCCATCTGCCAGATACAGACTGGTGCTGAACATTGCTTGCTCCATTTTTCTGGAAGGAAACTAATTAAAAGATTATAGCTTCTGTGTTTAATAGTTCAAAATATGCTGGTGGCACTGCTTGCCATTCAGATTTCATCGTGTTGCAGGCAGCAAAGGGAAAGCACACTGACACTTCCCTCTCTTTGGGATTAACTTCATCTCATTCTCTTCCTAATCTGATCTCCCAGGATATCAAATGAAGGCTTCTGTGTGTTAATGAACACCCAATGTTAAATGAAAGTCAAATGAAACCCAATATCCAGCAGTGATCAGGTTTACTTTGCCCAAGGTCCCACTGGAATGGGAATGTCCTGGAGAACTTGTGTTTGATGTCCAGAGGAGAACTGACTTCAGTGTGTAAGAGAGGCAGTTTGGGTACACCTCAATGGTCAAGTCATTGTTTCTGTGGTATTTGTAAATTAAGTCCTCTTAACAAGGGTGCTGTGAAACTCTTACTGCCAACTGCAACCCAACTGTCCAGCTGGAGCTTCCACCCACAGCAAACTTAGCTTGAACTCTTTAAAATCATCCCATCTTTTCCTCATGCCACTAAGCGACAGTATGGTTTGATTTCTACTGTATTGCAGTTTTATCAAAAATTTACTCTGTATTAAAAACATGAGAATTAAACTTTACTTGTCATCTTCAAAGAATTCTTCCTCAGATAGTAACAACTCAGCTGTGGCTCCCATCTCTCACCTCTACAGTGCTGATTTTAAGCTGTAGTTTTCCTGTGAAGCTTTCTGCTCCTTCTCCCCATGTAGGTGATGTTTCTGGCAGAAAACCTGAGTGTGTGGAGCCCATCTGGTCTTCACCCATTTCAGACAGGCTCAGTAGACTGCTCACAGAACCAGGTCAAAGACCTGCAAAACCCAGGTGGACCATATATAGGAATGGTGGTCTAGCACTGAATGTGCTTCCACAAGAATCCTCTCCCATTAAGTGGATTTAATTGCAGTCCCAATGACCATTAATCCCAGCAGAGATTAAACTGTGCCCATGGGGACTCAACATAAACTGTTTTCCTTTCTGTGTCTCCTTGTTACCTCCTCATCATGAAGAGCAGCTGACAGCCTCCTGAGGCGTGCTGCGTGTGGAGCCCTATTTATTTGCAAGAACTGTGAAGTAAAGAAGTTAATAATTCACCTTAAATCTCGAAGTGGGCTTATTTAATTACATGCTGCAACCTGGATAGCAAACAAGCCACCTGTCATGAACTGCACTTTTTAGCAAACCATCATAAAATGTAAGAGGGCCAGTGCTTTACAACTGTCCCTCTCTTGTTGTCTGGTGTGACAGGTGAGGGTTAGGAGCTCTCCATGCTCCCTCTCAGTGCTGCATTCTTCACTGCAATGATGGAGCCTTCTTCCATCCAAATGGGTGTTCCTTCCTTTTCTGTTTTCCTCATTTTCCCCTGCTTATATAAGAAAGTGATTATTAGCATTAACAATTTGGAAACAGATTTTGAACACCTGTTTCTGAAATGAAATTCTGATAAGTGTTCTTCTTTCCCTAATTGTGTAAGAAAAGGTTTCAAATTTTTGGAATAATTTCTGCTTTATCTGGTCCTTGCAGGAAGAAATTACTATTGTCCAGCAGTTTCACCTGTCTCACTTCTTTAACATGTGGTTAAGGGACCCCACATAACTAGAATGTGAGTCATATTTGTGACTTTGTGTGTTAGCCATGGTATTTTTCTAACTGCAATTAAATTTTATGTCTATTTCTGCATTTTTTACTACTTGCATAAAAAAGCCATGAGCTGTTCCTTGCTGCCCTTTGGGCTCAGCCCCTAGCTCTAATGACTTTTTCTGAAGATCACCCTAGGTATGCTTTTTGCAGTGGTAGACCCTTCCTTTTGGGAGCAGTTAATCTCCTTTGAAAACAACAGGCTGTTTTGGAGAGCAATCAGTGGCAATCTTGTTGCTGGTCCTGTTCAGATAGCGTGGTTTTATATCTTGGTCTGTTTGCCATGGCATACACACCTTTCTGAAGAGTAGTTTTATTAATAATAAAGCCACTGTTTAAGCAAAATTGACAGTATTTTAAGAACCCCTGAGAACTGATCCCAGTAAAACTAGGAGTTAAATTGGATTCAGAAGAGAAGTCACACATAACAAGCCATGGATACTAAATTCTTTACGTTTATTTTTTTATTCAGCTCTGTGTTCACTTGAGATGAGTCATTCTTCCATTGAGCTCCTTCCAGGAAGGATTCCCCACAATCCTGAGAATGTTTCTCTTTCTCTGAACCATTAAAGTTCTTTCTCTGTTATTACCGTTTCCTTTTGGCTGAAATCCTCTTTGATTCCTCCCTGAAGGATCCTTTTAAAAAAGGAAATGCAAGAGGAAAATTGCTTATTACAAATGTTCACAAAGACTTTAGTAATTCTTAATAAAAAAATTAAAAATTTTAAGATTAGTTGAAATGCAGATTTTCATCTTTTCCAACTAAAGAACTTGAGGTCTTGTTAATGAGGTCAGAAATAGCGCAGCTGTTGCTAAAATGCACTTTGTTTTTACACCTTTTCACTGGTTTATGGCATAGCTTAGATGAAGCTTTGTGTGAAGATTTAATATGAATTTAGAATACCACGTGTGCTGATGGGCACAAGACTGTCTTTCTTTGGCAATCTCAAAATAAACTACCTTATTTATCTTGTTTGTGTGTTTGTGAATGTCCTGAGGTGAGGATGAGGAATTACTTCAAGAGGGAAGTTCATATCAAGCGCTGTACTGCAAATGGTCTAATACTGCAATCTTCTGGGAAAATGTGGTGGGTGTCAGGTAAGGGTGGAAAAAGTGAACAGATGAGAAAACTTACCCAATTTGCTACACAGAACATGGTTTTGAGTGGTATTTTCTAAGGTGACTTTTTTACTTATTCTCTTACGTGAAATAAAGCATGAAGGAGAGACAGCAGAATATACAGAGCTCAAATATTGCATGTAAAAGACTGTGTACAACTCAATAGATCTGCTTGAAGCACAGCACTAAGGAACATGCAAGAGACAGACATCAGGTGTGGGCTTTGGGTATTGGAAAGAAGAATTTTGCAGTGATTGGGTGTCTGGTCCTGCTCTGCAGCCTTTTGTGTCCCACTACTAGTTCAGTCATCTCTCTCCAGCAGTAACTACATATTGAAGCACTGAATGCAGGAGAAAATCAAAGCCTCTGGTGGAAATAAGTCTGCAAACTCAAAAGTGTTTCTCCACCCACAGACAGTTTTCCTACCAGCTGAAAAGAGTGTTGATAACAATTGCTAACCTGTGGTCCCACTTCATGCGGGGCAGAAAGGGCCCAGGATTCTCACACTGAGTGGACAGTGTCTCCATTTACATGTCAGGAATTTTTCTGTTCCCTGTAGTTCTCTGTGGAGCTCAGTCACCTTGCTCACTTACCATGTGTCTTTTAGCAGTGAAGTGTCTGTGATTAAATAACAGGCAGCTGTGGGACAGCAAACACTTCTCTGGTCTGATTTACAGTGCAGAAAAAAGGGTCAAGGAGCTGACAACAATCACAACCAGACTGCTCAGAGAAGGAACATCCTGTGCTCTCAGCTGTGTCCTTGTTTTAGGAGGAAGAGAAGCTGCACTGAATGTAGCAGAATGAGGTGAGCAGTGGGGATTTGAACAGCTCTAACTCTGACACTTAGCTGGGCTTTGTTTTTCCAGCTAAAACTGTGAGCAAGTGTTGCCGCACACCTGCCAGGCTGCAGGCTCCTTTGTGCTGGCTGCCAGGGCTGGCGTGTGACTCAGGGATAACACCAGCAGTGGGGGATGAGGCTTCGTGTGACAAGAACAGGGATGTGAGTGGGTGTGTGCCTGCCAGGCTGTGCTACAAGGCTGCAGCTGCTGTGGGGATGGCACCAGCCATGCACTGGTCAGAACCACCCCAGCACTGGCACGAACAGGGGACCAGGAGGGTGGCTGGCCTACAGCCAGCTCAGGGATGTCTCACCAGCTGGGAACCTGCCTGGCTTACACAGCAGATCAGGTCTGGATCAAATGCCTACCTCCTCTCCTGGTTCTGCTGTCGTCTTTCTTTGTTCTTCTAAGAATTCAGAAAATGCCTCCAATGTGTATTCCCCAGTATAGGCCACTTCCTGAAAAAGAATTAAAGTATGTAACTCTACACAGAATTTTGGAAATAATACCAAAATGGGGTGGAGGATTTAGGTTCTTTAGACTGACCAAACTCTAGACTTTTGTGCTCAGTTTAGAAAGCAATGACAGAGGCACAGCAGGTTCCAACATTATATGGAAACTGAGTGTAAAGAAGAAATAGATGTATATTCCTTAGAAGAAAAGGATTTGTATAAAAAAACAACCATTATTTTCTGGTATTAGTTTGGGATCCTGCCAGCTACTGACATCAGTGGGGTTTTTTGTGCTTAACAACAAACATTGGCAAGATATTCTGAAGAGCAGAGTCTTTTAAGTGTCCAGCCATGCTATTCAAAACTGTTCAAAGATTTTGATGGAAATTCAAATTCTGGAATAGTTTTGAAATGCACTTTTGCACAGCTTGAAAGAAGAGGATGAAGATGAGCAGTGACATTAATTTTCTTATACTTCACCTTAAATTGGGGATTTCCTGAGGATTTTCTTCTGAGGAAGTTTAATGCAAGAAGTAGTTTCAGTGGCTCTAGGCACCATATTGTATTTTAAAGATTCCTCCCCAAGAAACCTTTGCTCTCTAGAAGTATAAAAGGGTTTTTGCACAAGTTTTTTAGAAAAAAGTTGTAGAAGTTCATGTAAGTGACGCTGGGAATTGCCTGCTGTTATCTGAGTGTATTTAGAAATAGGTGGAGGCCTATTCTCAGCTGGGTTAAGCCCACTCCCACTGAGACCAATAATGTTGTGTTACTTTGGCTACTCTTACACCTGATTTGGGTTCAAAGGACTGTAACCAAAACACCTCCACACTGGTGAGTTCACTAATATTGTACATTTTTTGTATACCAAAATTTTAGTATTTCCATTCCATTTTAATATAAAGTGTGGCAGCTTTGAAACTGCTTTTTAATGGGTTTTATGTTTGTGAGTTTAAGTTTCTGGAAAAAGATTCTTTTATTTCTCTAGAGGCAATTAATATTATCAGCTGAGTCTTGATTTTATCAACTCTGATGATGGCTGGAACACCAATTTCTCAGAGCCTGAAGATCTGTAAAGCCAGAGAAGCAGCTGATTCCTGTAGTGGTTACTGGGGATGTGTGTCAACACTTTTCATTAC
Source organism: Camarhynchus parvulus (assembly GCF_901933205.1). Lineage (NCBI taxonomy): Eukaryota > Metazoa > Chordata > Aves > Passeriformes > Thraupidae > Camarhynchus > Camarhynchus parvulus. The sequence continues at coordinate 11,163,182 of NC_044584.1, read as the reverse complement.
AGTAATCTGTGCATGGGAGTATGGAAAAGTAATTTTTCTCACTTAACCCATAGAAACAGACACCTACAGGAACCTGCACTGCTAGCCAAGCACAAGATGAAATCTCTGCACTTGAAGGAAGTAGTGCAAAAACATAGTGCACAAGGAAGAACTTGAGATTTCAAATACCCTTTAATTCCAGAGAATTTTTAATTATGACACAATCCCTTAATAGTTAATGAAAGTTTTTACTGGTTTGGGGCTTTTTTGTTTGTGTATTTGTGGGTTTTTTGCAAACTGACATTTATTTTGAGCATTTAAAGGGTTTCTGCTTTTCTGCTAGAAGACTAAACATTGTGTGAGTGTGCAGGACTGCAGTTCAATTCATCAGAAGTTGTGCATGCACATCTGAGAGGAATATCTCTCAGAGATTAAATGAGGACATGGGTAAATGTCTTAGAATTTAATTTAAGTTTACTACTAAGAAAAATGAAAAGCTTAGTAATGCCTTAATTATAGTGTTTTGGTTTTTTTTTACTTCTGCGATATTTTCTTTTTAATTAGATAATCCACATAGATGGAGAATGTAGCTATTTAATATTTTTTGCCTCCACTTTCAGCAGCATTTTCTAATTATTGTGTAACATAGCTGATTGATTAGGTAGCATATTGCAAAAATCATTGGTCTTGACAACAAATATTTATTACCAGTGGAGGCTGGGATACCAGAACAAAGTAAAATTACTGGCTTAAATGTATAGAAGAAAGGTTTTGATTTGGGTTTTGTGAAAATGTAGAGGAAAATAACAACTGCAGTACTAACATTTTAGAGACATTTATCATACATGCTCTGGAAATAACTGGCACAAGTAGTTCTTTGAGACAACTTCTCTTGTCAGGGTTTGAAGTAAAAAGGCACTGCGGTCATTGGGAGTTATCTGTAAATTCACTCCAAGCTGAGATTGTTGCCAGAACCCAACAGGCTGATTGGAGATGGTTAAACAGCAGGATGTGGGGCCCTGAGGACTTGTAGTGCAAGGGAGTAAATGATACCTGAGATGAGACAATAGAAGGGTTTCCCTCGTGTATAGGATGAGTCAATAGAAGGGTTTCTCTCATATATAGACAATAGAAGGGTTTCCCTCATATATAGGATGAGATATAGGATGATAGGGTTTCTTTCCCTCATATATAGGATGAGACAATAGAAGGGTTTCCTCATATATAGGATGAGACAATAGAAGGGTTTCCCTCATGTATAGGATGAGACAATAGAAGGGTTTCCCCTCTAATTCAGGTTCTTGGCAGCAATGCCTACTCAGAAGCCAGTGCTGAGCAGAAAAGACCAAATCTTTCCTAGTGACAGGACTCCTTTCTCGACACCTGTGCACAAGGCCCCTGCTTGCTGAGCCTCCCCAGTCTCCCCCAGAGCCTCTCACCTGGTGATGGGACCCGGCAGGGAAGAGCGTGAAGAACGGATAGCGGTCCAGGGCCACGGCCAGGATGTCATTTGCTGTGACATCAATCTTTGCAATCATTATGTCTTTGTGGCTTTCATATTGCTCTCCCAGCTTATCCCAGATTGGCAGGAGTTGTCTGCACTCATGGGACCAAGGGGCATCTGCAAATTTAAGAATAAAATTATAGGGACACAGAAGTGGTGGTAGAAGCAATCACCGGGAACCTATTCAGCCCTTCAGGTTAACAGAGTTTGTGATAAATATCTGCTTGAAACCATTTGCCCTTCATGAATTTCACATTTCCATGTAGTGATAACTAGTTACTCACTAGCACATTTCTGATAGCAGTGCTGCTTTAGCTCTCTTTAGCCTCTTAGGACTGTAACAAACACAGAACTTGGACTGCTTTGCTGGATGGGTGTGCCAGATAACCAGTGCAACCCACCTTAAAATCTTGCATCATTCCCGTGTTGAAATACTTGTCAGAACTACAAAATACTTCCTGCATAGTAAAATTAACTGTGCTATGCTAATAAATAAACTACTCTATGTTGACTCTAGAAAGAGGAATTTGAGTCATGGTGCTGTTTTGACTCAGCACTGAGCTGATGCAGGTCACCAGAAAAGCAAACTGCTGAGAGCCCTTTGTCCCTTTAAAAAGCTCACAACACAGTTGCAGTCCCTCAGTCAGGAGAACAATGCTCACACTTGGTTCCCACAGAATTAAAATTTCAGGAGCACTTGACTGAATACAGTACATTCCCTGCCTTTCATTTCCAGAGGACTTGGTTCAATTCTTGCTTAGCTCATTCAGTTTGTTCATGATACTGAAATGTAAAAATTACTTGTCTGAGTGACACAGCTGCAGCCAACAAGGAGGATGACAGGAATGTCCTACCTTTAGGAATTTCTGGAATTCAGGGCAGTACAGCTAGTTGTCTATATTGCTGTTAATGCTGCATGTTTGCTTTACTGAACTGAGGCACAAACTAATCCCTGCTGGCTGGTACAAGGATAGGGCAGAGGTTTCTTGCTGGAAAGAGTCATGTAAGGAAACCACATCCCTTGCAGACAGAGAAGCAAAAAAAGAGTTCCAATTTCCTAAACCACAATTCCTATCTGGGATTTAATCCTAGAGCATCATAACCAGACAATCTCAGTTAACTCTCCCTCTGCCCTTGGAAGCCTGGCTCATGCTGTGCAAGACACTTCAATTGTACACCACGACGTTCCAGTGTCCTGTTTCTTTCAACACAGAGATTTCATATGGCCTTGACCAATATTTACTGAAGAGATCCAGTGCTACTCAGTGCAACATTAAGTCAGCAAAGGTATCACAGCATTTCCACAGATATGACACAAATTTTTCTTCAATTTTTTCCAGAAACACTAAAAATTCATTGAGCTCAATTCTGTAAAGTGCCAAGATTAGTTTGGTATATAAGCATGAGCTTTCATTTTTTCCTTCCAATTGATCATCTTATAGCAGCTTAAAATCTGAATTTAATGACAACACTTACAAAACATAACAAATACAGTCATGGTCTTATTGAAGATGACACTGTTGAAATTCTTCCCAACAAGCACTTTGACAGGCATCTTGTCCCAGTCTTGTGGAATTTCTTCACTAGGGAGATGTTGCTAAGCAGAAAAAGAAACATTGCTGTGAAAGTGCAGGGAACATTGAGAAACTGTACTCTAGCTCAAGTTAATGTGAGTCTGATGGGACATTACCTAATGTGCTCTGTTGCTGTCTGATAACTCTTTTATATCATTGCATCCTGGTCAGCCATGGTTCCACCTTCTCTCCCTTCAGCAGGAGCTGGGATCTCACACCCCAGGGCAGTTGGTGCTCAGAACTATTTCTCCCTCTCTTGAATACAGACTCTGTGGCAGACTGTCTGAAAATGATTCTTTGGAACACAATTGTATTCCTTGTTCTGGATTCTGTTCCAATGTTCAGAAGCTGGACTACCGAACAGTTTATGTGTTGTGGGCTTTCAAAAGTGATGGAAAACACACCAGGAAGTGTTCATTGCTGCTTAAATCTCTGCCTTCACCACCAGTCATGGTCCCCACATGACTTCTACAATTTACAGTGCAGGAGCTGGGAATTTCTCTTCTTTAACACCACGGCACAGTCACAGAAAGGCACACGTGCCCCATGGAAGCAGATCTTGGTGAGGAAGAGGCCACATCCCCTCTGCTTCCATCCTTCTGCTCCCTTCCAACACTAAATACAGGATCTACCTACTCACATTTCTTAAATTCTGCCTGCTCTCAGACTGACTGCTTTATCTTTTCTCCCTGTAAATCACCCTGAGGAGCACTGAATAAGCACAGCATTTTAATGCATTTTTCACATGAGTGTGATGATGCCTCATTATGGCAACAAATGCTGTATTTACCATTGGGAATGATCCCCCTGGGAAAATTCACTTTGCTAAACTTGCTTTAAACAAATACCAAATGTTAATCCCCTCTGAAACAGTCACTTTTTGATTTACTGGAGTTTCCTGTAACCTTAAAATCTGTTGCCATGATTGTTTGCATCTCTCCCCAGTGAAGGAAAGGAAATGTCTCCATTATAGTATTGGAAAGATAGAGGCATAGGGAGTTTTTAAACCACTAAAATAGAACAGCTGGCATCAGTTAAAATATTGGGCATAAATAATCAATCCAGGATTTACATTGGAAGACCTGTAGTTCACCTCAATTGTTAAATACAGAGGGATGCTCTGTCAACAGCTGTAGATGGTAGATTAATGAATTAGGGTGGCAGTAGATTAATAAACCAGTGATCACAACAGGACACTGTTCTAATTTAAAAAGGGGGTGCTCTGCCAAGTTGCTGTGTTTTAGCTGGTGTAGTAGAGAGCTGTCTCGTTAGTAAAGGACATACCTTTGCTTTTCCATTTAGGTAGCTCTGGCAGAATTCTTTCAGGTTCTCCACAGTCACCTCGTCTGCAGGCATTTTGTACCTGGCCTCACTGGTGAGATTGAGGATCCTCACAGCAGGAACATCGATGTCCCTGATGCGGAAATACTCAAAAATCCGTCCATTCCTTGCTTCATTAGTATCCACCAAAACAAACAGTATCTGGTGATAAAGAGAGAATCATGCACCTGGTTGGGCCTTCCAGCTTTGGTTTAGCTATTTTGGAGAAATGGACTGTGGAGCTTGGCAGGGGGGGCGGATCTAACCTTAAATTCAAGGAACTGTGCAGAATCATTTTTGGTCTCAGACCAAAACCCAGAAGCTCTGTGGACTTTATTACACCTTGATCCTAATTAATAACAAATGTTAAAGCAGACAAAAGTACTGAAGCTTTTCCCTCTGTCCCTTCACCCTGGTTTGCTATCACATCTTTCAGTAACACTTTTAAATTACCTCCCAAAGTGCTTATTACTCTTCTTCATAAATCTTAACAGGACAGAAGAGCTGAAACACCTGTAATCCATATGGATTTACCAATATGTGATATTTTGCTACAAGATGACTTACTATTCTTCAGTGTCTCATGTACCTGGAGCAGGAGTAGCACCATGGAAAACCAAAATACTATAACTGTGTCTATACATGCAAACACATGGCTGCAGGCAAATATTGCAGGCTATGCTCATACCTTGCAATATTTCCCAGGTTTTGTAGCTGGGTCCAGTCTTTTCTTCAGGCAATATTCTGAGATCCTCATGGTATTTCCTGGTAGAGCCAGAAATTGCCAGAATTTTGCTAAAACTACCTTTTGGAAGTTGCTCCCAGAAAATTATATTTGAAAAATCTGAAACAGGCTAATTTAGAGCAGAAGGAATTACTGCTCCTCTTTGTGGTCTTTGTGTTTTAAAAAATCACTTCCAAGTGAAGTTTATCTTTCAGCTTGTCCTTAACAAATTCAGATAATTGAAACTGTGTTGAAATGGTTTGGTAGCATTAGAAGATGGACTGACAGCAGTGCATTTTTACCAGTAATATTGGTGAGTGGTTTTGCACTGATCTTTTGGCATTCCCATTTGCAAATCTGGATTCAGTGTTACAAACCTTTCCTCTGAATTGTGCAGCAGCAGACTGGTAGTTTTCGTAAATCTCATTGAATGTCTCCGAGTTCATTGGGGTGAACAGCAGGATGTGATTTTCAACAGGGACATCAAAAATCTTCACAGATGTCTGGGAAACAAAAGACTCAACATCTGCTCCACTCTTTGTAGACAGAACAGTGAATCAGAGGCTCAGCATATCAGTATCCCTAGGCTCTGCTATTGCAGATTTTACTTTTTAACTCCATTCCCAGTCATTTCCATAACCATTGGATTTTGTTTCATTGTTTTAAAGCAGATAAAGTAAGAAGAATCAGCAGCTGCTGAGGGTTGGTTTTTTTTTCCTGTTCCAGGAAAAACCTCATAGTTATTCACAGATCTTTACAGTCAGAAGGGACTGTGATCTCTAGTCTGACCTCCTGTATAAAACACACAGAAGAATTAATGCTGAAAGTAAAAGGTGGTGTTACCCAGGGAGACCCAGCTGCAGCAGCTGTTGGGGCAAGACCTGTCTGGGCACTTCCTTCCCTTCTAGGTGGCATCAGCAGCTGGTATCTCCTTCCCTGCCCAGGACCACCTTTCCTTTCATGCCACCCTATAATCAGGCAATGGGGTGTCCCCCAGGCAAGCAGGGATTTCCATGTCTTTCCATTCCTACCTGCACTAGCAACAATTACTGCTGGTTTCTTTCCTTCTTGCCTTGGCCCAGAGCTCCCTGTGGCTGCCTTGGGGTGGAGTGTTTGGAGCCAGGATTAGGGACTGACCTTCCAACCTCCCACCCCACTTAGCTCAGATCTCGCTGTTCACCAGCCACTCCTCATCATGACCTTCCAACACATCTAGGAAACAACACCTTGCCAGAGGGAAGCATCATTTGGCCTGGGTTAGACCAAGAGCTGCAGGCTGGGTTCTGCTGGCATTTCTAGATGTGGTTAAGAGTGGCCTTGTCAAACAAGCAAAGACAATTCTCACTCCCTAAGGTGCAGAGTAGCTCTCTGGGTCTCCTTCTGCATGGATTTCTGTCTTTCTCCCATAGTTTTTGCTAACACAGTGAAATGCACATACCTCAATGTTATACTCAGTGACCAAATCCAAGGTAAAGGTTTTGATCAGCCTCGTCAGGCCCAGTTTGCTCTGCCCACCATCTTCAAGCACTTCATTATGCACAGGTTTTCCCTGGACAAATAGTGAAGTTTGTGAGATTGCTGGCCTTATCAACTATGGGAACAAAATGACAGGCTTTAAAAGTGAGAGTTTTATGATCCTCAGCAACTGAAATTCCATAGCTTGTGAAATGAATGTCACAACTAGATTGCAGAACAAGATTACAACTAAAATTCAAGGTACAGCTGACAGTTTTAATTTGTTCAGTAATGTTGACATACTGAAAGATCATTCCTACATCTATACACACTATCTGTGAGATATGCTCGCTCAGGAAATCATGGGTCTGATTACTTCCTAGTCTAAATATTGCTGCTACTCTCTGCAGTTTTGGTTTTATTGTTGGCCACTTCTTCTGTTGTGCACTGGAAGAAATTTCCTGGTCAAATACAAGACACAGGAAAAGAGGTGAATGTCTGCAGATCTCACTGAACTTTGGCAGCAAATGTTGATTAGAACGCAGATTGGAAAGTAAAGCTGTTATATCCAGATCCTTAAGCATAAAATTTATATATAACCTGAAAAATTCCCAAACTGCCTTTCCAGAGCCCACAGATGTCACCACACCTTACCTGCTAGACTTTTGTACTCCTACCTCCTTAAACACAACGAGAGAGTTCCTTTGGACACCGTAGTTGGCACAGACATCCTCACTGGCTGTCATCCCAAAAGGCATCTCTGGCACATCTCTGGCTGTCTCACAGAAAACTTCCACACTGTCATTGTGAAGTTCCTAGTCCCAGAAAGAGTATTCATTAAGACTTTGTCCTACATCCTGCTAAGAAGTGTAGGAGTTAGAGCTCCGGGTGAAGCAGGCCCCTAAAATCTCGTGAAGTAAAGAGCCAAGTATAATTGTAAAGTGGGTAATGCTTCCCAGGATTACCTCTAAGGGGAGATCCTAGGAGGGCTGTGACACAGCTTGTGCTGGCTGGCCTGGGTCAGCAGGGATGGTGTGGGGTCCCCTCTGTCCTCCCTGCACTGATCTCATCCTCCCTGCCCTCCCCTGGCACTGCCACGCTCTGCAAAGCCTGGGAGGGATGGTGCAGCAGCTGCTCCCCTGCACAGCTGGCAGGAGCTGAGGGATGACAGGAGGGCTCTCTGCTCACAAGAGGAGCTGACTGGCACATCTGGGGCTTTTGACTGAGTGCTCTTCAATGCAGGGACCTTGACTCCTGCATCTGTCAAACAGTCACTCTGCTGTCCACCCTCAAACTCATAGTAAATAAGCAGGATGAAAGGCAACAGCACTTCCAGATTTGATTTAATCAGACAATTATTTCATGCTAGATGAATAGTAATTTATATGCTGAGACCTTCCAACACATCCTGGCACTCATATTTGTGAGCAATCTGTGAGTAATAGAAGCCCAGATACAGCTCTTTATTTCCTTGGACACTGTTTTTTTGGCTTTTGCCCATTAAATTTCTGACATGCCCTAGCTCATGCTCATCTGTTGTCATTTCAGCCCTGAGTGAAACCAGTGTCCAGTCAAACACATCTGCAGGCAATATCTGCTATCAGTGTGGTTCAGGGAACTCTCTGGCATCACTGTGATAGAAAGAGCTTCTCAATTTCCCCCAGCACTGGAAAACTGCCTTCCTTCCTTCCTAAATGGCTGCAAGCAGATTGCTGCAAAGCAAAATTCTGGGCACTGAGCATCTTCACAGTTTGTCCTGTTATGTTCTATGTGCTCACCAGCTTTGTTACTACGGGGCATTTTGGTAATGAATCCTGTTTTCCATATCCACAGAACTTGGACTATCTGCTGTAGCCAGCACATTTGGGATATTATCAGTTCAGGTATGAGTCCAGACATTGTGCTTTTAACTGGGCAGAGAGATATCAGAATAAAAGTCTCTTTAGTTAGAGAAAATCTTTGATTTGATTTCCAGATATTAAAGATCTCAAGGACACATTGGAAAAGCAGGAAAAAGCTGTTCCTATTTTACTCACTCTGACAGCATTTCTATTGACTGCTGATCACTAGCATTCAGCCCAAAGCCTAGGAACCTTATTCTGCTCTGGAAAATGGTAGAATTTGCTTGAGAAAGGACTACATGTGTTAGATCATATACAGAAGTAATATTTTATGGCTTCCTACCCATGCAGATTGGGCCTCCTTCACATCAGGAAAATCTGGGGGAGTTTGGTAGAAGGCCTTTCTCTGAGGATGCAGGAAACACTGCTGTGACCAGCCAGGGCTGTGCAGACACTGCTGGAGCACCCTGCTCTCAGAAGCAGATCTCAGGGTCTCTGCCCAGGTACTGGTTAAGGAAATGTGCTGTAGTGTAAGATTTCCTTATTTCTGCCTCAGCTGCTTGTCTAAAAGTGTGAAAAAATAGATAGAGACTATTAATTTTTTTTCAAATGTAGGGGAAACTGAGGGTCTGCATTTTTCTGGTGAGTTCGTGGCCTTTGGATGTGTGGGCTCTGGTGGTGATAGCAAGCAGTGTATCCCAAAGCTGGAACAGAACCAGCCTTTTGAGTTTTCCAGATAATTACCCTAAAGAAGCCAATCACTGCTAAATCACCAGCTTTTATCATGGCTTCAGCCTGATCAGTAGAGTTGATTAAAACAGTGCTAGGTCCTGTTCTTCTTTTTACCCATGTGATAAAGGCTGAGGCTTTTCTGACTCCTGTGGAAGGAAAAGAGAGTTAAAATGAAAATCCAAATGAATGGCAGAAATTTCTGTGCAATCAGAACAGAGGCAGTGGAGGTGCAGAGGGATGCTGAATACAAATGGACTTGGGCTCCTTAGGACTGAGGGCCAAGCTGATTGAGAGGGGGCTTGAGGTACCCAAGTGCAGCCTCAGGTTCTAGTCACCATTTAAACTGTTGTGACTCTAGAAGACCAACAGTGGATCAGTACAGCTTTTACTGAGATCTCTGCAAATGGTTTTATGTCCAGTTAAATGATTAATCACACATGGAGAATAGAGATGAAGAAATTCAGACAGGTAGGAAACCTGTCCTGCAAGATTTCATGTGTCCCAAAATCACAGTAAGCTATAAAGTGCTATCGACCTAAGGTTTAATCCAGAATGACTTCAAACCAATTGCAGATTTTATTGAACTGTTTGTTCAATTACATTAGGTGCCAAAATTGTTCCTTTGATGCTGCAGGAGGGATCTGATAGGCACAGAGACATGTTAAAATTCCTCTGTGGGGCCATAGCATCACTTCAGTTTAGACATAAGAAACAAAGCTGAAGTGTCAAAGTTGTAATTTAGTTCTGGATTGTTCCATCTTTTGGCTTCCAAATTACTACTACCAGTTTTACTGAGATGATAATCAGTCTTTTTATTTGGTAAATTGTCCTAAGCTTTCAGAAGTTTTAGAGTATTGAGTCTCTTTAAAAATTACATTTTTTAACTATCGAGTTTTGAGAGGAATTTGAGGTAACAAACTGAGGCTCAGGCCATTAAAATCTTAGCCCTTTCATCTCTGTATGACAGACAGGCTTGTTGGACCAGAGTAAGGGTTAATTAAAACCATACATTAAAAAGAAAAAGTTAAGTGTTACAGTCAAGATGTATGGTACAAGTGGATTATCAGAGATGCAAGTCCTGCTACTGTGCATTTTAGCAGTCTGACAAGATCAAAACTGAGTCAGACTGTTTTACTGCCACAATTTTGCAGCAGACAGCACTGTAACTAGCTTAAAATACTTTCTTTTTTTTTAAAGTGAAGCAGGCAGTCATCTGCTCTGGAGTGTACAGGCTGCAGACCAAAGTGCAGAGCAGTATCTAGTGGCCACATAGCGCTTGACTTCTGCTGTCTAAAGGCAGAATTGAGGTCTTGTCACTTATGACAGTGCTATAGCCCCTAAGCATATTTTCTGCAAGGTTAATCTTTCTATTGAGTTCCTTTACTCAGCCTGTGTACTGGCCAGTTTCTGACCTTGCAGTCATTACTGACAATTTCACTAAGCCTGGATTTTGGTTTTCATGTTACGTCCATTGCCAGCAACACCATTCAAAAATTCCATCTTCCATAAAGAGTTTAATTAATTAATTTATTTAAGCAAGATCTGAAGGTTTTTTTGTGCCATGAAGTATGTACCAAGTCCTGTATGAGAAGTCACTGGGTGGCCAGTGCACATTTCCAATTGCCAATGCTCAGTGGAAAAGCCAAACATGCACGTGAGGTTTTACTCAGTGTTGCACATAAGCATTTACCAGGGAACAAAATGTAATTTAAGCCATTGCTGGTGGTACATGTGCTCCAAACGATTGGTGCTGTCTGCCTTGTAAAAAGCACAGAGCAGGAGCCAGTTTCCCAATTCTTGCATCTTGCTAGAAAGTGTGCCTGAAATAGCAGCCCCCTGCTGCAGGGCAGTGTGTGTGTGTGTTACAATTCTCTGTACTCACTGTTTCACACCAGAAAATCTGTCAGGTTTACCAGTTTAAGAGAGGTTTTCTTGTCAATGCTGTAGATTCAGTCAGAGGCTGAAGGTGGGGGCTTTTGCCCTCAGTCATCAGCACCTCTAATAGAAGTTCAGTGTGGCACATCACGCTCTCGGTGGCATTTGTGCAGAGGCTGCTGTTTGCACAAGCCTGGGTGCTGGGAACTTGGTAAGAAATTCAATAGCAAGGAGGAGCAAGTTGCTAAAAATACTGAACATCAGGTTTCTGCAGGAGCCACTGGGGGCTCAGCAGTTAAAGATATCTTAGCACTGGGCTGTGTACAAGTTCAGGAGGCAAACTTTGGGTTCCTTTCTTTGTTTGTTGTATTAAACTTGTGACTCACCTGTATGTGCTCAGAGTACACCAACAGGTGCTTGACCAAGTCAAGCAATTTTTATCACCTCGGTAAAAGTTCATAATTTTATGAAAAACATAACCTTTCTTGTATGTACTGAAAGTGAACAAAAATGTTTAATAAGACCTGGATTTCTGGGATTGCTCAAGTCTGCAGTTCCCTTTGCTTCATAACTTTCTGTAAAATACTTCAAATTATTCCATGTTTTATTCTAAGCCACATTTGAGCTCCCTCTGATGGCTAAATGGCAAAATTATTTTCTGTAGCTTAGGAAGTGGATCTGTATGTTAAGGACCCTGTGAATTCCCAGTTCTTTGTTAGATGTAGTGTTGCTCCAGCCTGTTTCTGTAGGCACACTGCCCATGGGAATTGCAGTGGACCAGAAGAGTAATGGAGCAGTTTGGGGACCCAGTTCTTGTTTGGCATAACTCATTAATGTTTATTGGAATAACTGGGAGTAAGTTGTCTTGTTGGGCCAATTCTGTATTTGGTGGAGTAACACCAGTAATTAATTTGACTGTGTGAACTTAATAGAGAGAAGATGCTCAGTTATGCCCTTGGAACATGAATTCAGATTCAAGTTCCTGTATTGGTACAGAGGCAATTGCATATTTAACACCATGGGCAAAACCAGCTTCCCAACTTGTGTATTTTTATCTGAGCATCTATATTTTTCTTCTCAGCAGGGTAATAGATGGGTACATCCTGTCATTACAGATCATTATCTTATCAGTGCATGAGACAGTTTACCTTTGCAGTCTATGGGATCTTCCCTGCTGCCATTCACAAAAAATTTCACAGTAGGAAAGGCTTGAATATTAAATTCTTTTCTCAAGTCATATTGGTGTGTCACATCAATTTTGCCAAACTGGATTCTTGGAGCTTCTTTTTTAAGCTGTCGTGCAGCCTCAGCAAATTCTTCAGATAAATTCTGAGAAGACTGAGATAAAGTAACATCTGGAAAAGGCCAATCAAAAGCAAATGGGTTACATAAGCCACAGTGTGAAGCTTTCTAGTGGAGGTTGTTGTGTCAAGTGGTAGCTGGAGGGTTTGAATAAGGTCTTCTATGACTCAGAAGTAAATGAGGGATTATATTTACTTCTTTATATTGATGCTGGTTTTTTACCACTCCTTATGTCCTTGAACCAATCACCTTGAACAACCAGCAACATTTCAATAATCTTCTGTTGAGAAAAATATGTGGAGCAATTAAAAAGTAATTTGACTGACTGTGCTGAATATGAGTTTAAGAGAGGTGAAGGATAGAGTTAAATATTGCCCACATTAGGACTCTGATCATAGAGTCCTAATGTGAGCAATATTTAACTCTATCCTTCACTCTATTTAACTTCACTGAGGCAAACTTTTGTAATGCAGAAAGTACTTTACCAGATGAGATATGGAGGAGGGAAAGAGAGGAGCAGAGTGTGGTGTTTGAAAGGTGTTTGAAATATTTTTCAAAAACACATGTTTGAAAGGACATGTATTCCTCATGCTGTCCTGTGTGCCAGCCCTTCTCCAGCTCAAATGGGAGCTGTGTCTTTGGTGGAAGGAGAGGGGCCATCTAGGCTGGCACTGGAGCTGTAAAGTTATATTAACATGAAAAAAGGGAAAGAGAAGGAAACCAGGCACACAGACTGCTCTGCATTCAAAGACAAGTCAGAGATAAAGGCCTGGAGCTTTGTATGTTTGCAACTTGGGTTGAAAAACCCGAATTTTGGTTGAAATTGAGATACTCCGTCTTGTTAAATGTCTTTTCTTATAAAGAACAAAACTTTTTTCTTTAGATTATGCACATAAAATTTTTTGTTTCTTCAATAAACTTAGCAAATAGGAAGAGATGAAGAACATGCAGTTAAATTTGGTTTCATAAAATTGTTTGTTCTTTTGTGTATATATAGGTGGTTTGTGTATACACACGTTCAGATATATAACTGCACAAGCACACACACAAACACCAAAGCTAAATGTAACAAAACAACTGTCTCTTGTTCTTTCACAAAATAGCAGATGCATTTCTCTAGAACATACCTTGTGAAGACATTGCCCAATGTGGTTATAACCAAAAAGTAAATGGACATTTCTGTAAGAGCTCTAATACATGAAAGATAAATCCATATTCTAACTCAGTGCTGAGTTACATTCCTTGCATTATTCATCATTATCCTTGCTCTGAATCCCAGCCATCAGTCATTTTCTTCCGCCTTACTGTTGCAGCAAAAAAAAAAACAACTGTGAAGATTAGCATCAAATAATGCTATTTTCTCAAAATATTGAAGCGATAGTGCTAGGCCCTTCCACATCCAGTCACACACAGACCCATCTTGGCAGAGGCTCACAGAACCCCTGCACTGGAAGAGCTGCTCCAGCTGTTAATATGCCAAAGGGTTCCTGTTAGTAGAGCAAAATTTAGAGTCTTCTCAGGGGACACTCAGATACCGTGTGATGAAGAGAAGGTGCTTCTCTAAATAAAGTAAATGAGCCTGAAGACAGCAGTCCAAATCCAAGTTGTGCTCCAACTGCCTCTAAAATTAGTGCTTCATCAAATAAACTTATTATGATTTTTCAAAGAAATTTTACCCAAACTTTAATTTTCTATTTCCAATTGATAAAAATGGTCTTATGAACCTTTCCCTCAGCAGGATTTTAATTTGTTATCTCCTACCACCAAGAAAAGGGGGGAAAAATATCTCCAGTTGTACCTGAATATGCTCTAGAGACAACAGCAGAAAACCTGCAATGCTGACCTGTCAATGTAAGAAATTGCTTGTCTAACCTATAAAAATACTGCTGCTTCTAGGGACACTGAGTGTTGAGCCTTTGTGAAGTATTTTTGCTGAAAATGATTGCAAATGTGGAGTATTCAATAAGACATGGAGTACTTGCAGTGCAGTTTGAGAGTGCTGGTACACAGAGACTGCAGGTGCCAGGGCTAGCCCAGAACAGTTACTGGGCTCTCCCAGAGGGAGGGTGTGTGGCTCTGGACAGAGGGGAGTTGGAGCAGTAAACCCCATAGCAAACCAGGATCCAGCAGCTTTCAGCTAATTCTAAGTCACTGTCTTACACCAGAGGCAATTTCAGTACAATGATTTTTTTTTTCCTAATAACCTGAGGTTGCACAGCTGTTTTACCACAACTGGGAAAGTGAAAGCTGAAATGCTTTTTGCACAGTGTAATAAGAAGGGGCAGAATAAACTGTTGGTGAACCAGAAGCTGAAGTTTCACAAATATAAAATAAATATTAAGCTTAGACATTAGACATTTAGGTAGACTGTCTGTGAAGAAGAGGGTGTAGGATCAAATTTTCTCTGAAATATTTTAATTCCAAACAGATATTTTAGGAATGATCTCTTGTCACTGAATGACCTGAGTAGACAGAGTTGCAGCTAACTAGGAATGTAAGCAGCATGCTAGATAATGAGAGTTGCTAGAGTTAGTGGCTCTGTGCTGCAGCTGGGAGAAGCACAGGACTCCTGCAGTCAGAGACAGGGGAACTTTAAGTACCATTAACCTGCTAACTGTGAGACACAAGTTCAGTGAGTGAACAGACAGATAAAAACTGTTTCCTTGACTACCCAGAAATCATGTGGAAACATCCATCATGCACCTTTCCCCTGCTTTCCCGAGTGATTAGACTCCTCTTCAGCTCTCCATCAATTCCTTTCATTCCACTCATTCTCTGTCTGCCTCCCAGGTGCTTTATCTTTCAAGTCGTTTGAGTGTTGCAGGAAATCATCACTCTTTTTATTTGGAGCCTTTTCTTGAGTTTTGTTTGGCTTCCTCTGGTTTAGATTTTTATTGACACCGATCACTTCAGGCCGTGGGATGAGGAAGCAGCTGCTGGGGCTAAGGTGGCATCACAGGCTCCAAACTCGAGGAGCATCAGCAGGGAACAAAGCAGACACGGATAAGAGGCAGCAGAGCTGTGACAAGGTCACCAGGGAAGGCAGTGTGGGTGGCAGGACACCTGCATAAACCAGTGTGCTGTGCCACAGCTGCCAGAAGCAAGAGGCCCTTCAAAGGCTGTCAGCTCAAGAACAGCATTGTATTAATATGGGAGAATGTTTCCATATCAGTGGTTTTGTCAATAAAAACAAGGATAAAATAAGGGTTTGAAAATTAAAAGTGGGAAGAGAACCAGAAATCCTGTATTTTGACTCTTCCCTCTTCAGTGCATTGACAACCTGAGTAAGCTGCTACTTCTTTTTCATGGTGCAGTTTACTGAGCTAAAATATATTGAAATGTATACAGATAAATCTTTTGCTGACACATGAATGTGTTTAATGACCCTAAAGAATTCTTGAAGTGGGTGTACACAGAAGCACAATGAGTTAATTTTCCTTTAGCTAATTGCTGGTGTCCTCCAATCTCATCATTCTGTCTGAATTGGTGGTTTAGGGATTGCAGTAGTCATTGTGAATGTGCCTGTTGTCCTGCCAGATACTGATTTCCTGGCTGTTATTTTCTGACATGGTCACAAAACCATTTCAGCAGTCCCATTTCTCATCTGTGCAGGCTGCTTTTGCAGTTGCACTACAGATATATAAATTTCTCTGTAGAAGAGTCTTGAGATGAAGGATAGATTCATATTTAACCTATCAGAGTAGAAGGATGTTAATCTTGCTGCAGTTGCAAGCTTGCTTCTGTGACCTTGAATTCTCCCCTTCTCTTCTAGAGTGAGATACAGCCATAACCTCCTGTGCTGACCTCTCTACTTCTTAACTGAGGTTTGCAGTTCGTTTGAGATTTCCTTCTATGTAAACATCAGGGTTTATTCTAAGTTTGGATTATTGTAAGCATTCACTAAAATAAGCATGCGAGAGGCACCTACATGAGGGACCCATGCTAGAAAGTAATTCTGCTGCAGGTAACTGCAATTTCTGCTTAATAACATCACCTTCAGTTTTTGTGCCTTAAAAAAGAGATGTTTGTCTTCAAGAGTAACCCTTATCCTGCCTATTAAATGTCATTATCTCAGTCCCAGGTTGCAGGAATACTGTGGCTGACCCAGTGCCTCACTAGATGTACAAATGTTCTGCTAGAAAAGGTAAACATCACCTTCTCATAAATGGGAGCGTGCTTAGCACACAAAGCAGCAGCACAATGTCTGCACCACTCGTGTGCTTGTCTTTAGGTCATCCCCATGTTTATCTAGAATGTGAAAACTTTTCACTGGAAAGAACAGCAGCAGGCATTCTCAGAAGCCTGTGGAATCAGGCATTCACTGGGGTCTGTGTCTTTCCACGAATTCTTCTGATAAGTTGGAGGAAATGGTGTTAGCATGTGCTCTGAAGGCTGTGCTTTTGCCAAGTGTACAAACTTTATTCTCTCTGTGATAGGCATTTTTGTTAGAGTGATTGAGACTTTTTATGGTGCTTATTTGCTTTTCTCTGCAGTGAAAGTCAACAGAGGGACTTCTATTCAGGCAGTGTGCAGTGTAAACACTGAAACTCTCCCATGCAGGCAGCACTGACCTAAGGTCTGCCTTCTGCTGGTGACAAGCGCTCTGAATTCCCTGTGCTCAGAAGCATTTGTGTGGAATTTAGATCAGTTCAGTGTGGACTGGGAAATGCCACAGCCTGAGAGCACTTTCAATGAAGTGCTGAAATGAGGTGCTGGGCAGGACTCACACACTGCTGGGTGATGCTTGCATGGTTTTCAGACATGTTTTGTTGCACAGAAGAGCTGGGATGAGAGACGAAGAGCGCTGGGTTTCTGGGTCAACGCTTTGTTTTCACACTCAGTACTTGCCCTGTGAACTTTGCCCAGCTCCAGAGGGATCCATGCGTTGCCTGGCTGAAAGTCAGCATGTATTTATAGTAACCCTTCCCGAAGGAAGGCAGACCTGGGACACTGTCAGGGTGGAACTGACAGGTATTAAAAGGGCTTGGGCGTCACTGGGTACAAAACGTCAAAGCCGACCTCACCTGACAAATACAGTGGGACTGGTAAGTAAATAACATAATGCAACAGGGAAAGGTTTTCTTGTCATTGATAGGTGATCTAAGGCACAGTCTTGAATGAAAGTTTGTAGTTCAAACTTTTCTGGTGTTGGTACAGCACCAAAAGAAATCCTATCTCCTGGGAAGCCTGGGATTCCTTCCCACTCTCTGTCTCTGTGATCTCTAATGAGTCAGGAAGAAAAAGATCTTAGGTCTCGCATTCATTCCGGATTTTTGAAGCTAATTTCTGGCAGCCTCACAGATTTCCTGGGTGATCTGGACAATATTGTTTTCTCTCACATTACCTAAGTTTCTTTAATAGTTCCTTGTTAACACAGGTTGTTTATTTAGATAGACTTTTTAGAAGTAGGATATAAAAGATATAGGTTTATGGCTTTTCTGTGCAGGTCCCATCTTTAGTCTCCTTGTGCTGTGGCAATGAAATTATTACAGCAAATGAATCAGCTCATTCAGCATTGTGGAGTCAGGTTTCCTACAGCCCAGGACAGTGCCTCACTGCAGGACAGTTTCTCACTGCCCCAGAGGCTGGTCAGTGGCAAGTCTCCAAAGGGAGCCATAGAGATTGAGGCCAGCAATTTCCAGATGATGGATCAGTGCTGTGAAGCTCATCAGTCCTGGGAGTGACTCCATAATTCTTTCCAGGGACTGTGGATGCCTTTATGATTGTGGGGGAAAGGCAATCCATGAGTTTTCAGTAAGGCCTTTGATCCAAACCAGAGAGTGATGAGGATCACTGGAGCAAGGTGTGTTTGGGGAGCAGAGCTTCATCTCTGTGTTTTGGAAGATGTGGTGGGGAAAGGAGGAGTCTGTTTGTCCTTCCCTGCTGAAGAAGCCAGGTGTGAGGGTGGTGGGAGACCAGAGAGGGCCAAGACTGCTCTGAAGAGGGGGCAAGGAAGCCTGGTTTACACCCCCATATCCTTGGAGTGCCCAAGTCTCTGGGCTACTCTAAACAATTCTTTCTCCATCTCCTGTCTCTTTCTGAATTTTTTCATGTCTGTTTTCTACTCATACTTGGTTGCAATCCTGAAGTGTGTTGCAATATCTCCCTGTTGATAATCTCTGCCAGTACTAAGAAAGTTTCTTTACAAACTCTCCTCTGACCTGGTCACTTGGATGCTGTGCTTTGAAACAGCTCTTACAAAGGTGAGAATACAGAATGACTAAGGTTTTTTCTGGTAAGTTGTTTTTTTTTTTCACCAAAATTATGCATCTTCAAAGAAATAAAACAGTACACAACTGCAGATTGAATGTGGTAAATAGCTTTAAATCCTCCACAATTAGTAAACAAAATCTTCCTAAATTTCAACACTGTCAGAATTATCTAAAAATTTAAAACATTGTGTTTTAAATAATTTTCTAATGTGATTATTCTGAAAGATTAAAAAAAACTTAACGTTTTATAACCTTGTTTCAGGATTAATGAAATGTTTGGCATGATGCAAACATATTTTTAGTTTCCTGAGTCTGTTAGTGTATTTTAGATTTTCTTGTTGAAAGTACAAGTGTTTTCATTTCAGGTTGACCTGCACTACATCACTATTATTATTATCTTTATTGTCTTCATTATATTCTTTATTTATGTTATGATCAATTTTATTGTTTATTGCTATACTATTATACAGTATATAATATTTTATATTCATATTAAAATTAAATATTTTATTAGATATAGTATGTTATTATTGCTATTATATTATATATCTTATATTATATTATATACTGTATTTTATATTATATTTTATATCATTTTACTATATTTTTATTTTTTATTTTTTAATTTTTAAATTATTTTTATTTAATATTTTTATTTTATTTAATTTTTTTGTTTTACTTTATTTTTTATATTATATTACATTACATTATGTTTTATTATATTTTATTTTTATTATATTTTATTTTATTATAATTATATATCAGCAGTAAAATTCACATTTGGTAGTGATGCAAAAGACCAAATTAGATGTGCTTCTGCTAAATTAGGATATTGCCTTAATTTTGAATATCCTTTCCAAATATGGAACAGTTTGGGGGTTCAGCTTGTGCCTGTGTCAGCACCTTCTGCCAAAGGGGGTCTGGTTGGAAAGTGTTTGTGTAATTTAAGGTTAAGAGATGTGTGCACTGAGCTCAGGGAGTTTGGCTCAGCAGAACAAGGTCAAGCCCAAGCAACAGATATAAAGATTTTGCTGCCTTATGCTGATCAAAGGGTTTCTGCTAGCAGCAAGCTGCTGGCCAGTGCAGATCCCTGTCTGGGGCATGGGAAATTATGCAGCATCTGAACTTTTAGATGGGTAACATCACAAGGATCTGCCTCTTGGCTTTTCCTTTGTGATGTACTTGGTGGCCTGACCTTATAACAAGGTTAGTTATTCAAAAACCCCACCACTTTTGTCCCCCAGGAGGAATGAACATGAACCTAAAAGAAGGACCACAAACCTGCCTCTACCTAATCAAGCACTCCTTTCAGGGAAAAATAACAATATAATGTAACCACAGACATCAAAATATTGTAAAAAGACAATCCCTGAAGCCCAAATGCTCACAGAGGAGAGATACTATCAAAAAAATCTCATACAAAGTGCTGATGAAAATGCAAGAGGGAGAAAAGCACTCTCTGATTAACTTTTGTTTGGTTGGTTTTTTGTTTGGTTTTTTTTAATATGTTTTACCCATCAGTGCTGTGAAACACACACTTGCAAAATTAGGCAGTGGAAGCAAAGAATGCCAACTCAGCACTGTCTGACGTAGCAGACTGGTATTTAACCACCCCAAAAAAGAATAAATTACTGTAGTTACGATCAGAAATAGATACATAGAGGAAACCAAAACAAACAAGGACTATCAGGGGACAAAGCAATGGTAAAACAAGCATTCTTGAGTGCCCCAACATCAGTCATTCTCTGCAGAGCCACCAGGGTAAGGGAGGGGAAATTGATACTCACAGAACTTCACCAGGAGGTATTTGGTTTCCTTCAACGCTCTGTCAAAGTTGCTCTTTTTCAGCAATAGCACGTGGTTCTCCTTCTTTATTTTGGGGAGCTTGGCTTTCTTTAGCTTTGCTTCATTTGGGCTTATGCTGCCTGCTGCCAGGAAGCCTGTGAGAAACAATAGAAGAAGGGAAAATGGATGTGTCTTCATCTTGTCCTGCCTTTACCCAGATACTGAGAAAGAAAGAAGCAAAGGAGCACTAAGCAGTAGGGTTTGCTGCTCAAATGTCTGCAGCTGTATCAGGCAAACCAAGAGGCTGATAAGGTTGATAAGTTTATCCCAGTGGAGCCAACTGCACCTTTCCACGGGAAGATTAAATTAATTAAGTACTTCCTCATCTTTAGTAGTGGTTGCGGGAGGTGGAGAAGTTGGGAAGAAGTATGGGGAAGTTGGGTTTTCTGTGTCTGAAAATAAACAACCCCTGGAGAAGGTGAGAGAGCACAGGAGGAAACACTTGGCTACTGAAGCACCAGTGGGTTCCAAGTGTGCTGGTGTCATTAGACACCCTTCTCTCATCAGGGCTACAGACAAAGCAGCAGGTCAGGTACCTGGGACAGTATTTGAGGGCTGCTCCTCTGCCCAATGTTGCTTGTCTCTTGCACTTATGGATCTACTAATTGTGGGACTGAGATTGTGCTGAAGTCAGGGGAAAACTCTCATTTCCTTTGCACAGGTAACTTCAATGTCTGTAACTCTTTGATGTCTTGTCTGTGAGGCTCCCTTCTGTACTTAAGTGCCAAGTTGTAGCTCAAGTAAGATACTATTCTATGGGTTAAACCAGAAGATTGTGCCATTGGTTTTCAGTGGTAACACATTTTTCTGTGCAATAAATGGAAGGGGCTAAATGTACCAATTCATCCTTAGGATTGCTATCAGCTGTGCATGTGAACTGTGAGGCCTCCCCAGACAGCCCTTTCAGAACATTTAAAAAATATCTTACAGAAATATTGAGATTCTGGAATTCCTTCCATTTACTGTGGAATTATTTCTGTAAACACCTGCCAGTCCGTAGTTGTTGTAGAAATATCTTTGAACCTTAAACTCTGATGAAATTTGTGAACTTTACCCCCAAAGCTGTAGCTGATAGAGGAGACCAGGCACAAAGGACAGAGTATTTCAGTGGCATGAAGGACAGAGCTGACTTGACAACAGGTGGGTCTGGATTAGTAGAATCAAGAAGAAATTCCTTCAATAATGACTCTTTCTTGTTCTTGAGGAAGAAGTGATTCTTTGCACCTTGTACCTTTGGCAGACTTTTTATCCAGGAGGGCACCACTAAAAAGGAATGTTCATAATGGGTTGATGTGGTAGCCTCCATTTTCTGTGGGTGAAGGATCTTGGGGGGCATATTGCTGCAATTTCTTCTGTTTTCATGCCTGCTGTGAGTGGGGCTGGGTTTTCAGCAAACTCTTTTCTATCAGGCTCAAAAGCTTTGTGTTGTAATGCACCTTGAGATGTGTTCCATTAGTACTTGCAGAGCCTAATGAAATCAGGAGCTGTGTATTCAGGCTGCTTGCAAGATAAGATCACACATAAATACAGATTCAGCAATCAGGTACTAAAGGAGAAAAAGAAGCAGAAAGATAAGAGTCTCCCATTTGACTTTGTGGTCTCTTTCTCTTCATAACAGCTCCTTTTCAAAGATGTCTTTCAAGCAACATACTAGTAAGGTTAAAAAGCATCTCTCAGAATTGCAGGTTAAAACTAACAAGGCCTGTTTGAGCTGGGCAGGAAGTGTTTAAGCTCAGAACACAGCCTAAGGCTCCCAGAACAAAGGTAGGATGACAAAAGCCTTTGCTGAGAGAGTTGGTTTCCCCCTGTCTGCCACTAAAACAAACAGCCATCAACTTAAATCCCTCCTGGAAACCTCCTACCAGGAAATAGGCTCCATCGTGGAGAGGGTTTCTAACCTCTGTGTCCTGAAAGGACACTGCAGAAAAAGGAGAATCATACAACAGTCCATCCTGCCAGGACAGATTTGCAATGAGGAAAGGAGTGAGATTTAGTGGAACTCAACTGGTGGAGAACAATGTTTTCTTCTAGACACAGAGCAGATAAGATCCCGTTCTGTGCATTTCTTCATCAGTGCTAGCTAGCTTTGGCTTTCTTTTTGTGCTTTGTAGCTAGAGAAATGTGGAAAATCTGCCCTCTGCAGAAGTCACAGTCCAGTCAGCAGGAAAACCTGGATTCAGGATCAATAATATTCTAGAGCCTTCTGCTTAGTTACCACTCATACCCTCTCAAATATGTGGCCAAGAGCCATTGAGATGTGCCTGACGTGTGCACTTTCTGTCTCAGTTTCTCTGGTTTGCCTCACAAATGCAATGATTTCAGAGTGATGCCAGTTACTGTTATTTATTGGCATTGAGCACTGGAAGCCCTCACTACACCCACTCTTGCAATAAATAATGCAAAGGTGAAAGTAAGTGCATAGAATCCCTGGGAGACAGGTATGTGCTGCTGGCTGTTAAATAATGACAACATCACGGCACAGAAAAGTTTAAAAACAAAGCTGATTTCATAGAATTGGGGGAGAATTCCCTTAGATATATGGGTACACCCTTAAGGATTTAATTACACTCAAAACAAGTTTATCTGATGATTCAGCTCCTGTGAGTGAAAATCCAGTTTTCTTGACTTTCAGGGTTGGCCTTTAAATACCTATGGCATTATCAGTTCTGTCTCTTCCACATGTACCTGTATGTTGTGTAGGAAAGACTAGAAAAAACTGGAAATGTTGGCACTTTCTTTGCAAGCTTATTTTACAACATGTATCTTTTCCCAAGCTGCACACTTCAGCTGAAGTGCAAAGCAGATGGAAGTCTTTGGCACTTCACCTTTGCTCACCTACTGTCTATTTTGTGTTTATTCTATGCCCTCAAAGAAAATAGAACTCATAAGAAAATAAATCAGAGATTCATCAGTTTTATTGCTGCATAAATTCAGTGTGACTCGCCATCTAGTGCAGGTTTAGGGCATAACATAATTATAGAGACAGTTTGTAAGTCAAGGTGATAGTCTCCTAAAACACTTCAAAAGTAGTGGTATTTCATTTCTGTAAGCAGGCAAAGTAACATAAAATTTACAGGAATCCAGACATAGATATTGATAAAAGGACTGGCGAGTGAAATTTTAGAGATGAGATATGAGAGTCATTCATCAGCTGACAAAGTAAAGGACAAATATTCTAATGAAAAGCTGTGTACAATCCCTTTACAAGAAAAAGAGGAATATAAAATAATGGGGAAAACACGGATGTGTTCAAACAACCTCTTTATTCAAGCTGCTTTGCATTAGCTCATCCAGCATCAGAAACTAGACAGCATCCAATAACTGTCTGGTTTTAAATGTCTTTTCTTTCATTCCAGGTGACTGATTCCTTAGATGTACACCTGATTCCTTCCCCTCATCATCTGATAAAACATCATTTATCATGAGAACATTTCTTAAATCCTGGATTCCTCAGTGTTTGTGGATTCTCAGGTCACCTTCCAGAACATTCCATGGAAACAACAGGCTTCTTACATTTCAGATTACTTCCCATTATGAATCTATAAACCAGGGTGAAAAGGAACTGCCAGAATATTTCAACTTTGCAAGTGATGTCTTAGATAAGTGGACACAACTGGAAAAGGTAGTATTTGTCTTTTATTTTATAGACATTGAATTGTAGTTTAACCCCAGCTGTCAGCTGAGAACCGCACAGCCCCTGGATCTCACACACACACATCCACACACATCCAGTGGGATGGGGAGGAGAATCAGGAGGAAAAAAGGTAAAACCCATGAGTTGAGGAAAAAACAGTTTAAGAATTGAAATAAAATATAGTAATAAAAAGAATATTAATAATAATTATATTATTGTAGAAGTATTAGTAGAAATAGTAGTGATGAAAGGGGAAGTTACAAAAAAAGAGAGAAACAAAGAAAACCCAGAAAATATGAAAGATGCAGAACACAATTGCCCACTGCCCTCTGATCGACACCCAGCCTGTCCCCAGACAGCGATTGGCACCTCTCAACCAACTTCCCACTGGGTATAAACTGAGCAGGACCTCCTGTGGCTGGAATATCCCTTTGGACAGTTCAGGTCAGCTGTCCTGTCTGTGATGTCTGCCAGTTTTCATGCACCAACTGATACATTGGCGGTATAAAAACTGGAAATTCCTTGACTTAGTTGTTGCTAAGCAGTGCTTACTCTATCCCAGTCAAAACCATGACATGGTGGAACAAATCTCAAATGATACAATTTTATTAATGGTACTGGATAGTACTGGCATAATTTTATTTTGTTTGTCAGAAAGATGGGTATCACTCCAAGAAAGGAGTTGCCAAGGGTGATTTATATTGAAGTGAAACCTTTTAAAGTTTGTCTTATTTTAATGTCTGCTCACATGTTGAAGGAGGGAAGAAAACCAGCAAATCCAGCTTTTTGGTGGGTCAATGATAAGGGAGAGGAGGTGAAGTGGAGCTTTGAGGAGTTTGGCTCTCTGTCCAAGAAGACAGCCAATGTCCTTTCTGAGGCCTGTGGTTTGCGGAGAGGAGACAGAATTGTAGCAATTCTGCCTCGTGTTCCTGAGTGGTGGCTCCTGAATGTGGCCTGCATGCGAGCAGGTGAGTGACTCACGGACTTGGTGGGTGCAGACAGAGAGCAAATAGAGCCTACAAGCCATCTATTAGATTAGGGTGAAGAAAATGCAAACAGGAATATTCCGTTGGGGCCTCTACAGCTGCTCTTTTGCCTAGAAGGAGAATTGGCAGCACGCACACAGGAAGCACAGGGCCAGACATGGTCCAGTCAAAATCAGTCAATTCAGCCAGTGAGGGCTGAATGGCTGCAACCAAAGGCCACGCTTGACCACATACATTGGAAGGGAGCTGAATTTATAATGGAAGAACTTACATAATTAGTGTCATTAATAATTCAATAGATCTAATTTGCTCTGCTTTTAAACTGATAACTGTCCATGATGGATGAAATCAGCATCAACAGAGAGAAATAATCAAGTCATTTTGGGAAATGCTGAGTTTTCTCAATTGCTTCTTGCTTTTTTCCAGGAATTGTCCTTATTCCAGGAACATCCCAACTAACAGCCAAAGACATCTTATACCGACTCCAGGCTTCAAAGGCCAAGTGCATTGTTACCAATGACACACTGGCACCTGCAGTGGAATCTGTCCTGTCTGGCAGCGAGTTCCTGAAAAGCAAACTCATTGTAGGCCAGGGGAGCAGGGATGGGTGGCTGAACTTCAAAGAACTCCTTGCGTGAGTATCCAGCTCTTTTTGTTCCAGTTCTTTGAGATGGAAGGAGCTGTATCAGTCAGGTGACATTGCTGAGTTGTGGGGGTAATTTTCAAAATACAAATAAGTTACATTTTTGCACCCCTCTGTCAACTCCCTGATTTGTGACTATACTGGTAGAAGTTCGTCCAATCCAGGTTTTGGGAGCTTAGTTCATGTCCTTCAGCTTCACTTAGCAGCCTGCCAGTTTTTAAAAGCTTCTGCTTCCACTGTGACCACCAGAAACAATATTTCATGGAACCCACTATGGTTTTGGGAAAAACCCATTAGCTCTTGGTGCTCAGTTCTTTCCTCCCTATGCTGTCCTGGTAGCTCAGAGGATCTGGCCATCAATCTCTTGAATATTAATGATCTACGATTTGTAATAAGATCAATGTACTTTGCACAATAATAGTGTTTTTCTTGTGTGAGGCAGACACTGATTCCTGACTGCTGTTCCATAATAGACGAACTGCCCTGCTAAAACAGTTGCAGACAAAGTCACTGAAATATTCTGTAGGTGCTCATATCTTAAAAGTTCTGGCATACAGGGCATACTTGCTACAAGCAAAATGTGCTCTCTAACTGTTCTTACCTGTGTAATCCCTTATTTAATGAGATCATTCACTTTGGAGCAATTTTCCAGCTGATCTCCTAAACTATAAAAATGCTGTTGCCTTGGTGGAAAACTGCACATAGTGACCAGAATATATAATTTCTTCTGAAGGGTTGCATCTGCTGACCATATATGTATCAAGACAAGGAGTCACGACCCAATGCTTGTGTATTTCACCAGCGGAACTACGGGCTTCCCAAAAATGGTGCTGCATTCCTACAGCAGTTACGGCATTGGATTTGCAACCAGTGGCAGGTATTACCTTGCAGTTCCCCCCAGGGTCCTGATTAATTGCTGTGATCAGCATTGAACCGAACACGAGGCCATAACATTCCAGTAAATGCAGGCATTTCATGACTGTAGGATTTGCAGCTTCTTCACTTTCATCTCGAATTAAAGGTACCTTTCCCAAAGCCTTGTGATTAGAACCTGTCTTGAAGGGCCCAGATTGAGTTTAGTTATGGTGCAATGAGCTGTGACATTTGCGATGTCTCAACTGCACCTGGTAGGGAAAGCCTATTCCAGATGATCTGTTTGGGTTCTGCTCTAGATCCAGATTCTGCAACTCAAAACAAAGATGTTTTGCACTGCTCACAAGTAAATGTAGGATCAAAACCTTACCTGGAGAAGCCAAAGCAAAACTTTGGGCTCATTTCACTTCAAACTTTCTACAGAGTCCCACTTGCTGACACCACATCTTCTAATGGAAGCCTCCTGCTGTGACCTGGGCCTCTCTCACATTCTCTGCAGCATTTCTTTCATCTCTGCTTTTTCATCAGGTATTGGATGGACTTGACTCCTTCCGATGTAATGTGGAATACCTCTGATACTGGCTGGGTAAAATCAGCTTGGGGCAGTCTTTTTTCACCATGGATCTGTGGAGCCTGTGTCTTTATACACAATATGCCACAGTTTAAACCAGAAGTTATTGGACAGGTGAGTAATCCCTACTGTGATATCTATACCATTTACAAAAGGAACCAGAATGCCAGCTCCACTCCATGGCTTTTTTTACGAAGCACCAGCGGGATGATTCTTCCCACATCCCAAGGAATCATCCCTCCATTTGGTGCCCATTAAGCTGAAGGAACACGTGTTTTCCCTCTCGGTTAGGCCATGTGTTATTGTTCAAGTGTAGAGAACAATTGGATAAAGATGTAGCATATAAAGATCTTGGGATCACTGCTGTATTGCCCAGTATAAACCCTAAAAACCTTCTTCAGGTATGGAACTGCCGCTGCCTTGGGTCGCTTGATTTACATGAGTAACTTCAGCATATGGACAGAAAGAATAGGGCTCTATATTATGCAGTGAGTTGCCAAGTGCCTATTCTCTCGTACAGCATTTTAAAGCCCATCATCTGATTCATTTGCCCAAATTGGCCTAAATTTTGTTAATCACCTGCACATTCACAAGGTCATACCCAGCATTACACTTTCTTTCCAGCACAATAATTTCCTATTTTTCTAGACTCTCTCAAAATATCCCATCACCACCTTCTGCACGGCTCCCACTGCGTTCCTCATGCTGGTCAAACATGATATGAGCAGGTACAGCAGGGAGGGGAGGGAGGCTGGGGTGTAATGCTGGGACACCTCTGCATGCTTAGTTCCTTAGGTTCCTTAATTCTCTTTTTCACTTCAAGGAAACCTAATTAGCAAAGCTTGCTCTCAGTAAAGAACACTCTCCGTTTTCAAATGGGAGAAGAATTAGCCACACCTAGGCTACCTGGGCTTCAGGACTGGGTCTTTGAATAGACAGCACAGAGGAAACAAAGGAGATTTCTTTTTTTTTAAGCTGTCACTTCCTCTGAACTTAGGCTTCACAGTTCAATTTAAGTCAATCTTTTAGGAGGCATTGATCAGGGAGTTACTGGGGCACCATGGAGTTGTTCTCACATGCTTGAGAATGAAGGGAGCAGTTAGAGGAGCTCCACATGCTGAGAGTTATTTGGCAGCTGTTCTTCCTGGCTTGTTACTCTGTAAAATACCCAGCTTGTGAGAAGCGGTTTGCAAGGAGTTTTCACATCTTGGTAAGGTACTCATTCTTGTCACATAGGTCTTTCATCCTGCCAAAAGCCAATCCAGGTTTAGCAGAGAGCTCAGGCTCTGTCATCCTATTCAGCCTTTCCTTCAGTTTTAGGTGTACTTGGAAAGCCAAGGAAGTCTGTTTAGCTAAGGTTGCTCACTGCTCATTTTAGGAGTTAAGAGAATTATTTCATTTGCTCTTCCTCTCAAGGTACAGGTTCCCGAGTCTGAAGCACTGTGTAACTGGAGGGGAAGCACTCAATCCTGAAGTGTTTTCCCAGTGGAGAACCCAGACAGGAGTGGATATACATGAAGGTTATGGCCAGACCGAAACAGTACGTTTGCATTAATTCTTGTAGTATACCTGTTTAAAGGTAAGACTACCAGAGCCATGATGTCCTTGATAAATCGATGGAAAAGGTTAGAATCATTTACATGAATTAAAAAAAAAAAAAAAGACTGTATAAGTATGATTATACAGTTCCAGAATCAGCAAGCTGCATATTCTAATGGTTTAGACCCTGAAAAAAAACATGCCAGAGACACTTCAGATCAAATAAGTTGTAGGAGATCCCGTTGTCATCTTTACTTCAAAAAAACCCTGAAAACATAATTTGCTCCAGCTATCAATTTGGCCTGTCTGAGTTTTTAATGGCAAATATTAAACCAGCTCACATCCCAGACTTCTCTGTAAGTGAACATTAACAAAATTATTAGTAGCCAGATCTCAGAGTTTCTCTCGTTTTGCCCTTGAAATGGTCCCAAATTAATTGTCCCAGTATTGAAATAAGATCTGTAATAATAATCTGCTGTCCTGCAAAATAAAAGTCAAGTGTTTGCAGGACAATCCACTGGCTCAGACTCAACAAAACAAAGCTCTCACAGGTCTGACCTGAAATGCCTCTCAACCCCTCTGATGTTCTCAAAAAAACACAGTGCTTTGGTCCCCATTCAGCCCTTGTCACAACAAAGTCATGGGAAGATGCCTAATGCAAACAATAATAAAATTTACAAGATGTTGCAACAATGTAAAAAAAATTTTAAAAATCTATTCTGCAGGTGGCAATCTGTGCCAATCTGAAAGGAATGAAAATTAAACCTGGCTCTTTGGGAAAACCTGTTCCGCCTTATGATGTGCAGGTATGAGGCAGTTGTGGGTAGAACAGTAAGGCAGTGCTGTGTCCCTTCTGTGCCCTGCACTGGGCTGCAGCAGATGTTCCTGTGAGCTGATCAAAGCAGCCCTGCTGTGTCTGTCCTTTCTGCAGATCGTAGATGAGCATGGGGCTGTTGTGCCTCAAGGAGAAGAGGGCACCATTGCTGTCCGAGTGAAACCCACACGGCCCTTCTGTCTGTTCTCCGAGTACTTGGTGAGCCTGACTTGCTGTGTCTGTGTCTGCTGAGGGACCCAGGAGAGACCCAGGGCAAAGGTCTGCCAGGAGCAGAATTCCATGCAGGATCCTCATAAAAAGTCTCACTGGGTTACTTGAGGACTTTGAGCCTGATCAGTGCATAGTTTGAGGAACAGACTGACAGACAGAGTGTAGCTTCAAAATGCAGCATGAACCAGGGGATACCATGTTCCAGATATGTGCCATGCACTTCATGTTCAGAGCATCACTCCTTTCCCTCTATTCCCTTCCTATCTTTGTTTAAACATTATTGAAGAATAGCCCATAAATTCTACTCTTCCACATCAGAAGCTCAGGGAGGCTTTCCAAGGCACAGGTATTTTATTCCCTCATACCACTGTCAGAGGTAGCCCCATTCCATCAGGCACTGCAGTCAGAGAAACCCTTGTACAAATGCCTGTCGCACACAACATGTGCACAAGATCAACAGCACAAACACAAGCTACAGCACAAACCCCTCACATGTAGATGATCATATTGCTCTGAGGTAGTGATACCTCAGTGAAAATATAAAGCAGTATTGAATACACTCATTTTGAGTACAATTTTTTGTTCATTTTTAGCATCACTGCTAAGGAAATGCATTACAATTCACTAACAATAAGACACTTTTTTGGAAATGTTTGATTGTTGCCAGGACAATCCAGAGAAAACTGCTGCCTCTGTGCAAGGAGATTTTTATCTCACCGGGGACAGAGGCTTTATGGATAAAGAGGGATATATCTGGTTTGTTGGAAGAGCTGATGATATCATTAACTCTGCTGGGTAAGGCATCTCCTATAGATTTGCCTGGTGAAATGCAGCCTGGAAGGCCCAGAGGACTGGTCCCTGCTGCTGGGCTGAGCTGTCTCTGTGCTCCCCAGGTACCGCATTGGCCCCTTTGAGGTGGAGAGTGCATTGATGGAGCACCCAGCAGTCGTGGAGGCGGCTGTGGTCAGCAGTCCCGACCCAGTGCGAGGGGAGGTAAAGCAAAATAGGGAAAAAATGCAAAAGAAATACCCTTTCTACTAAGTATCAACTTCCTTATATGTACCAGGACTCCTTGGAATTCAGTGTTGCAGACTTTTGAAATTAGGTGGGCATAAACATTTTTAAAATCCATACCTTGACGGATCTTACAATTTCAGAATTATTTCTTTGCAGGGTTTTATGTGGGGAAAAATTTGGTTTTTCAGATTAATCATGTGATCTTTTTGTCTAAGCAATGAAATTTTGGTTATTTCTCATTTACCACTAAGCATATGGTGGCAATGATATCCAGAGTGTTGAATTTTTGCTTTATATTTTTCCAACTTTGCAACATTTCTTTGAACAACTGGGACAAGATTTTAATCTCTCTTTATTTTCTGTACTAGAACTTCTTGAAAGTTTAATAATATATAAAGTTAGAAAAAAAAGTGGAAAATAGAAAAAAAATAGCTATGAAGGACTCATTCTCTGCTGCAGAATGAGTCCTTCATAACATAGCATTGTTGATAACAAATAGCTAATGAAAAGGGAAAATAAAGAAAAGAAATTTTGGCATTCTGAATTTTAACATTCACTTTTCAAAACGAATGTATTCCTTCATTGCCACCTCTGGAAGTTAATGGAACCCCTTCATTTTTGTGGCACAGGTGGTCAAAGCCTTCGTTGTTTTAGCTCCTGCTCTATGTATCACGTGATCCAAAAAAGTTAGTACATGAACTTCAACAACATGTCAAGAAGGTGACTGCACCATACAAGTATCCAAGGAAAGTAAGTACAGCCCAAAAAGACAGGTTCTCTCATTGTATCAGAAACTGAGCATTTTTTGTCCTGCCTCAGCTCTTTTTCAACACCTTTCTGACAAACACTTCAACCAGAGTTAGATAAAATAAAAGTAGATAACAGGGTCTGTTGCAGCTGCAGCCTTGGGTTGGCTGTGTGTGCTAGAATGGACCCAGGGGGAGGCAATGGTCATGAAATTTTACTTCATGTGGGCCCAGTCTTTCTTTCCTGGAGTACTGCAGTTTTCACAGCAGCTCAAATGGGCAAGGCATTCCATTCTAACCATTGCTCATCTCTACCACATAAAGCATCCTGCGCTCAGTGGCTTGTCCATCTCTTCTCCTAGGAATCCCCAATCCATACTGAAAGTGAGCTCCTAGAGACCTGTACATTCTCAAGTGCTGCTGTGAATTTAAACAGGTGTAATTCCTCAGCCTGGTTGTGCAGCTTCCCATCTGTTCATCCCCAGCTGTCCCGTGCTAAAAATGTTTTCACAATCTTTTGTTGCACCTGGGAAATTACCCACAAGTTCTCTGGCTACATTGGGAGCATTTTTGCCTTTCAGGTGGAGTTTGTTCAGGAGCTGCCAAAGACAGCTACTGGGAAAATCCAGAGAAAGGTTCTAAGGGGCAAAGAGTGGGCAAAGGTATAAAAAGAGCGAGAGTTATCTGGAAAACAAGGAGAGAATTCTAATGTTCTATATACAGCTGTGTCCAACCATAACAAATCAGAACATCAGGAAAAACAAACTGTGGAAGAAAAAGGAGAAAACATTCTTGAGGATATGTGGTATTGGAACCACTTTTGCCATCAACCTACAAATTTTCAGAAGGAAGGAAGTGCAAGTGACTCAAAGTGTGGAATGGGAGAAAGACTCAGGTGCATACAGAGCTCTAATTTTTTTTACTACAATTTGTATAAACATCTTCATTTAAAAAGGGGAAACTACTCAGAGACATATAAATAAAAGAGAAATTAATAAGAATATATCTTTGTCCTGTGGTGGGTATCAGCAGCACATTAATATATTCATCAATACCTACCACTGTAACATTCTCAAATTCTTTCAGAGTGGAAAGGAAAATACATCTCTTTTTAATGCTTCTCTTCATCATGATGAATTTGTGATGTACTTAAATGGTTAAACTTGAGGCAAAAGTTAGGTTAAGGTGCAAATGATGCACAATTAACAACGGTGTAAATGATTACAAGAAAAAAGTTACTCCACAGGAGGAATTCTGCTGCTTGGTCTGTTTTGTGCCACATTCTCTTCTTGTTACTCCACAAGAAGTGAGCAATAAAGTCAGAAGAGTTTCACTCCAAAACCTTTATGAAGGAGTTTCCAGGTTTCACATCTCCAGGGAACAGCTGATCCTTACAGTGCCTCTTATGGGAAACACGTCCTAACAGGTGAGTGAAATGAATGAAGAGGATCTCCCCCAGCAGCTCCTCATCTCTCCTGTCCACAGCAGACAGGCCAGGAAAATGACTAGAAAAGTCTCTATCAAACTCAGGGGCCACATAATAAAGTGAAGGCTCTTGGGATTGATGTGATGAATGGGTGAATCAGTCAGCAACTGCTGAGGCTAAAGCAGTGAGATCCTTGATGGAACTAGTTTGGAAACAAGCAGAAAAGAAAAAGGAATTGAGAATCAGATACTGAATGTATGAAGCAGGAATATTCTAATGTAAAGAATAATATCTGATGTTGTGTTTTACTATGAAGAGTTGTGGGCAATTAATTTAAAAATTAAAAATATGAGAAAGGAGGAACTTAACATATAATTAGCATGTTAAAATCATCAGTCTCACTCTGACTAGGCAAGTGACTTTAATGAAGAACTCATTAATTCATAACTGGATTATCTTTGGATAATCTCAATATTATTTTTCTTTTTTTGTTGGTTTGGTTTTTGTTTGTTTGTTGTTGCAGGATTCATAGCGACAATTCTGCAATTTTCTTATATAGTGTACAGCATCTAGACACATAGTCTTCTGCCATGAAGCTGCTGTTGAAGTTACAGAAACTAAAACTCTTGTGGACTCTGAAATCTCCTAATAGGACTTTCCATGGACATCCCAGGCTGCTTTCCTCTGATGTATATTCCCAGTATGAGTCCATCAGACAGGGCAAACAGGAAATACCAAAGTACTTTAATTTTGCAAGTGATGTACTGGACAAATGGTCTGAGATTGAAAAGGTAGGGGATCTTCTGTTTTGCCAATGAAATACTTTAAATTTAAATTTCATTTGAAATAAGCTGGGATTTCTTCTTTATAAAAGCAGTCAGTTGCGAAGTGAAATTTGCATTAGGAAATTATACAAAAGTTCATTGTTTTTTGCTTTATTTATTGTTATTTTGTAGGACCATTGATGCACAGTAAAAGGCTTAAACTGAAATAGGATCCAGACTGGGGCTTGGGTCTGGAGACAGTTAGGCTGGTAAACATTTCAAGTTCAGAAAAAGAGAATCTGTTGGGAATAACTGAGCTTGATGAATAGCAAATCTTGATCCTTTAAGGACAAGAAAAAAAATAGCTTATATGCCAGCTATGTCAAATACTCAGATCTTCCATAATTTACAGATGTCTGTGCATTATTATTTCATGGTCTTTCAGAAGAAAATCTTTTATGTTTAAATTCCTGTGTTTCATAGGCTGGAAAGAGACCATCAAACCCTGCTTTCTGGTGGGTAAATGGTGAAGGAGAAGAAGTGAAGTGGAGCTTTGAGGAGCTGGGGTTCCTGTCTCGGAAAGTGGCCAATGCACTGACTAAAGAATGTGGACTGCAGAAGGGAGACAGGCTTATCCTGGTCCTACCACGAATTCCAGAATGGTGGCTGGTCAAGGTGGCTTGTATGCGAGCAGGTCAGTGAGGTCAAATGGTCATTGCAAATCAGTTGAGAGGATCAAGAATAGATATGGTTTATCAAGAAAAAATAGTGTAATAATCCAGTGAGTGGACTGGCTGCCAGGCAGTCCTGAAGGGTTTGCACCAGGGGCCATAGGAGAGGTAGCTCATGCAGTGGGCAAGAAGATGCCAGAAGGCAGGGAAGAGCCATGGAAGTCACCAGGCAGGTCCACATTTCATTCCTGACAGGAGAGCACAGGCATCTGCATTAATCTAATCTAACTGTTTGGCTGGGAAACACCAGGGCAAATCCATATCAGAGATCGGTTTGGGAATATTTAATAGTTTAGATTCTTAGAAAAGAATTAGACACAGAAAAAATGCCAACACAAACTAACCTTATCTGTCTTCCAGGAATTGTCATAATCCCAGGAACATCCCAAATGTCAGCCAAGGACATACTGTACCGACTCCAGGCATCAAAGGCTGCGTGCATTGTTACCACTGACAAACTGGCTCCTGCAGTGGACTCTGTGGCATCCCAGTGCCAGCTCCTGAAAACCAAGCTAATGGTGTCCAAAGGCAGCAGGGAGGGATGGCTGAACTTTACTGAGCTGTACCAGTGAGTGACTGAGTGCCACTGCAGTCACAAGGACAGAGCAGCCCTGTTCCCACAAGCACTCATTTACATCAACTGCAACCATTGAAGTTATAATTACATTCTCCTTTTTACAGAAATCAATCTGCTGACCATTCCTGCATCAAAACAAGGATTCAAGACCCAATGATGATCTTCTTTACCAGTGGAACTACAGGTTCTCCAAAGATGACTCAACATTCCCAGGGCAGTCTTGGTTTCAGACCCCTTTTAAGTGAAAGGTATGAAAGAGTTAAGCCTGGTTGAACATAAGATAATTGAAGCTGCATAGTAGAGCTATTGTAAAAAATTACTGAATAAGAAATACCAGTGTACATCCCCAGCCTTTCTCCCTTTGAAATCAGAGTAAAAACTCCATCAAATTGCTAGGGACTAGGATCACCCCAGTGTCTCAATCTTCCAATTAATATCTCTTACCCTCTTTCTGGGAGTATTTTATTATCCTTTTTTTTCTCTATCAGGTACTGGTTGGATTTGACTCCCTCTCAAATGATATGGAACACTGCAGACACAGGATGGATACTAACTTCAATAGCATCTTTTTTTGATCCTTGGGTTTTTGGATCATGCATCTTTATACATCACCTACCACAGACTGACTCAGAAGTTATCCTAAATGTAAGGGAAAAACACATGGAAATGTATTCATCTGCAGAAAGCGTGCCAAAAACAATTCTTGACAGGATCCACAGATTTCATGGGGGTTATGTTTATAGTAGTGTTTGAGATTTTGTATTTGTTTTGTAAAGCCCTACTTTCATTTTTATTGTATACAGAAGGGAACAAGCATGCAATCCATTCATACATTTTGCTCATAGCTGGTGAGCACGTGAACAAAAATAATCCAAAAGCAGCATTAAATGCCTGCCATTCACTCTAGTGACTGTGGAAATAGTATCAGAGGGTATTAATGCAGAAATGAAATGTTTCTGTGCCCACACCAGCCAAGATGAAAGTGAACACCTCCCTGTGATGTAGACAGAGGAGGAACTATTCTGGTCATGCCCCAAGCTGTGGGGTCCTGGTGTCATGTGGATGTGTTACCATGGGATTTTTGTAATCAAATCTACAATCTCTGCATACTGCACCAACTGCAGGAGGGTTCCTCACCCAACAGAGGGTGTGGTGCTTTTACATAGGGGATAAATGTACTTCTCCTTTCTGTGTCACCTGTTTACTGTACATTCCAAAGGCAGGTTTTTGTCTGAGCTTCACACGTCCTTCTTACTGTTTAACCCTCTAGACTCTCTGCAGATTCCCAGTTGATGCCCTGGTCGGTGCTCCAACACTGTTCCGTATGCTGGTGCAAAATGATCTGTCCAAGTACGTAAAAAAATTACTCAATAATGTTTAATTTACCCTAACTAAACTTAGTCATCTCCTATATCTAACTGCTTGACCCAAAATAGGGTAATAATTAGTTGAAAATATCCTTGACGAGAATCCTTGACCATCATGCAAAATTTGAGTTTTGCTGAGGTTTTTGATCAGAGAAGCTTGATGTTTTCCCTCAGAAATTTGAGACTTATGCTACTGTACTCGTGAGTATGAAACTGAGAGTCTGTTAAATGCTTTGTCATAATTTTTGTCTGCCACATTAAGTGTCCAGACTTTGGGAAGGACTTCATCCTATAAAATGCACGTCAGCATACTTGTGAGGGAATTATTGGTTGTCACAGTTGTACCTCACCCCTGTTCCAGTTCTCACTGCCTGTCATTGTTCCTTCCTTCCCTTTTGAACTTTCTCTTGGCCTGTTGCAGAGGGTCAGCAATCAGGGCCCTGGCTCAGCAGATCAGTATTGGTTTATTTATAATCCCAGCTGATTTCAGCAAAAATTTTATTTTTCACATGTTTAACTCTGACTGCTACTTATGGAGAGTGTTGAGCACAAAGTGATATCCTTGTTGTATTGGGAGCAGAAGGATCAGGGCCCCTCTGATTTCCCCACTTTGTGGCACTAACTCTCCCAGTAAACAGCTCTCCCATGGTGTTCACCTTTGCCTGCTCCTGGTCTCCCCCTCTAGATTTAAGTATTGCCTTTCTTGTTTTTAACTCCCTGTGAAGATACAAATTCATGAGCCTGAAGTACTGCATAAGTGGAGGGGAACCACTCAACCCAGAAGTCATGGAGCAGTGGAAGAGCTACACTGGGCTGGACATCTATGAAGTGTATGGCCAGACTGAAATGGTACATCTGTAGTGACAATGGCCTCTTAAATCTCTGGAATTTCTTTTTGCTGTAAGGTTTGTTTTGTAAGAACACAATGTGTTTCCTCCTTCACGTTTCTGTGAATGTTTCGGTAATTCCCTTCCCTGGTAACCTCTGAAAGA
Organism: Camarhynchus parvulus; assembly: GCF_901933205.1. Classification (NCBI taxonomy): domain Eukaryota; kingdom Metazoa; phylum Chordata; class Aves; order Passeriformes; family Thraupidae; genus Camarhynchus; species Camarhynchus parvulus. The sequence goes on along the minus strand of NC_044584.1, from coordinate 11,125,908 downwards.
ACTCCCTCTCATGGCTCTCCTCACAGAACCTGCCAGGAACGTAAGGGTTTGGAAGGGAATGTGGTGTAATATTTCCACAAATGTCCTTAAGCTAATTCCAAGTAACAATGTCAGTCAAGAAGGCAGAGTTTGAGTCTAAGGGAAGAAGACTGGTTAGCAGAGGACATGAATTTTTCACAGAGAATGGAACAGGATTATTTCAGGAAGTTTTATGATTTTGCTTATCCGTACCATACAGCACTGCCATATAGAATTCTATAAATCTTAATTCCTTACTTTAGAATTAGTCTAGAAACTACATTTAATGAATTAAGTGTGAATGTAGCAATTTTCTTTTGAAAAGCTTTGGTTTGATTTTGATTTTTTACAGGGAGTAATCTGCTCTGTTTCTAAAGGAATGAAGATTAAACCTGGATCAATGGGGAAAGCAGCTCCCCTTTATGATGTTCAGGTTTGTTGACTGCTCTTTAGATTCTGTCATGGGGGATTTTTTTGTTTGGCTGGATTCGTGTTTGGAGTTTGTTTTTCCATTGGACTAAAATAAGAACTGTTTTTCATTCTAGATCGTAGACAAAAATGCCAATATCCTGCCTCCAGGACAACAGGGGGAAATTGCTATCAGAAGCAAACCTATAAGGCCACTTGGTTTTTTCTCAGAATATTTAGTAAGAACTTTATGTTATTCCTTGCCACCACTACCAATCTCCCCAAAAGCTCTCCAATTGCATAGTAGTCCTAAAGACTGGACATTTTTCACCATTTTATTATTTATTATCAGAGTAATTTGTTTATTTGAATTGGTGGGTGTTAGAAAAGGAAATAAAATCATTTAGAATCAAGTTAATTATTTTCTTAAAGAATAGAAATTATTTTAAACCTAGTTTATTGTATCTTATAGCGATATCAGTACATCCTTGACTGAAAAATTAAGTTCCAGTGCATTTGATGTTATTTTTGTTATAACATAATGTATAGCTAATGCGTGCTCAAAATCTAAACTACTGCTTGTAAACCACTTTAAGGATAACCCTAAGAAAACTGCAGAAAGTGAACGTGGGGATTTTTATGTCACTGGAGACAGAGGCACTATGGATGAAGAGGGATATTTCCAGTTTATTGGCAGAGACGATGACATCATCATTTCTTCGGGGTTAGTCTGCACACACCCATTCCAAACCTGCCATTGTATATCCTGACATGTTGTGTTGTACATTCTTACATGTGAGCTTCTGGCATCATAATCCTGTGACAGGAATGTATTGACCTCTTGAGTTTGGAATACTTGCTGTTATTATTAGCTTTTCACAGACCTTGAGTATCATCTCTGTGATGATACTGGATCCATTTCCCCTGCAACATCTCGTGTGTTTCAACAAAGAATGAACACTTCAGTTAACAAAGGAGGAATGTTTATCTAGTTAATTTTTTGACTGAAATTGAAGCAACCTCTATTGGATTCAAAGAGCTTTTGAAAGAATTTATTTTTAACATGTTGAAAGGAAAGAACTTGATGTTGTATGAGGTGATTCCATGACGTGGCACAGGCTGCTGCTGCAGACCCCAGCTACAGGGTGGGATGGAGCTCCAGCCTAAGAGCCCCAAGGAGAGGGGACAGATGGAGAAGTATCCACAGCCCCAGCAGTCCTCTGCCACAAAGATCACTATGAAATGCTCCTACTTCTAAGCCAGCCAGCTGTCCCATTTTGCCTAAAACTTCTATAGCTGGTTATTGATTTGTTCTGGTTTTGGTTTTTTTTCCTCAACATAAAAATTTTAAAACTTTTGGTACTGTTTTTTCGAGACAAAATGCAAGAGCCAAACCTCATTTTTTTTTTCCTGACCTAGGTATCGCATTGGGCCATTTGAAGTAGAGAGTGCCCTAATAGAGCACCCAGCTGTGGTAGAAACAGCTGTTGTCAGTAGTCCAGACCCCCTCAGAGGAGAGGTAAGGATGCTGAATGGAGGGGGAAAGCAAAATGCATTTGTTCAAATATATAATGATATCAAGGAAGTTCTACTTTACTGAAAAACTTACAGCTCTAAGGCAATAATGTCACCTTAGAATTATGGAATTGTTTAGGTTGGAAAATACCTCTGAGATCGAGTCCAACCATGAAGCCAGCACTGTCAGGTCCACAAATACACCATGTCCCTAAGCACCACATCTACTTCCATCATGGATAATCCTAGTGGGGCTGACAAGCAAAATCCCTTCCCATTTACTCTTCTGAGTTTCTTTTCATCCCAAGGTCTTCTCTGTGGAGAGCACTACTGTGATGTTTACTTTGCCCTTGTTCTTAAGCATTTGTCTATACACTTAAATTGGGATTTATGACTCTTGGTGTAGCCAAAGTTCTACTGCACTTGCCTGAGAATTAGACATGGGCTAATTTTCTAACTGCAGCCAACTGTGGTGCCAGCATAACAGTGCTTACTGTCCTCAGTGTGAACTTCAGAAACAAAATGTCCCTTAGCTTCAGAGAGGACTCCACAGAGACACATTTTATTGCCCCTTCCTCTGAGCTGCTGCTGAGAAGAAAGGGAAAAGGCTCTTATTTGTAATGAGGGCACAAAAAGTGTCCTTTAAACTTTCCCTTCTGCACATACACATGCAGAAGCTGGGCACAATCACTTCTTATCCTGTGCTGGCTTTTCTGTTCCTCGTGACTGGTGTGACTCTGAACAGTGCTGCTCTCTGGTAACTGCACATCAGCCCTTAAATAAAGTTGGTGTCAGATCACTTTTTTTTAATTTTACCTTACAGGTTGTGAAAGCATTTGTGGTTCTGTCCCCAACCTTTTCAGCCACTGACCTGAAGAGCTTAACTCGTGACTTGCAAGACCATGTTAAGAAAACTACTGCTCCATATAAATACCCTAGAAAGGTAAATATTTCTGAGAAGAAACTTTAAAACAGGGCACCCTTCCCTAAATCTCAGGAGAATTACCATTTAGATTTTCATGATTCACTTGAAAGAGACAGCAGTAAAGATTCATCTAGACCACTGGCTCCAGAAGACCTTTCCTAAATAGCATTAGTTTAGAATGTTTTTCATGAATTTATGTAAAGTACTTGTTCAAACTTCACAGAATTTTCTAGGTTTTAAATATCCCAGTCAGATCTCCGTGTTCTAAGTCAGACACATAATGATAATTCTCAATTTTGTGTTTAACCTTCAAACAAGCACTTCCCATGCCTTTAAGGTAGCATATGACTTAATCTAAAGTTTTTATCTACTGATCATCACAACTAACAAACTGACACAAGGCCAAGAGGATACACTTGGTGTTTCTTGTTAATCCCAGCACCACAGGAAAAGATCTACTGCAATGCTTGCCTAACTTTGAGCAGAACTCACAGAACTAAGAACCATTAAAGACTTTGGGGCTGTAACATCCTTTTCTTTTTTCTTTTTGTCATTCATCCCTGACCTCTGATACCATTCAGGCATTTGCCCTTCTGCTGTGAGTTACAGTACTCAGTTTGGCCAGCTCAGAGGCAGCTGTACAGATGTTTGGCCATCTAGGCAGCCACAGAGGTTGTTTCACAAGTGGCACAATGTGCTCTTTTGCTTTGGCTTGGATTTGAGGCAAGCAGCTCTTACTGATGGGAGCCCTCTCAGTTTTCCACATATGCTTGGAGAGTCTTGGAAAACCAGCTCTGTAGAACATGCTGCATTGCCTTCTCTCTTTATTTTATCTAGGTGGAATTTGTCAAAGAGCTGCCAAAGACAGTCACTGGGAAGATCAAGAGGAATGAATTAAGAGACAAAGAGTGGGGACGGATATAGCATTGTTTGGAATTGAACAGAACTTTTTCCATTCCATTAGCACTATATACCTTTCACCACTATAGCTGCCATCATTCTGATCTCTTTTTGTTAAGTGCTTGAACATCAAAAAACTACAGGTAACATCACGATGTGATATTAGCACCTGTTTGCAGAGTTTCCAATGTCAGTACCTGACTGAATTGTATTATTCTGGGTGAAAAATAAAATTTTCAATAGACAACTTCAATAGCATTTCCCTCTGAGACCTCCTCACCATCCCTCTTGCAGCCCAGCTTCTATTTGATGTGATTCTTGAGAGACAATAAAAAATATAATGCCCACATCTGAAAAGGTATTTTACATCAAATATATTTTGATTCACTGTTTCCTGAGAGTTTACCCTGACATCCAAAGCTTATGAAAAGGACATGGTGACTGATACGGTCACTATATGGGTTCCAAAAATGCAGCATCATGAAGAGGTTGGAAAAGAACATCTTTTCTGGTGCCACTGGATAGTGGCAGTAAAAGTGGCCATAAAAGTCCTAAAAATGCATTGTTACAGATGGGGGATTAGCAGCTTTATTGGATAGGTTCAAAATCCACGTTTTTGGTGGTAGGATGAGAACCATGTGTAGGTATCCTTTCTTTTGAAAGTGTTTTGTCTCTTCCAAGAACTAGCCAGGAGTGGAATTCTCAATGCAAGGCTGGAAGTATTCTGAAATAGATGTGAACATAAGATCCCATCTTTTGCTTTAAAAACCCCTCTGAGGTAAATGAAATTGAGATTATGTTCAGTATGTGAGAAAAAATAGATGATGCTGTTATGCATAATGAGAAATTAGTTAGTTGTATGCATTTGGCACATAAAACTGCTATGTTTGCATTAGTAGGAAAGTTAATATTTAGTTTTATGTCTTGAAATGCTTAATGCATTTCCAGAATGGGTTTGGAACTTGGTCCTTCCGATTTTCTGCATTGTGATTTTTGTGACTTTGCATGAGTTATTTTAGCCAGTCCATTGAGCAGGAGCTTTTTATAAGTGATCTACGACTTCACCTCCTTTCCCACAATACCAAAACTTGGAATTAAACTTTAATGAAAAACAGAACAGCCTTTAGATAAGTTGGGTTTAGTTATTTAAAAGGATTACAGATTGTTGCTATAAAACCAACTTTTCTGCTAATACTTGATCTAGGTCTAAATAGTCATCCTGTAAGAATAAAAAACAAACACAATTTATAAATGAAATCTACATAAGCTTATCTGTTTGAAAAAGGTTTGTTATTGAAAAGATCAGTAAGAGAAGGGGTAATTTGCCAAGTTTGGCCATCACACTCAAGTGTTAGATTTAAGATACAGAACTCACCATCACTGTCTGAGCTTCCATCAGCTGTGGCAGGGCAACAGAGCTCAACAGCTGCTAATTTGTTAATGGGTTCCTTTACAGTCCTTAAAATCCAAAATAAAGTTATCTTCAAACACAATCTCACAGGCTTCTAGTGAGTGTAGAAAATTAAATCCCCCATGGGAGCAAGTAGTTTGTTTAATGTGATTCTACCAGAAGAAAAGCAAAAAAAGTAAGCTTGTCCTCAAATCTGGCTGTAGCAGGGTTTTAAACTTCCCTTTTCCTGTATTACAGCTTTGTTCTGAGATTATTTTTTTTCTCCTTCTTTCAGTCAGAACAGAAGGAAAACATGTTGGATATTTTAAATGTAATGTTGTATTTTAAATGTAATCCATTTTTGGATAGAATTACAAGAAATTAGATTAGATCTTTAAATGCAATTGAAAAAACGTTGAAAAATGTGATCTGCTCACAATTTCAGCATCTGATTCTTTTTAAGGGCATTCAGTTTTCAAATATGAGTACTTTTGGGGAAAGTAATCCACTTTGAAGTGAAGTAATCAGATTTTTAAAGTAATACATTTATTCCATGTAAGTAATACGTTTTTAAATATAATCTAATTATGAACTTTGAAAGTAATTGATTGTAAAGCAAATTTAAAAGTATAATCCTGCAACATGTTTCTAGGTTTCTGGTATTGCTCTGTGCTGGGCTTTAAACAGACCTGGCTAGACTTTTCCCTGAGCCCTGGTAGTGGCACAAATTGTTCATTCCAGCAGGGAAGGGCTTGTTCAGGAGGTTTCTTTGCTGCAGCACAGCCTGCTCAGTCTGCACATCGGGTCAGACAGACTTTCCAATGTGTTCTTGCAGTTCTGCAATGATAACCTGAACCCGACTAGGAAAAAAGGAAGAAACAAACTGGTGAATCAAAGCATTTCTGTTTGATATGTGAGCAGGAGCCTTTGCTCAGTCACACTGCCCAGGGGTTCAAGCAAACACACAAAGCCCCTCAGTGCTACCAAGGCTGTGCTCAGTTTCAGGGGGGTTGTTTGTCTTGCACTACTGACTTGAGGAATTACTGAGTCAACCAATTGATATTCCTTGTTTCTCTAAACCAGAACTTACGCTTTTTGTTGGGCATTGGGAGTAATGTGCTGTCTGCCAGCTAAATCCTAAAAAGAGCCTGAAACTTTTAAATTTGCAGGCTTGCTACAGAAAAGGAGAACAGTTTGTAATGAAACTGCAAAGTCGTGTTGTTTTTTCTCTGTCCAGACAAGTTGGGGTTTGTTCAATAACTATCAAAGATGATCTCTGGGAACATTCAGAGGGAGAAACTGAGAAACACAGAGTGGTGCTCTTTGCTGCTGAGCTCCTCACCAGAACATGCTCATCCTGGACTTTTGTGTATTCCATTTTGTGTATTCCATCCTGTTTCCTATCAGTCTTAAGAGAACAGCCTTCTGAATAAGGGTGGAAGATACACATTGCTGTTCTGCTGCTTTGAAATATTTCTGAAGCAATATATTCTCTATAACTTTAAATGTACATGGGAGAAAAGGTTTTTGAAAATAATGATAGAAGAGAGGAAAATGGACTAGTCCTTATTTTTTGTATCTGCAGCGCTTTTACTGAAAGCCATAATATGTGTAACTCTGTGCCAAATATTATTTTGTGAGAATGTTTTTTATATTGTTGATGATCAGACTTCCAGGTCTATCCAGTACCGGGTTGCATAGAGTTTCAGGATTAAATATAATCAAGGATTTCCTGGGCTGAGGTGTCAGTTCAGACTGTGAGATATTTCCATAACAGTCAAGCTGCTCCAAGGTTATGGGAACAGCAGAGATTTAGATCATCCCTGCCAGGTCACATCTCACATTTCTTGTTACCTCTCTATAGCCTTGCATTTCACACCATGCTGCTACAGCACTTGATTCAGAAGATATAAGCAGTAGCTGAACTCTGTGGCAAAGGCTTTATTGAGCATAAAAACACCTGTGAACCAGAAAAAAAAATATATTAAGAAGAAGCAGAGTGTTACTTATCTCAGATTTTCCCGGTTCTGCTATAAACCCACTATGCACTACCCATAAACATATCTGCTGGTAGCAGGAACCTGGGAAAACAGCAAAAGCTGTGTAGTAAAACTGTTCACATGACCTTTCAGGATAACTAATTGTTATCAACTGGCTAATAAACACAAGTCCCAGGCTTGTGCCAGGAGGGTTCTGCAGGTGGATCTTGCCTCCTTCACACCCTCAAGCTCTGGCATGGATATTCCTTTGCTTTCCAGCTACCAAGCTCATTATTGTCTGAGGTCAAAAATAGAAAACAAATGCACAAAATGCTGTGTCCATTACATTAATCTTAATGGATCTGAGCTTGCACTACTGAAACTCGAGGATAGTTGAGACTTTATTTCTTTAGGAGCAGAAATGGAAAGGGAGATGAAATTAAAGGGAGCTCGAATCTCAGAGTGGTGGCAGATGAGCATGGCTTGTATTCAAACAGGCGAATTGTGTGATTCCTAGTGGTCTCTACATTGTTTATTACCTTCTATGCCAGAAGTTAATTAATTTAACAATTATATTTATTTGACTTCCTTGCTTAAACATTTGACAATCAAAGAGGAGACTGGGGTAGTCTCTAACAACTGATGTCATTACCTCCATCATTTTTCTTTCACTTTCTGAGGCTTGGGTTAAGTCAGTTTAACTGTGACAGACTCAAAGCTGCCAGTGTTTTCTGCCTCAAAGTTATGCACCCTGTGCCTATAGCAAAGGAGCTATTTTGTACTTCAAGTCTGCACATCTCTATTCAAGCTCAGATATGTGAGACTTGTTTTACCATTTCTGGATTGAATGGTGCTAGTAGCCAACAAATCAGGAAAAGCTGTAAAGTCATCAGGACTGAAAGGGAAAAATACCTAATACATTTCCAATTTTATTGCACTTTCAGGTGTCATCATCATCCCAAGGACAACACAACTGACAGCGCCTGACATCTGCCATCGATTGCTGGCTTCGAAGGCCAGGTGTGTTATTGCAATCCATGCTCTTGCTCCTGGGGTGGACTCAGTTGCATCCAAGTGCCAGTCTCTGAAAACAAAGCTGATTGTGTCTGAAAGCAGCAGGGCTGAGTGGCTGAACTTCAGCCATCTGTTGAAGTAAGTGCCTTCTACCTAAACCCTGTCAGAGTTATCTCCAGTGGAAATTTCCTCATGTTTGAACACCCTTGTACATCTGTATCTCATTAATGAATGAGATACCTCTAAGGGGGTAGGAGAAGAGGCAACTTAGTCCCTTTTTTATATACAGAAGCAATATTAAGGATTAGCCAAACTGCTAATTATAAAATAAGTAGCCTTATGATGTCTAGATTTGTTATATAAGACCATAAAACACAGAAAAGCAGGCAGGAATGACTTCTATTGACAGCTGTGGCATATTTACTCTCTAAAAGACAAATATTCTATACAAATTATTCCATATTCCTAAAACTTGATGATAATAAGGCTACTATGAATAGCTTTTCACTATGAAAGACTAAAAAGGGTACTGTAAAATGAACTTAATGCCTTTTGGAATCCTCTAGACAGATCACTGGCAGCCTGCCTGCCTGGCAGGATAACTGCCCTGACCTCCCTGCTGCCCATGTCCTTGGCTGCCTCAGCTCAGTGCCAACCTGGCCAGGAGGCTCTGGGGCTCTGGAGTGGAGCCCCTGGGCAGCAGGAGCCACCAGCCAACCCCAGGACACGGCTGGGCTAGGGAGGCACTGCCCACACACAACCTTGCAGGAAGGGGCAGTGCTTGCATGCCAAGCCAACCAACAGCAGTCCTGGCACAGCTCTGCTGTTTTTCATCCATTTTTGTACATGCCACACCACAGTTTGATCCAAGAGCAGTCTTAAATGTAAGAACACCATGCCCACAATGAACAGTTACTCATATTTCATGTTGTTTTTCAGGCATGCCACAAAACTAAGCCTCTTAGGTTTGCAGGATTAGCTGTTTTAAGATGGCATAACCACAGGGTGATTGCTCTTTGAATAGGAATATAATACAGGAAGGATTTTGCAGCATAATTCTTTTGGGCACAGGATCTTACCAGCTGTTTCCAATCAGTGGGAGTTACTGGTGTTACTTAAAGCTCTCCCCTACTGCATTTCACTACTGAAATGATAAATGAACTGAATTACAAGTAAATTCATATTTTAATTTCACAGTTTGGACCCTCAAGAAAGGCAAGTCAGTACTGGAAAACACCGAGGCTGTGAGATTGGCTTGTTCTTAAAAGAAATTATCAAGTTTCTCAAGCCAATCTGAGTTTTAATCCAGCACAAGGTAAAGAGTGAATCTCAGGGCCAGGGTTTCATACCATTCTTGAGTTTCAAGTCAGTATCAGGACAAATTAAGTACACCACATTCCACCATCAATGTATCACCTCTTCAGCTGATGTTTGGGCACTGTAACATCTTTCCTCAGCACTGGCAGTGACAGCAATTATTTGGCTTTTCATGTAAGGGATATCAAAATAATGTCTAATGGCTTGTCCATGAAGGTTTGAATTTGAAACACTGAAGCACCATGAGGGAACCACTGAGCACAAAATGATGGCACAGCAGGTAAGCCAGGGAATTAATGTCTAAACAATGAATGTTCAGTAAGAGCAAACTGTGAAAAATCAGAAGTAAACTGTAAGCCCGGTAGGCAGACAGGTCAGTGAGAGAGAGGAGGAAAGAAAACAAAAAATCCCAGTAATTACCCCGAGTTTTGTCCTTAGAAGTTAAAGCAGACTGTCAAGAATCATGATTACCAACATCAGCCACCAGTAAACACTCACAGTTGGCCTTTGTGTCTGATCTCAGATGGTTCTTTCCTTTGTGTGACTCAGACATTGATGGTTTTAATCCACACAAAAAAATCTTCAAAAATTTAAATAAAACACCACAGGACATAAGAAAGCAGAGTTTTAATAAATGGGCTGCAATGGAGACAGGACTAGGGAAATAAAAGTCCTCTTCATTTTCCAACTTCTGAAACAATTTTGACAGAAGAAGAAAATATAAATTATGAAAGACTTGAACATGTCCTTTTCATTAAACCAAGAGAAGTAAGAAATTGTATTCCTCAAGATAAGTCTTTTCCCATTAGCAACACACAGGCTTTTATGCTAGAAATGAAATACTAAAGCTAGAAAGTTCTACAGGAGGCATACTCAAAACCCTGTTGGAAAGCAAGTTATAGCTGCACTGGTTTTGGTTGGTTTTTAGGAGTCACAGGAACAGTCCACTGCAACAATAAGACAACAGAAATACTCACTAGCATGACTTTCAATCTGAAACAAAATTAATATCAAAAAGTTAAAACTGCACCAAAAATTAAAATTTCATTCCCCTTATCTAGTATGGTATAATGGAGAGCTTCTTTCATAAGATGCTTCCAATCAGTATTTGAATTCAAACTTTGAGACTTAAAAAAAAAAAAAATGAGAAACACTTTATAAAATCCCTCAAGGATTGAGTCTTTGGAAAGAGCAGCAAAAGGCTATCTGCAGGAAATTACTCAAAAGGGTTCCATTCAGTGATTACAGCATTTACTATAAAGCAGTAAGTGCTGCATACACAGCTAATGTAAACACACATGTAGTTTTTGATAAAACCATCTGCAATGCCTGCACTGTACTTCTATTGTTCTAAAACAGTCCAATCTTTTACTCTAAATCATCTCATAATATTCAAGTATTTATATATGTAACAGTTCTTTCCATTCAAGTCAAGACAGCATATCTGTGTATATATATATAAATATATGTATAAATCCCTCCATCAAGTTATCAGATTTACCTCATTCTGTTGTTCACAGAGAAAAATGTTACCAAGTTCTGCAGCTGTCAGCTCACTTCCTTCCCAAAACCCTCTGCAACCAACTCTTTTCCAGATCTCGCTCTGACAGTAATTGCTCAGAGCTGCCTCTGTGCAGCCTTTAGGCTTCTGTAGCCTCCAGATATAACAAAGGAGAGTCCATACATGTCAGGGTGGCCAATCTACATATACATGCACAGACCCCTGCTTTGTGTGCCAGGTACAGGCAATGCAGAACAGAGCTGCAGGAGGACAGCAAGCTTCACCAGAAAGGTGATGCACTCTTGAGCACCCATACATCTGCTGAAATGTCAGTTCCACCTGCAACGAGCATTAAAATTCTTACACTTGTGGATTTTAAAACCAGGACTTCAAAACAAAACCCCTCTCCTCATTCCAACACCCTTTCAGAACTCCAGGGCAACTTTTTTTATATGTTTGGATTACATTTACCTTTCCCTTATATCACATTTTCTACACTATCAGAGCATCATTCCCCTTGGGCTCAGATTCTATTTCACTTTGATTCTTGTTTTCTTCTTTTACTTCTTTAGAGCTCTTCTCCTGCTCCTCAGTTTCTGCTTTAGCTACCTCTGAATTCTGTTCTTCTGTCACACTTGATGGGTTTTGTTGTGCATCTTCTTTGTTGCTTTTCACCACCTCCTGCAGATTGTATTTCCTGAACAGAACATAGTCCCTCACCACACTTAAGCAACAGACGGTTTTTATTATTTCCACCACAATTGTGTATTGTGGATTATTAAGATCAACCTTGTTTTCTGGATTGAGGCTGCCCACAATTCCTGTAAAAGAAGATGCAATTTAAAAGATGCTGGGAAAACTGTTTAACAGCATAAGCATGTCTTGTTTCTCAGTAATTGCAGTGAGATAATTTTACAGTTTCTTCAGTCCTACTGGTGGTACATTCTGAGAGTCCTGCTCTGTTCCAAACATTAAGCAATTACAAAAATAATTTGCTATAATTGAGGGGGATCTTGCCTCCTCTCTCTTAATTTTTACGCATTCAATAAAACACTTGAGTAAGGTAGAGCTATTATATGAGTCAAATATTGAACAGAAATAGTAATATTATTATTATTTCAATACAGCATCCAGAGAGAAAACCAAATAGCATTTCAAAGCACATATAACTGATACTACAAATTATAATCAACATTATTCTCTCTTCTGCTTATAGTCTCTTAAGACATCAACACCAACAAGGAATACTGATGTAAAGCTTTTTTTAAGTCTTAGAGAAGCTTTTAGAATTCAACAGAGGTTTTAAGCAAAAAATGTATATGTCCATTACGACCTCTTTTAAAAATCTGACCCATGTTGTGCATGCAGTCTTGTTCTGTTTTGTGTGAAAACCATACATACCTGCCAGTTCCTTAATTACTTCTTCCCTACTCATATGGCTGTTATTACGAGCTTTGTAAACAATCTGAAAAGTACCCTTGTTAGGGGCTTTAAACCAAGGCTCAAAAAACGTTTCTGTGTATTTTTTCATATCTTCCATAAAAGCTTTGCAAGTCCCAGAAATGGGCAGCATGCGCAGAATGACTCTTGTTTTCTTCTTTTTAGTGGTGTGCATATCCTTTAGTATATGGTGCACCAGGTTTTCAGGTTCTACAAGAAAAAAAGTTGGGTATGAGTGACAAATAGAAGGCATTATCTCTCCTCTTCCCCTTCTATATAATAAGCTAGGAGCTTGGCTGCACTGCTGTCAGCCTCAAATCCTTTTATGTAAAGTGTTGTTTTACTATACCAAAACTAAATCAAAGATTGTTTCATCAAAGCAGTTTCCTCTACCTTTAGCTTCTTCACTAACAACAAAAATCAGTGGCACGGCCAAAGGGAAGGGTATTTGTTTGATATACACGTGTTACTTGGAAGTCACACTCTGTGGCCTTTTACTAACACTTTGAGAGCATTACTCAGCATCAGCAGAAGCCGCACCTATGCCCTGGGTTCTGATGAAGACCACGTTGTTGGCACCACTCTCCACCGACTGGAACCGCCGCAGCTTCTGCTCCGTCGAGGCACGGATCTGGCCAACCTCCTTCTTCAGAGCAGCCTCGACATCATCCTCATCCTCCTCCCTGTCGCTTCCAGACAGCCTCTCCTCGTGATCTGAAAACTTCATACAGGCACCATTTGTTGGTGAGCACCGAGCAGCAGTGCCCAGCTCACAGCCCGCGCTGGGCTCGCCACACAGGGCACGGCCCGGGCCGGCAGCGGGGCTGCGAGGGGGCTCGCCCGCAGAACCCGGGGCACTGGGGGCGTGATGCACCCACATGGCGCCTTCCACACACATGGCTTCTTCCACAGACACGGCTCCTGCCACACACCCGGCTCCTTCCATACACCCGGCTCCTTCCCCACACCCACGGCTCTTCCACACACGCGGCTCTTCCCCACACGCAGCGGGAGCCGATCCCTCGGGGTGCCGCTCCCCGTCCCGCCAGCCCGCCCCGAGCGCCACCGGCCGGGCCGCACGCACCTGCTCGGGCCCGTAGAGCAGGTCCCCGTACTCGCCCAGCAGGCTGTAGGCCTCCCCCACGCACTTGCGCTCGTTCATGTTGCAGGTGATGAGGATGCCGCGCATGCCGGCCTCCAGCTGCCGCCCGGCGCTGCGGGGCCGCTTGGCCCGGCCGGCCCCCGCCGCGAAGTGCCCCTTGGGCCGCCGCTTCCGCGCCGCCGGCTCGGCCGCGGCCATCGGGCAGCTCCGCCAGCACCGCCGCGATCGCGTCAGCGCCGCGCCCGCCCCGCGCCCGCCCGGCACAGCGCCGCGCCTGGAGCGGAGGCCGCGGGCACCGGCGAGCGAACCGCGGCAGCGACCCGCCGGGGCCGAACCGCGGGGACCGCGGGGGAGCGCCGACCCGGGGTGGCGAGCACTCTGGTGTCGCGCTCAGCCGCGGCCAAGCTCGTAGCCCTTGATGCTTTCGCTTCCCCCGAGCTCCGGTTCCAGAGTTAAAACCTGTGTTAATAATTCCGGAGCCGAGGGGAGGAGAGCAGGGGGACACTCGCTAGAGAGGAGCGAGCAGCCCTCGGTCCAGCTCTGCAACGACGCCTCCGACAGCGACCCGTGCGCCCCACGGACGGAGATGCTTCGGCCGCTTCCCTCCTGTCCGAGTCCCGAAGGTGTCACGGCGCAGAGGGACCAGCTAAACCAGAAACTTTGAACATGTAAACGGAGGCTTGGAAAAATAGCAAACATGTGCTAACAGAACAGTCGTGGCCCACAGCGTAGTTCCTAAAGGAAGGCGTCTGTGTGCATGCCGGTCCGTAAGAGCCGCCTCTCCCTGCTGTAACTTTAAAGCTTCTTGGACAATTAAGGGGTAAGAATTGTTACAGGTTCTGATCTGTGGAAAAAATTGACCAAGGCAGTTGCTCCAAATCCAATATAAGAAAACCACCATTGGAAGCAAACTGTCCTAGAAGTGGAGAAAAAATTAAAGTACTTGCTGCTTTTTTGCAGGATTTTTTTCAAATAAAGACATTGTAGATTTACACAATAATATAAAGTAAGACATTACACCATGTCCTTCTTAGTTTAGGTTTGAATACATTCTTACCTGATTCCCATCATTTGTCTGTCCCAGGGGCTACACTACAAGCTAAAGCAGACACTGATAGAAATGAAATGGGAAACCCAGAGAGGCAAGAGCACAACAGTAATGTGTGTTAAATAAAGCATTTAATGAAATACCAGTATCTTATCTTTATTATTACTTAAAGGATAAAAAAATCTGTAAGAGTTTAAGAGAATACTATTGCTTCAAGAATCACTTTTGATGTGCAACATCTTGTAAAGAGATTTTAAAATCTTTCAAAAGTTTCAAAAATTAAAAGTTGTAGGCATTACAAGTATATTTAGAATGAAAAAGGGCAAATAAAATCTGTGTCATTGAAATCTTTAAGGACTGGACTAGTAAAGTATTTAAAATATATGATAAAACAAATTCAAGAATTGTAGCAACAGCTGCTCATACTCTAATTTTAGCTCTTATAGTTTTATCTGTTCTCTCACACTTTATTAAGGAGTTACTTTATGATATGCTGATATTTTTGTGTGTTTGAGCAACTTTCCTTTCTATTTATATTAAACAAGAACTGTCCTTTTTGTCTGAGAGTATATATCTGACATCATTTGACTTCCTGATTCCGTTAAGCAAGAAACTTAGAGAGTTTAGGATTCAGACAAAAGATTGTATCCATTTTCAAGTTCTCATAGAGGGTCTAAGACACCAATATTTTTTGTTGGAAGAATTCTCTGAATTACTAGGAACAGTTCCAAGAGAGGTCAAAGCATCTGCATTAAAGGTGAGACCACTAGATTTCTCTTTCAGAAGTACATATTCCCACTTGAAGTATCCACAACTTTTCTTATTTCCTCCTTGCTTGCCAACAGGACAACAAAAAAATGCTCTGCCATGATTTGGGCCAGCATTTGACACAAACAGTTTTTTGGCTCTTCGGCCACAGTTACACAGAGGGGGAGTTGATTTTCCATTTCTCACAGCTCTTACAGACTCATTCAAATTGACTGTGGAGTTCAGCACTGCAGGAAATACTCTGGGCAAATTTGAACTTCTCAAAGGTAAGGAGTGATCAAAAGAGGACGTTTTCTCTTGATATATATGAAAAGACTGCTTTTTTGCTGGTGGGGCTGTTTTTGGACTAGTTGGCTTTCTTTTGGGAGCCTCTAAAGGAGTAGAGTAATTTCCAGTTAATGCTGATTGTGCTGAAACAGCATTTCCCTTTGCAGATGGTAACTTGAAAGCTGAAAATTTTGAAGTCTGCCTTTGTACTGTCCCTATATTATAGATTGTAGTATCAGGACTTTTGTAAACAACAGACCTCAGAGGTTCCATGGGTGCCACACTTTCCTCCAAACTCTGATTATCTGAACTTGTCACAGCCAATTGTTTAGAAATAGTTTCTTCTTCAGACACTGTTAGATTATCTGTACTTGAGTCATCCTTTAGCTGAACAGAGTCTGAATTTTCTTCATATTGAGATTCTGGTATCAAAGCAACATCTTCCCAGTCTGTCAGCAGAGACAGGCACTCAGAAGTGGTGCTGATGTCCCCACTGGAGACAGTAACTGAGGGGATGGTGGTGGAGACCAGCACCAGCCCTGATCCCTGCGCTGGGAGGCTGGGCCTGGCTGTTCTCAGAGGCTGCCCAATGCTCAATCCCTGATGGATGCCTGTTGCTGCAGGACTGGGACATGGCTGTGCCAGACCCAGGGGAACAGGAAATCTGTCAGGAGGTGCTGCTGAAGAGCTTTGGCTTTGAGCATGGAATTCAGTCCTTGAGCTGCTGCTGGGTACAACACAGACATCTGCAGAGGGATCAGTGCAAGTGATCTGCTGTTCCCCAGCCTGGAGATTAGAATTTATCTTGTTTCCAGCAATACTCTTGTGTTTGTTCTCAGCCAGAGGTTTTGTTTCACAAGTTCCATCTCTAGATGTTTCAGGTCTGTTCTTACTTCCCAGTGGAGTCTTGTCAGTGACATTTACAGTCAGTGTTCTGGAAATTAAATTACTCTTCTGATGTGCCTAGGGAGTCCGTAAACAAAAGCAGATTTTGGAAAGTGAATACCCAGACATTTTGGGAATAAATGCACAAAATTAATAAGCATATCAGCCTAAGGATGTTCTTTCCAAATCACAGTCAGGATGCCAGGTTTATTATTTGAACAGCTCACCTTTCATCTGTATTCCAGGCTACAAAGCAAGTAGACAGGAAGATACAAAGTAGTGACTAACCTTATCCAAAGATTTAGTAACTTTCAGCACACATCCATCACAAATCAGCCTCCAAGCAAGACGAGCAGTATTCCGGGAATCATCCAACCCTTCAAAAATATGGTTATATTAATGCCTTCTTTTTAACTGCTACTGGGAATAGTTCTTATTACTGGAAAAACATAATCTAGGTAAGCCTTACAGGAATGACAAGGAGTTACTGAACTGAGACACTCAGTCATCTAGTTCAAAAAAGGGAATGGAAGTAGAAAATTCCAAATAATTCTCTGTGCTGAAACATCTGAAGGATTATCCATAGAGCTGAATATCTATTCACAATTTTAAGTATCCTTGCTCTTTTTATTAGTCAAAAAAAAAAAACATATTGTGCTGGAATTCTCTCACATTGACATAATATCCAGAGCTATCAGGTAAAATCAAGTTTCTTTTTCTTCCATCCACCTCTTTTCTTTTGCATCCTAGCAATTCATAAATTGATCTTGTGAATATACATTCAATAGCAGTAGAAGAGATTTCAGAAATGAAGTATGAGGTTAGAAATAACAAACTGATCTCAGAGCACTTTGCCTTTCTTGTTTTGATGGTCTGTTGGACAGAACAGTAGTAACTACTCAGAGTAGTAACTAGCTGCTTTAGGTTAACTAGAGCTAAGTATTTCTATTTAGCTTTATAAAATACATATGTTTAAATATATATTAAAATGAGGATCATCACGCTTACCAGAATGTTCCCGTCCTTCAAAAGCTATCCCCAAATCCTGCAAAGCTCCATTGAGCCCCTTAGGCTTTCTGTTATAGAAGGCCTAAGGAAAGAAATGCAGGTGCTTAACATGAAGCATTTAAAAACCTTTCCCTAGTGAAGCAAAGCCATTTCAGAAATATCCCCTTAGGAATAATAAATCTCACAAGGCAAATTAAGCAAGTTGGGTATCTGCATTTTACAGTGAGGATAAGACCATAAGTTACTTACCCTGTTAGAAATCAGAATGGAAAGAAACATGAATCCCTTCTCTCAGTCTTAAGCAAATCCATTCTGTCTGAGCTCTGGAGTCATTTGTCTGCACTCTATGGCTTACTTACACTGATGAAAGTCTTAACAGACCAGCATTGAAGAATACAACTATAAATAATACCTTAAGATGAAATCAAAGGCATGGGCATGAATATATTTGGCATAGGTATGGATTTTTTATAAGTGAAAAAAGTGAGTCTTACTTCTTGCTCCTACTATGAGTATCTGATTTGATCAATACAAAGGGGGAATATTCACACTGTTTATCTTTAGATACCTAATTCTGCTGCCTACCTGTAAGGTACCTCTGAGTATCTCTAAACAGACTATAGTGACAACTTCCACAGCAATATGTAAGGCAGCAATAAGAGCACACAAAACAAAAAAAGGTAGGAAGCAAGGAGAGCAAAACGTGTCAGGAAAGGAAGAGCAGCTCATACATTCTCATAATTATCACTCTTTTATCAAACAGCAGTCTTTTCCTAGCATTAAGATTTCTATTCAAATTCACACAGTTCTAGGGCAATTGATTATTGAGCAGTAACAACACGAAATAAAACCAGGTTACTCTGGTCACTGGGACATAGAGCATTGCCTTGTAAGCCCAAAGGCACAGTCAGCCTTTGAGGCGAGTGTGGGTAGAAATGTTTCAGTCTGTCCATCCTCTCACCCTGTACGTCGCTTTGAGATCAATCCAGGAATTCAGAACGTTGGGTTTGCGCAGCTGCTTCCTCTTACACTCGTAGTGCAAACACACACCCAGGTCCCAGTCTGTGCAGGGAGAACCACAGTCAACCCACCACTGCAGAACTGGCCTAAAATCCATATAGTGTGGCCTGTGTGTCCTTTTATGTGGCCTAAAAATCTACATAAAGGGACACAACACCAATACACTGTCAGCACCCTGTGCTGCTGGAGGCAGGAGGCACAGGCTGTGAAGTGGTTGTCCAAGGGAGACACGGGGGTTACTGCAAGGGGACACCAGAAGAAGCAAACCCCTGTTAGTAATTAACTTCAGACAGTCAAAGATCTCAAAGACATCATTAGTTCATTTAGACATACTAAGAATGATCATGCAGTTCACTAAAGCAGAAAAATGTAACAGTGTCAGACCCTGGAGTCAAAGATGCAGCAAACATGTCAGGGATTTCATATTTTCAGTCTTATCCCAATATTCCATGTTCTTAATACCTAATAATAGGATTTTGGCTGTATAGAAGTGAAGACACAATCTCACTAGTGCCACCTAATGTTATTACTGCCCAGAAAAAGCAAATGAAAATGGTATTTACCTGTCCATGTAACAAAGGCACACACTTTTGCTTCCGAAGTAGAATTACTCTGACTATCTGTACTGAACATAATTTTCTTCTCCTTTTGTATCTTTTGAATCCATTTCATAAACTGTGATAAGCAAATGTTGAGAGGCACCCCTTGGTCAACTTGATTCTTCAAGGAACAGAACAAGAAGCATGTATGTGTTAGAATGCACTGAAATTCATTTGAGGTTTATTTCTTTATAGCCTCTTTAAATAAAACAGTAAACAGCAATTATACAATTATAAAACAATGTTAAGTCATAATTATACCTGTGTTATGCCAGTTAGTTCTGTACAGAATTCAGAGAGAATAGGATGCTCCTGGGGCTGAACATACATGTGGAATTCAGATTCAATGGCTCCTGTTGAGGTGTTTAACAGGACTGCTGGAAATTCAACTGCAACAAACACAGAGAAGAAGAAACAAAACAAACAGAACCAAAACACAAACCCAGAAAGGTTAAAACTGTTCACAGGAATGAGACCACTTTCATATGGGTCTCCGCCAACTCAACATATTCCATTATTCTATTCCATTATATATATGTATATATATTATATAATGGACTAGATTATATATATATAAAAATTATATATATATAATTATATATATATAAATTTAGGTATAAAATTATAAATAAATAAAAATTTCTAAAATTATAAATAAAAATTCAAAAATATTATATATATAAATTTGTATATATATATAATATTTATATAGAAAATTTTTATATAGCTAAAATTTTATTATATAAATTTTATACAAAATTTTATATTATAAAATTTATATAGAATTTATATATACATATATTTATTTATTTATATGTATATATGTATAAACATAGAGTTTAAGCATGATGCCGATAAAGCCAAGGTTGTGGGTTTGATCCCTGTATAGATCACTCGCTTAAGAGCTGGACTTGATAATCCTTGTTGGTCTCTTTCAGTTCAGAATATTCTGTGATTTATATATATATATATATATACTTTATATATATTTTTTGTATATATATATGCATACTTATGTTATTTATATATCTATTATCCCATTACACTGGGGCTGAAACGCCAGGGGTTAAAGGAACACAGTACAAGGAGGACACATAAAGACGACACAGGTTCAGAGCCAGCTCGGCGCACTCACTGATCTCGGGCCCGCGCCGATCGCGGTCCCCCCAGCACGTGGCCTCGAAGTCCAGGACGATGAGGAAGGCGAAGCGCTGCCCCGCGCCCGCCCGCGCCCCGCTCCGCGTCCGCCCGCTGCTCCGCGCCAGCCCCAGCCGCCTGCGGACACCGACCGAGCTCAGGGGCCGCCCAACACCGCCGCGGCCCCTCCGAGCCCGAACACTGTCACCGCGGCCCCTCCGCGCCCGGACACCGCCACCGTGCCCCGACCCCGCACCTGGCCAGGCGCTTGGTGGCCATGGCCAGCTTCGCCGCCTTAGCGCGCTGCCGCCGTTTCAAAGCTCCCGCGGGCCCGCCCCCATCGCGCTCTCGGCGCTCAGCTGCTCCGGCCGCGGCCCTGGCACCGCCCAGCGCCATCCGAGAGCCCCCGGGAGCGTGGGGCCGTGCTCGGCCGTGAGGGGCCACCTGAGCCCGCCGCTCCCGTGCGGGCCATGGCGAAGGGGCTGTGCCTCAACGGGCGCAAGCGGCCCGGCGAAGGCGCGGAGGGGCCGCGGGCGGCGCGGAAGAGGCGGAAGGCAGATGGCGGCGGCCCGGGCCTGCGCCCCGAGGTGAGAGCCGAGCGGCCGGCGCTGCGCGGAGCGTGGGGCGGGCCCTGTGTCCCTTATGGCCGCTTCGCGGGGGTGCGGGGAGTCCCCAAAGCCGTGTACAGCCGCAGGGTACCGGGAGGGTCGGGTGCAGCCAGTGGCTGCTGATAACAACACAGAGTGTCCCGAGTTGTTCGCAGGGCTCATCGAGTCCAGCTCCGGGCCCTGGAGCTGTGGCCAGTCCAGTCCCGCCACGTGCCTCAGAGCATTGTCCGAACGCTTCTCGAACCTTGGCACGTTTGGGGCCGTGACCTCTGCCCTGGGGAGCCTGGTAATGGCTTGGCTTCTGCTCCAAGAGATGTGGAAAATAACTCATTTGGAGTGCTCAGCATTACATTTAAGGAATTTTGTTTAAAAAATAGATACATTCTCCTATATAATCTTCTCGTAAACAAAGCAGATCTTGAAAGGAGCGTTGTGTGTGCTCAGCACATGGTGAAGGATGCAGAGCAGCCCCACGGTGACACCTCACCCAGGGCACACTGAGTCACTGCCCGTGGAACAGGAGCTGGTGTCTCCAGCCTGTGAGATCAGCCCTGTTTGTACCCACTTAGAGACAAATTCCTGTGGTTGGCAGTACCCTCTCCTTGGTGAATCAAAACCTCTGCTCTTTGTGTGGGTTTTTTTGCAAAGCTTTAATTAGGCTGTATTGAAAACAACGGTGTCATTACTTGTCTCAGCTTGAGACATGAGGCACTAGCAATTACACCAGCCTGTGCTGTTATTGCTAGATGATTCTTAACCACTGGAACCACGAACGTTGTCACCTCTCTTTAACTTTCCTTACCCAGTGACAAATGTGTTGAAGAGCACACCAGCTCAGTCCCATGTGGGCAGGCTCTGTCCAAATTACTGAGCACATGGCTTGTTAGTGTGAGGGGGAAAAGAACTTCCAGTGGGTGTTCGTGCTGTGAGGTTTTACATTCTCCAGTGTTTTGTGGTGTTTTTCCCCCTGTATGCCTTGATGCCTTTTCATCACCTATAATAAGAATGTCTAAAATTTTTACAGGAGTTCTTTGGAAGAGGCCATCTGGTCAGTGGAGGTCACCAAAATGGCACATCAGCCTTTAGAAGAATTTGTGCATTTAGGCTTAAAGAACTGCTGTGTAGGAATGTGTGGCACAGTCCCCACCTCATCTGCTCAGTGCTTTCTTTCTGCATCTTCCTTGAATTTTACTGAAGCATTTTTCCCTGCAGGGGTCAGCAAACCCTTGTGGCAGAGCAGATCCCACACTGTAGATAGGGAAAACCTCACATAGAGTGAGTCCTACATGTAACACTTGCACAGTTGTTTAAAGCTCTCTTGTTAAAGCAGCAAGTGGGGGAAAGGGTTGAGAGACCAGAATATGGTGTTTGCATATCAATTGTCTCCTTACTGGATACATCTGCTTATGTTAATCTTCGTTAAATAAATCTTCAAAGCTAGAGTACCTGGGTTATTAAAATGTTGAGTATATGTAATATTAAAGTGGGATCTGGAACGAAACTCTTGCCCATAAGGGGTGGAAGAGTTAGCTTAAATGTAGCTGGTTGTATCCAGGTAGTTTCTTTTTCCTTCTTTTTTCATGGACTGGTGTGATTACATGAAACCTCTCTTTACTAGCATTTCCCTTTCCACAGGGAAAGTCCTGTCATTTGTCAGCAGCTCTGCTGGGCGAGGACTCTGAAATCAGCCAGGAGCAGCTGTATGAGCTGCTGAAATACGCAGCTCTGGGGAAATGCCACAACGCAGCACAGCCCAGGTACTGCAATCAGCCTGTTCTCCTGTTCTGCCCTGCTGTGAAAACATTCCTGCAGGAATATTGGCCATGCTGGGTTTGGAGCACTCACTGTGGAGTTGCCATAATGGCAGCCTGGATTGTGCAGATATTGTTGTTAGATTTGGCCAGGAAGCAGAATTCCTCTTCTGGCAGAAGTCCTACCATTCCATAGTTTTGTTTCCTGCAGTTTTGAAAAATTGAATGACTGCTGTGGAGCTGAAGAAGCTCCATACACTGAGAAACAAAATACCCTGTGAAAATATTAACACAAATATTAATGCATTTTGTGTTAGATATAATCAAAACAGAGTGTTCTAGAGCATTTTAGGGAAAAGAAACCAAAACATTTTAGTCACTTCTCCCTTTCTCTGGGCCACTTCACGGAACTAGAAGGGAAAGGCTAAGGAGGGTTATAACCTTGATTGGCAAAAATGAAATGAAATTAATCTTCAAATGAAACTCAAAGCAAAAAATGCCACACTTCAGATTTTAATAGTGAATAGAGAATTATTTTGTGAAGCTTATTTTGATTCATTAACTCACCAGACTGCATGACTACAGTTGAAGTTGCTGGTACATTCACATTCTGATGCATATGAATGAGGTATACATGTCTTGAAATGTTATGCAGCAGAAATTTGCAATAACTCTTCTTTCTCTGTCTCCTGTACTCTGTTGCTTCCAGGAATATGTGGCTGTTTGAGATAAGCTATAAAGCCTCTTCTTATTGAAGTCATTTGGCACTTTGCCATTTACTGACTTAAAAGCTGGGCTGGTTCCAACTTTTTTTTAAGAGTGCTTGATAATTGTTTTTCTTTGATTTTTATATATATATTTTTAATTATTGCTCTTTTTTAACTGCAGCTGGTGCCGTATTTATCACCAAAGCCACCTGGCTGGGGTTGTGGTTGTTGTTCTACACGAAATGAGCCAACTCCATTTCTACAGATTCTATTTGCAGTTCAAACACCTCAGGAGAATGTTCCGCCATGTAAGTCCCCAGACTGCATCCTTGTCCTCTAAACTTCTGCCAGTCCTGAAACCACCTCCCAGGGATAATGGCTGCAGTGGAATTAGTGCCTTTTCCAAGGATGTGGCCATCCTTGACAGCAAGTGAGAGGATCTGTTTGCAGCAGTTGTCAGCTCAGAACAAAGGACAGGGCTTTGATATTAGGAACAGGAGTTCAACACTTATATCTTTGAAGCCTTACCAGGTGAAATGTTCATTGATGTTTCAGTCCTATGACTGTTACATATCCTGCACCTACAGGATGCCAATTAGATTATAAGTATCTTGGAATAATTTCAGTAATTTGGAATTTACTGTGAGTGAGGAGACTCTCTATAGAGTTATCCTAGTCCCACTGGTTGAAAAATATCACTCTTATTATTTGCACTTTATGTCAAGTTTCTCCCATTTCCCAGAAAGATTATGAAACTAATTAATTTTCTGACTTACAAGCAACATTTTTGAAAGAAGTTAGAAAGACTTGCATTTAAGCTTCTAGAGAGTTCTTCCTGAACTGCAGCAAATGTAAATCACAATTTAACTGGAAAGACTGGAACTAGCTTTAGCTTTTATCAAAGAAGGTCTAGAGATTTGCCTTCTTGATCATATCAGGCAAGGCAGATCTGTCCTGTAGTACAAAGAATCCTGTGTCATGCCTCATTGGAACAGGTTTGATTTGTGTTGGGTTTGTCTACTTGCTAAAACACCAAATGTATTTCCACTGTTCTTTTTTTTCATCCTCCTCTGAATTTGGCTGGCTTGGGGATCAATGAACCCCTAATTTTCTTTTATCTCTGCCTGTCTTTCAAAGTCACTAACACATTTTCACATTTTCTTTTTTCAGAGATTCACATTAGCACCTTCTGCTAACTTCCCACTCAGCCTGTATGGAGAAGGAACAAACCTGAAACCTCAAAACACTCCACAAGGTATTTTGTTTGGGTTTGCATTGTCTCTTTCAAGACAGTGACTCACTTTGAGCAGAGATTTATGACTTTGCACCCTCTGCAATCCCAGTGTGCTGCCATGGTAAACTTGTTTAGAAAGGAAGGCATACAATGGCTTAAACCATGAGACTTCCTACCCTGACTAGTTCAGTAACTCATGTTGGGCTGATTGTCAAAGTGGATGCAAAATGAGAGAAAGTTCTTAACATATTTAATCCCAATCCCTGCTGCTTTTCTACCCATTCCAAGATGTATCTAATCAAAGAGACAGAGATATAAATTAGGTTTGAGCTAAGAAGACTCTGTCTTTTTCTCTGACCCTCTCTCTCTCTCCAGTCTGTTGTTCCAGGTAGTGATTTGGAACGGTGCAGCCTCTAAGTGTTGATCTGATGCAGAAACTGAGCTTGACAGATGCTTGTGTATTTTACAGGCTTGACTTCCCCCAGCAGTGAGTGCATTACTAAAAGCTCAGACTTGCAATGTGATCCCATCATTCAGAGATACGGAGGAAAAAAACAAGGCCTTACCAGCTATACTCTAACTTTAGAAGAGCAGAAAAAAAATGACTATCCCATAGAAGGTCAGTTTTTGGGTGAGGGCTGTTTATTGTTTTGTTGTGTTGGGGGTTGTTTTTAGTTTTGACAGTTTAGTGCTATGTTTGTCATATAAGTTATAGAAGAAAGGTCCTTTTTCTTATTCCCGGGTGTGTTTTCCCTGCAGGTTCTCCTGGATGCAAGGGCTACATCTCCACAGAGTGTGATCAGCAGAGGACAGACAGCAGCCCCCTCTTCGGTCTGGATTGTGAAATGGTAAAAATCAGTGTGTGTGGCCTTACAAAATAGAGTCAGGCACCCAGCTCTTATCAGCTCTTCCCAAGTCAAGCACTCTGTGTATTACACCATTTCTGATATCTTAATATCTGCTGCCAGTCCCTTCCTTGATGGTACCAGTGCTAATGCAGCCATGGAGAGGCCCCAGCAGTGAGACAAAAATAATATCCTGAGTAGAGCTCAGTTCTGTGGGCTCCCAGAGCAGCAGCTGGATTTGCCAGCAGGCCTGAGAGCAGTGCTGCAATAACCCATGAGACTGCTGTGGAATTCCTCCTCAGCTCTCTGCAAGGTTTGGGAAAGGAAAGATACTTCTCTGTCACACATCTTTCCTTTAGTCATCACAGTTCCTCTGGCAGCTGCTTGGTGAAGAGTCCTCCTTTATAGCCTTGCAGAGATGCCTGTTTGGCATCACCATTGAGTAACCATTGATACAACCTGGGCTCTGCCTTTAAATTGTACAATGTCTCTGGGGCTGGTGCTGTCAGTAGCATTTGTGCAGTGCAGAGAGCACAGACTGATTCTGTGAAATCAGCACTTCTTGACAATGTTTTTCTGTGCTGTGTTTGCTGTGCTTACTGAGCACGTTTCACAATTAGAATGAAGCACAGTAGAGTATAAAGCCACCAGCTGTGAGGGGTAGATCTCTAAATCAGGGAGCTCCTTCACAGTCATGCTGCTGCAGCCAAAGCAGATGTTAGTTAAGGCTTTTGAGTGGCAGCATCGTGCTGATTCAACAGCTGCCTCTGCTTCTTCCTGACAGTGCCTGACTGCAAAAGGGAACGAAGTGACCCGCGTGTCGCTGGTGGATGCGCGGGGTCAGTGCCTCCTGAATGAGCTGGTCAAACCGGAGAGCACAGTGGTCAACTACCGCACCAGGTCACTGGCACAAACCTTCCTTATCTCTCTGTCTGTCAGAGCTGCAGCCCTTTCACATCCAGCTGTTACACAGGGCCTTTCAGAAACCCCTGGGTTTCACAGATCCTGCTGCATTTCCCTCAGTGTTAGGAATAGTTCTTGCTGTGTGACTAAAGTGACCAACCTTATGTGTACAACGTGGGGCTACCAGGCAGAACCACTGCCACTCTGCAGTGTCCCTGGAAAGTTCTGCTACAAATTAATGATGCACAGTACAAGTTACTCTTCACTCATGGTTATAAAATAGGATGGAGTCCATAGCTAAATTTGCTCATATGTAAAAAATGCATAGAGCTTGTACACATCTTTAGGGTGGGGCTCAGGATTATAACAAAAGCAGGCAAAACTCAAGGCTTGTCTTCTTCAAAACTTCACCTGGCTTTATCCAGGAGGTGATGTCCCAGTCCCCTCAGGTTACTTGGAAGCATCTCCTTCCACCATCAGACTTGCAATATTTCCTTACCTCTGCTATCTGATGCCAACTGCATTACTTAAGAATACCTGGGAGAAATAAACTTTTGAAACAGCTGTGGTAGCACTCTTAACAGTTTAGCTGCAGTTTGTCCTCTGATGTTGGAACAGAAATCAGTAAATAGCATTCTGTGATTAGCTACACTGAGTTCATATTTCATATTCATATCACAGGACCTGCTTGTAATGTTTTCCAGCATACACTGTTGCTAATGAATTGCTTTTAACTCACCCAACTTTTGTTTTGAAGATTCTCAGGAATCACAAGGAAAATGCTTCTTCCAGTGAAGACAAGACTGTCAGACATCCAAACCAGGCTAAAAAAAATGCTTCCCCATGATGCAGTATTGGTGGGTCATTCTTTAAATTCTGATCTTCAGGCTTTGGAAGTGAGTATGTTTTTAAGACTGTTTTTCCCAACCCTGTGTTACTCATTTCACACCTGAAAACTCTTTAACAATGAACACTAAACTTTATTATTAATAAAGCCCTATGTTTGTAAGGATTGAAAGTCAAGAACTCTCCTTACAGCTATAAAACTTGCAAGGGGCTGTTCAGAAGCCAAAAGAGAGAAGTCTGTCCAGACACAGATGTTGTTGCAAGTGCAGCTTTACCCCTCTGCTTCAGTTAGATGCTTCTGATAACTCTGTTGTGGGGAGAACTGAAGTCCTTTCTGTGGGTAATTTAACCAATGTAAAATGCTTGAATCACAGTTAATCTTTCCAACCCAATCTAGCTAGATAGAAAGGAGAGTTGGACTTGTTTCATTTTTCCTTTTGCTCTCTTGTGAATGAGGTATCTGTCAGGGAGAAACTGGCAACTGAAATTAAAAGGCAGAGGCACAGAAAATTGTGGAGCTACTGTCCTGTTCTGTATGTGTGCTGTTCTTAAACTATAGTGGTGATGATTTTTCTCCTCCAGATGATCCACCCCAGCGTTATTGATACTTCACTGCTTTTTGCCAGAAGTGAAGGTCGAAGATTTAAGCTAAAATTTCTAGCCAAAGCTGTTTTAGGGTAAGATTATTACTGTACTGTCATGGGAAAGACTAGAACCTGTCTTGGTGGGTCATAGGGTCTTGATTTGCTGCTAATAGTATCAGAATTATTATTTTGTTACTAAGATTCAAAAGAAAGGAGCAGGTTGTGCAAGTAAGACATGGTAAAAAGGAATTTACTGGCTGCTTGAAACATCAGGCAGCATAATAAATGGGCTTGTCTTTGAGCAACCAGGAATGTTGTGACCCAACCAGATCTGAGTCCCAGCAAAACTCACCTTCCTGCAGGGCTGGAGAGCTGTATTGAATTGTGGAACAACAGAGGCACTCTGGCTCACACAGATGAGAGCTGCTTCAGTTGGCAAGAAAGAAAGGTTAACACATGAAAGTCTGATTTGCTGATTTAAATCATATTTCTCAGTGTCAGCTACCCCTGGCTAGTATCTTAGTGAGGTAGTTCTCCCCATGCTCACAGTGAATGGTAATACTCTGCAGTGCCAAACTTCACTGAACTGGAGGCTGCCTTCCTTTCTGTGTGCAAATTGTGAGTTGGGCCATTGGTCAAGAAAGAAGTAAAATCTAAAAATAGTCATGCATCAGAGTAACAAGTGTCAGCACTGCTTCTGTCAGATTGCCCCTGTGCCTGGCACTGGTGAGGGCACACCTGGAGTGCTGTGTCCAGCTCTGGCCCCTCAGGCTGGGAAGGACCTTGGGACACTCAAGAATGTCCAGAGGAGGCAATGAGGCTGGAGAGGAGCTGGGAACACAAACCCTGTGAGGAACCACCAAGGGAGCTGGGGGTGCTCACCCTGGAGAAAAGGAGACTCAGAGGTGACCTCATCTTTCTACAGCTGAAAGGTGGCTGTGCTCAGGTGGGGTTGGTCTCCTTCTCCAGGCAGCACTGACAGAACCAGAGGACACAGTCTTAAGCTGTGCCAAGGAAAATATAGGTTGGATATTAAGAAAAAGTTTTTTACAGAAAGAGTGATAAAGTACTGGAATGGCCTGCCCAGGGAGGTGGTGGAGTCACCATCTCTGGATGTGTTTAAAAAAAGATTGGATGTGGCACTCAGTGCCATGGTTTAGTAGAGGTCTTAGGGCTGGGTTGGACTTGATGATCTTGAAGATCTCTTCCAACCTAGTGATTCTGTAAATTCCATAAACCATTTTGCTCAACATTGCAAAAACATTTCTTGCAGTAACTTTTGGGAATATTTCACAAGAATGCTGCTGCACAGAACTGAAATCCTTTTTGGAGAGGGGAAAGCTCTTTTGCCTGAAAAGGACCCAGTTTAGAAAAGACAGGATGTTGGTCAGTGTGGAAAAACAGATAACCTGCCTGTACACCTGATTTTGATGCCCTAGGAAGGAGATTCAGTGTGAACAGAAGCTTGGGCATGATCCTACAGAAGATGCTAGAGCTGCATTGGAGTTAGCTCAATTCTTCATTGAGCAAGGACCAACAAAGGTATTTATATCTAATTAAGATTTCTGTCCTAAACTACAGAACATAATGTTGTGCTTTTGAAGGAAAAAAACCTCCACTCCTGCCCATCCTCCTGTTGGTTTAAAAGAGAAAATGGAGCTCTGATAGAGGGCCTAGTTTTGACAGCTTGTTGCTTCCAGCCTCTGTCCAGGAACCTGAATAACCTGGGCACTGCCAGTGCTCAGCACTCATGACACCAGCCAGCATTGCTGCTGATCCTGAAGAGGGGCCCTGGGTAAAGAAGGACTGAGACATTTCCAGGCTGCAGGAATGCCTGTAATTTTTCTAGATCAAAGAGAGAGACCTTGTGTGTTGTGGTAGTGATTCAGCTGGTTTTATGAGTCCCTTGTGCTGTTGATTTCTGAGAGAACTTTTTTGGAGATGACTGCCTGTTGATGCTGTGAGTGCTGCATGCTCCAAAATGACAACAGAAAATAATAAGGCAAGAAATTAATGTCCATGTTTCTTCACTGCTGGAGTGTGCCTGCATGACTCACAGGGAAAGCACAGGCTTTTTGTCAGCTACAATTAGCTGATGAGATGAAAGCCAGCTAATAATCTTCTTCCTTCCTCAAGGTAGCAGAACTAAACTTGGAGATGCTTCTGACAGCTGAAAAACTGGCTGAGGTCTCACAGAACAAAGCTGTGCTACAGCCACAAGGATGTGGGTTCCAGGAACAGCTGAATGAGCCTCCACCATTATCCAAACCATGGTAATAAGATTCTCAAATATGTATCCTTTTCCTTCAGTTGAATCCTCAGTAAAATCCAACAAGTGCCTTGCATTTTTCAGAAGCAATCAGGATCTTCAGACAGACATGAATAACTGCAGCATAGTGCTGAAAAACTTTAGGCAGTTTCATCTCAAATTTCACTGAATATTTTCTAAGCTTCTTTTGATGTTGTGGACAAGAATATTTTTTCAAATTTCTTAACTGCATTGTAATTCTCTGACAAGCATTTCTTGAAAGTTTTTATTCCCCATACTGAAAACTATTGTGATTCACAGTGTACTTCTCTCTGCTAGTTTTTTAGATTGTCTGCAGGTGACTGGCCAAAAACCCTCCTTTTGGGCAGACAGGGATCAGACTCTTCTGGCCTGTGTCAGAGTAACCTGAGCACTTCAAACAAACAGGTGAATGGACTTAGAGTGGGTTGGTCTAAGCATCAAAATAGTTCAAAGTTGTTCTTGTTCTGGGAGTGGGCAGATGAGTCCTATTTTAAAAGCTGACTGACAGTGCTGTTAGCAATAGTGTTAATGCCAGGTTAGCTAAATCCATTTCAGCATTTCGGAAATGAGCTTTGATCCTCTGCATCCTCTCATGACTCACCAGAGAAGAATTTCTACCTGAGGACTTTCTTGGACAATAATGAAAATTTAAGTTGGGAGTTAAATTCAATAGCCTTGTTTTTGATCCTCTGCAGTACAATTGTCTTGTACCTCTTTGAGCCTTGTTTGCTCTTGTCCCTTCAGATCCTTCAGAGAGCCTTGGAAGATGTTCCCCTGTCCAAATTCAGTATCATTCAGTTCAGTTTGGGTC
Source organism: Camarhynchus parvulus (assembly GCF_901933205.1). Classification (NCBI taxonomy): domain Eukaryota; kingdom Metazoa; phylum Chordata; class Aves; order Passeriformes; family Thraupidae; genus Camarhynchus; species Camarhynchus parvulus. Next base: position 11,095,088 of record NC_044584.1, on the reverse strand, counting down.
CAGAGTACCTTGCATCTCACCTTCATGCTGGACTTCATGAAAAGGTATTATTTTTTGTTTGAGAATAGTCTTCATACTGAGCTTGTAGAGAGATGTGATTTATCAGGAGGCACTGAGTAGTTAGTTCCTTTGCTTTGTGAAGTGCCTTCTCTAATCTGTGTTCCAACAGGTGAGAAGCAAGCTGACTGACATGCTGACAATTTACGCAGGTCCTTTTGAAGAAAACTTCTGCATGAAGTCTGTGAAGAAAGAATTTGGGAGGTGTGGACCAATCCAGTCCCTTACAGTGGTAACTGAAACATTCCAGGTGAGGAGCACTCAAAGGTTGCAGACAGGCCTGGAAGGTATGAGTAAAATCTTGGAAAGATACAATTTAGAACCAGAGAAATACCAGTTATTCTGTTTGGAGGGGGTTTTGTGGTAGTTTAGTCATCAACTACAAACACTCAGGGCACCTTAAAAGCTGCTCCACACAATGACAAGAACAGTGCAGCTCATGCTGCTCAGAGGACTTTGAGTGCTGGGGAAGCTGAGGTGATTTTTGTCCTCATAAAAAGAACTGATATGTTAAGGCTTTTAATAGCCAAAGGAGAAAAAAAGGGTAATATTAATTGAAGAGTTAATTGAAGGGGGGTTTAAACAGCTAGAGTATGTGGAGTATTACATATTTTACCCTCAAACTTTTTAATATTATTCTAGTTTTAAAAGAAAGCAAAACTTTATTGAGACCTGACTTTTTAAAAGGGAGGGATAATGTGTCTCACTGCTAAACCTGAAGTATTTTACTCTGCTATTTCAAGCCCTATGTCTGTATCCAATATGAAGTGCTGGAAGCTGCCCAGCTTGCTGTGGAGTGCCTGAATGGAGCTGAGGTGGCAGGATCCTGCATTAAGGTAAAGGCAAACAGCAAAAGTTATGTTCAGCCCAGGCACAGTCTCCAGTGCATCTGAAACATCACAGCAGTGTGTCTGAGCAAATGCTTGTGCTGTTATAATCTCCCTGTCCCTGCACAGTTCAGGGCCACTGGCAGAAAGGAAGTGGCTGGATCCCTCTTGTTTTTCCTTTCTGCCTGTCAGCAGAAGGGAGTGAGAAAGAGTTCTGACCTCCAGCTGCAGCTTGAAAAGGCAGATCCAAGTAACAGGGCTATACAGAGTATGGCATTTTAGTTTTATAGTTTTTCTGCATTACAAATATGATCTCCCTTTATCATGACTAAGTAATTTGGCCTTCATTAGTCATATTTATTTCAAGTGATGAAAAAGAACCTGTCTACTTTTGGTAATGGGAGAAAAATACTTTAAAATAGAAGTTCAGAACACAGAGCAGTGTGGGCTGACATGCTTTTTATTCCTGCTGCATCCACCATCCAGGTCCAGAGACCAGTCACTGCAGCAATGCTGGACTGCAATGTTCTGATTAAGGAATTAGAACTGGATGTAGAAAATCAAGGTGTGATTTATGTGGCTGGTCTAAAGAAGTCATTAACAGAGACAGACTTGCAAGAAGAATTCAGCCAGTTGAAAGACCTGGAAACACTGTTCCTGCCAAAGGATCTTCAGAGTGGGAAGCACAGGAACTGCTGCTTCCTCAGTAAGTAGCTTCACACACAGCCTGCATATTTCCTTCAAATAATATTCAGCAGCCCTTGGGACTTTGCACAGACACAGCAAGAGCTACTGAAACCCAGGTAGGCTTCAAGGGATGGTATTTAAAATACTCCAGTGAAAGCACATATTCTTTGGAGGAGCACTTTACAGCTAAATATTTAAGAGGAAAAAACACCTGTTTAAAAAACCCCCAAACATTTACTTAGAAAAATTCCAGGGTAACTAATGGGGCTCCAGTACTTCCATGTGAGGGGTGGCTGCTGTGCAGTTTCACACAGCCCAGGAATCACCTCTGCAAGGTGAGAACAGCTCAGTGAGTGCTGCTGCAGCCAGCTGGCAGTTCTAGTCTGATGTTTATCTGTCGCACCATGAGGATCTGCTTGCTGCATTGCTTTGTTTCTCATCTCCCTCCTGCTCCACACCATTAGCCCTGCCTTGCAGGTGCCAAGGAGGGCAGCAACAGCATTGCCAAAGCATGTTCCCTTCTCTTTGCATTTCAGAATTCCAGAAAACCCAGAGTGCTGTGGATGCCCTTGAAGCCATAAATGGATGGACCATGAAGGGTAGTGAGCTAAGAAGTAGGAATGCCCTTGCTCCAGGTCACCTCTGGAAATGGATTTGGCAAACGAATCACAGCAATGGGAAGCAAGGAAAACACATCTTCTATGAGAAAATGGAGCAGCTGTGTGACTCTGTGAGTGTGAGGCTCTGCTGATGTTTGTTGCAGTTAGAGATGGGGGACTGCCCTGGGAACCTGGAGAGGTAACTTTGAGCTGGCTGAGGTGCAGAGCTCCTTGTGACAGAAGGGTTTCCTTGTGCTGGGGCAAAGGAGCTGCCAAGGATCAGTTCCCACAGAGCAGCTTGAGAGATAACACCACACAAGATAACATGATGTTTGCAGGGCACTGCATAACAGTGAAACCAGCATAGCTGCACGGGGCAGGGGGTGGTGCTGCCCAGGAACTGAAACCTGGCACTGCAGAGCTCACAGGGCACAGGCAGCACAGGGAGAGGTGAGTGCCTGTGTGGCTGCACAGGAAAGAAGAGCTCTAGCTGACAGCTCTGGAGTTGCAGCTCCCATTTGAGCAGGGCTTGTGGTTCTCCCTGCACCTGTGCCAGCCCCACACACTTGGAAGGATAATTGCTGATGAATCGGGGACTTTAATGCTTCTATTCTCTTATGCAGGAGCAGGATCTAAGGAAAAAGGTGAAGAAGTTAGACCAGCATATCAAAAAGCTTTATAGGAGCCTGCAGAATAACACCCTGTGCGTTGTTCTCTTTCCTGGAGTGAACAGGTAACTTGCTACCTGTTTTGCAAAGAACCAAGGAAAATACAGAGCTGAATATTTTTATCTTAATCTATTAAAAATTAAAGCCCTGCACAAGGAAGAGAAAGCCCAAGAGAAAGGCTGAAGAAGCTATTGTACTTATTCTGACTTTCCATGTTGGGCCAATAAAACCTCAGCCCTAAGTTCTGCCCACAAAGCAGGCCTGAGTCACAGCTGATGGATCTGAGGGTCCACAGGTTGATTAATGGTACAAATCTTATCAGCTCCCCCACCTCCCCCAGAGGATGTCTCATCCCCATTGACAGTGAGATAAGTTTTGTGTGGCCATGAGAGAATCAAGCAGAGTTTCCACAGCAGACAGGAGTTTTTGGGGTGTTTGGTTTCTAAAAGCACCAAATTGCTGCAGCCAAGGCCTCACCTACCAGTTGTTGTGTTGTGGTATCCCACACTGTGCTTCAGCCGCAGCTGATCAAGGAGGTGCTTCATTCCCTTGTTCTCATGTGATGGACAAAAAATGAGAAACCCCAAATTTGTTCAGAGTCCTCCAGCTTTTATAGGAAGGAGCAAGCTGTGAATTTGAGTTGGGCTGCAGCACTGCAGGTATCAGGGATACTTCCCTGGAGTGGGCTGCCTGCATTTCAGCCCCTGGGCCTGAACTGCCACAGTCTCACTGTTTAATCATTCACCAGAAAAGTTCAATCTTTCCTAAGCAAAGCCCTGATTACTGAGGACATGGTCACTTCGGCAGCCTTCGGTGCTCTCACTGTCAATGGTCAGCCTAATAAAGGTCACATCTACCTTTCTGCTGTCTTCTTTGGGCTAAAACTGCATCTGTTTGTGTATTTCTGAGCAATCATTTGCCTCTCTACACCCTGTATCACCTCAGGTGCCCTGCACTCTCACCTGTCACCCCACAGGCAGGTTTGAGGCAGGGATGGCTGTGAGCTGCAGTCCCACACCCTGTGTCCTTTGCAGCAGAGTCACTGGGCTCAGCACGTCCCAGTTTACTTTTCAAGGGCCATTTCCAACTATTCTTGCTTAGCACAATCTTCCATCACCAAGGGGTAGGGAATCCCACCAGCAGAACAGGTGGATTCAGGAATCTGCATCCACAGGGAGGCTGTGGGAGCCCACAGGGCTTGGCTCACACTCTCAGGCTGCTGAGTGGGTTGGATGGGAGCTCCAGCTCAGGCTGGGAAGAGATTTCTTGCCAAGTATGAGGTTCCTATATTCCTGTTTCCCTGAGGACCAACAGTTCAGAGAAGGCTTCTTGATTAAAAAGGATGCCAAATAATTGAAAAATTAATTCTTTTTCCACCCCACAGTGTGCTGGCCGGGGGGTTGCAGCCCTCACTGCCAGCCCAGCAGAGTTATGTGCATGAAGGCTGAACTGAGCAGAACTAACACAACTCTTGTTTGTGTTGCAGCACACATGGATCACAACCCGGCCTTGGTCTGATGGGAATAAAAGATGATGAAGGGAGGAGTGCTTGTTAAATTGCCAAGTTTTTAAGCAAAGTCTTTTGTTAACATATTTTTAATTACTTTAAATATTGATGTCTTTGTAAAGATCTCTTAACATAAGAACAATAGGCTTTCACTCTGTATCTTCTAAAATGTCTAAAAATAAAAGCCATTCAAAGTGTCTTAAAGTACAAACGCTTTTTCATTAACCCTTCTTGCTGTGGGAAGGTCAGGCCAGGCAGTGCTGGGGCCAGCTGGAGCAGTGCTCCACAGGGGCTGGGCAGGGATGTCATTCCCTGCTGGACACCAGGGTGCCAGCTGGGCATCTCCCCTGGAACATCCCAGGCCATAAACCAGGCAGGGCAGTGCAGAGCCTGCAGCAGCTGCTCAGCAGTTAACAGCCAGCCCAGGAACTGCGTGGATTGCTGGAACTGCGCTGTGCCAGCTCCTGGAGCCGCTGCCTCCTTTCTGGGAAAGTGCTGTACTCAGTCCATGGAAAGGAGGAATCAGTGATTCATACTTCTTGGACAATCTCCACTTTCTCCTCCCTCCCTGACCACCCCCACCGTCCCTTCACACCAAAAAAAAAAAAAAAAAAGAAGTTTCCTGGTGGCTGTGGGAGGGGCAAGGGATGTTTAGGAAAGCACATGGCTGCGTGGACTTCACACAGCATTGCTTTCCACAGGGAGCTGGAAGCAGGAGATGATTTGTGACCTCTCCTTTGCAGCCATTGAAATAGAGACTGCTTGAGCATCTTTGTTAACATACAGAATTTCCAAGCACAAAGATGCTTAGGAGAGTTTTAGGCATTCAGAAAAAAAATTGAAAAATTAAAAGGAAATGTTTGTTAAAAGGTTTGACCATGAGATGAGGGATTTTTTCATGTGAATTGGAATAGGCCAAGATAAAGCTGAAATAGTTACCATTCCAGAAGTTATTAAATACAGCTGATGGAATATTTACACCCTCCTAGTTTACAACCCTAAGTTCACTGTGCTGGGCTGGGCTCTCTCCTTATCTTGGGATTTGGAAGTTGGGAGTTGCTGCATGGAGGAGGAAGCACAAATACTAGAAAGCAGGAGAAAGCCCAGAACCAGCAGTGAGCAGGCAGGAGATGCTCATGTCAGTGTCATTAATGATTAAATTTAAAGCCACCTGAAAATTAAATCTGTTATTCAGCAAGATGAATGCAGCCAATTTTTTCTCACACTAAGGTACTTTGGCCACTTCAGGTGAGCCTGGCATTCCTTTGGCTGCAGCTATTGCAGGGTGGCATAAGCAATAACATCAGTGCTACTACAGAATGTGAAAGGGAGCCAGTCCAGCAGAGACCAGAGCTCAGGCAGCTCAGGGCAGGGGGTGAAGGGCAAACTGATCCCAGCACTCATCCCTCTCTAAGGATTCACTCCTGTTCAAGCTGTTCACATCCAACATCTCCTTGTTGCAGACACTTGCACTGCAAAGTTAAAAAAAACAGCCAGTTTTCCTTCCACACACTTAAAAATTTTGTGGTCACCTCTCTGCCAGGACTTAGTGAGCATCCAGGATCCTGCTGGAGAAACTGACATGATAAATAAAACTAGCAAGAGTCCTATTCATAGGCATGAAAAAATAAGTAATTTGTCCCTTTTTAATTGAAAAATGTAAAAAGGACTTCAGCTTTAAATAAGACATTTTGTACAAAGCTTGAGCACAAAAAAGTGAACACCAATGTGTCGTTATGTAAACACCACAAATGTTACTCGTTCGTTCAGTAACGCACAGAACAGCGTGCGAGTTCCCTTCCCACTGGGTGAGATTTCTGTAGCTGTTCCCCTCCCCTCAGACCTTACTGGAATACAGGAAACCCAGAAGCTTTGGAACATTTACAGGCTACAGTAGTCAGGATACATTGTGACTAAAGGATTTTTTTTTTTTTTTTTTTTTCTTTAAGGGGTTGGTCATTTAAATATACAGAAGTACAATAATCTCACAGGTAAATGAATGGCAGCTTGGATTAGAAAAAGCACCAAAATATTTAATATACATCTGGCACAAATTTCACAAGAAGTCAGTAATGGACAAACCAATGCTTTGCTTGTAAGAAAAACCTCAGACTGTATTTAATGCTCTTCTTCCAAAAGGGACACAACAAAAACATTGCACTCAGGATTGCTATCAAGTAAAGACAACCTTCTTATCACACCCAATTTGCATTGTGCTTTAGATTGCACATTCCATAAGATGCTGTTTCCATTCTGTTCCAGACACCAATGGTGAGAAAATTTGATGTAAGAAAGGTAACTGTAAAACTACAAACCAATTCAGTAGATTGGGATTCAGTAGATGCATTGCCCTGGAATTCTCCCAATTTTCCTCTAGATCAGGTTTCAAATTTGGCTGCATCCCCTTGAAATAAAGATCCTACATGAAACAGAATTTATTCCAGCTGTTTTCAAGCACTACATTTACACAGCACTTCTGATACTGCTGTCCCAAAGAGGAACCACGGGGCTGCTGTGACATGCAACACATTCATCATTTCCCAGAGTGACAAAACTGGCTCATACAGGGTTATCTCCTGGGTAAGTCTGAATAAGCAAAACACCCCCAGGCACAGAGGACAGCAGATGTGACCCTGCCCACCCTGGCTGGATTGCTGAGGAGCCCAGAGGCCCAGCAGGGAGCTGTGCTCACAGACACAGCCACACAAAGCCTGCTCCCAGTCCTCCCCCAGTCACACTGAGTTACCTCTCTGGGAGCAAACACTACCAAAACACATTTCTTCCACAGAGAGCGACTTGAGGCTGAACTGGGGCCTCAAGATCCACAAGAGAGAACAAGGCTGCACCAACCAGTGCTCCCAGGCTGACCCTTCTCCACAGAGCCCATCAAGGCCTTGTGTTGCTTCATGCCCTCAAGACCAGGCAGTGCAAAGCCCAGCAGTGCTGGCTCAGGACAGAGCCCTGCCAGTGCCATCCACGGCTCCTGGAACTTGAGTTACTCAACAACTTACAGCACGAGGCCCTCCAACCCTCCTGCCAGCCCATCTCCTTTCAAAAGACTATTTCAAACTTACACAAGTGTATTTTCAAATAACTTTGTTTAGCATGACTAAAGAAGTCACAACTTCTAAATATGGAGCACTGATCTGTGAAGTCCTCTAACGTGTAACACTCGTGGGAGCAGCAGCCAGCCTTCAGCTCCACTGATCCTCTGTGCAGGTTTGCCAGCTCTGGCCACACAATCTCCACTCTCACAGGCCCAGAGAAGAGCAAGAGTCAGCAGCTGTAACTGCATACAATGGCAACATTCAAGTAAACACACTGCTTCAACAGTAGGCAACCTTTAGTCCAGATATAATTTACAGGGCATAAAAAGAAACACTTTACAGCACAAACACTGGAGATGGATTTTTTTTTCCTGTGTGTGAAATGACACGTTATCCAAAAAGGGCTTATCTGAAGAGTGCAATTATGCAAAGATAGAAACTTATTAAAAATTAAACAAAAAACAGTATTACCTACAGAACCTGTTGGATTTTCAAAGACCGAGGATTGCAATAGTAGCAAGGAACCGCTGCAATGTCAGTGATTTAAGGCAAGCTGTTAGGACAAGAACACACATGCTCTTTTTACCTGCTGTCTCACACATTCCCCTTCTCTTGAAATAGATGCCCCTCCTGATAGTGCAAGAGGTCACACCCCAAAAGCTGCCCTCACACTGGAGGGATCCTGCAGCAGCAGCTGCCACAGCATCGCACTGTGGGGGATTTGCTGTGGGAGAAACTGTGCTGCAGTTTGCTTTGGGGGAGGAAAGGAAGGGCACAGATGTGTGGCACGGAGGAGAACACCCCCCAATGCATTAATGAACACAGCTGAGCACCAAAGCCACTCTGGCATCTCCAGTTCTCTTGAGAACACTCCAGCTTTACTCAAGCACAAGGGTTTTATCCTGAGCAGGATTCTGACCTCAGGGACAAAAAGGATGCACGTAGCCTTTGCACTTTTGCAGCTCCCATCTTTGCTGGGTGGTTACAAGTCCAGTCCAACATGGAACAAAACACAGTATTTTTGATTAAAATAAAAATACACTCATGGCACTGCATCAAGTGGGTTCCTAAAGCTTTTCAAGGGCAAATGAAAAGGCTGATGGCTCCCTCTTCGGGGAGCAGCTGCTCCATCTTCAATTCACTGTCAGTACAGGCAGCCTGACCAGGGAAGAGGACGTGTGGTGACAGAACCCCTGAGCCACAGCCACGGAGCTCTGCTCAGCTGCTCTATTGCACTCCAAAAGTAGCACCCGGGAGGACCAACTCTGGTTTGCAGCTTGACCCAGCCCCCTTCCAAAGGGTCCTTTGCATACAGGTTAAACACAGGATACCAAAAACTAGGGCAAATAGATAATACTTAACTTGAGTCAATTAAAAAAAATAGATTACTCATCCAGGCATAAAATCCCGGGACGAAAGGATGGTAGCCTTAAACTATTCAAGTCTAAGAACAAGAGGTAGAGATACCTACGTACTTCATGGTGAAGGAGTTACAGCCTTCTTTCTGTCTTACAATCTCATGAATTTCACTTCAGTTCACACTATAAAACCAAAGGTTCGATCTTCAATAGACCAGAGAGAAAATGTTAACACTGGTGGGTTTGTTTGCACACAACAAAATTTAAGCAGACACTTTGCTTTGATACTTATTTGAAAAAATATGTTTTTCTCCATATTGAAGCACTACCCTGAAGAATTTTGAGTTTCAGGTTAAGCATCTTCCTTTTTAATATGAAAGGCTAAATTCACATGTACATACTTTGAGCAGAGTGGGCTCAAGGGAAGAACTGGGTGCCCAATTTACTGAGGACCTTCTAGAAAAGCATCACACTGCAGAACGCAAGGCTGCAAGACCCAGAAACTCACAATGACTATTATTTACCAAAGAATGGGAATGATGTAACCTCAGCCAACAAACTGTACCACAACTGAGGTGGCTATTAACTACATGGTGTTTCTTGAATTTTGTTGGGCTTTTTTTTAGAAACAAGGCTCATGCTGACAGTGTCACAAAAAGTCTAAGGTCCTGGTCAGTGCACAGGCCTGGGAACCATGGGTGACAGGCTAGTCCTGGATCCATGGGTTCCTCAGGCTCTGATGGACACACAGAGTGAAATAAACTCACCCAGCAGAGCTGCTGCTGCCCCAGCACTGCCACAGGAGCAGGGGCTGCACCCTCTGCACCAACCTGAGCCACTCAGCCCCAGCAGAGCAGCCTGAGCTCATTCCATGCTCTGAACTGGGCCTGGCTGAGACCTGTCCTGGCTCAGAGCTGATCCAGCTGGGCCAGCCTGCGGGAGCAGCTCTCAGTCCCAGCTGTGTCTGTGCCAGACCTGTGAGCATTCTCCTGTGGTCCTTTCACTAGGATTGCACAGTACTAAAAAGCTGTAATTCTCCATGCAGAATAGCACCAGCAGCAAATAAACTCACAATTTGGTGTTCAATTCCAACTCATTGCCTCAGTCATGTTTTATGGCCAGGATCTTTCAAATCGTTATTTGAATCAATAGAAAGTTTTTGACCTCAGAAATGCACCCACACAAGTGAAAATTAGCACAATCAAGCCTCCAGTTGATCTGGAAGCCAAATTTTACAGGTGTTGCAAGCTATAATATGGTGTAGGTGGTCAGTGTTTTATTACTAGGGGCTAAAGTTTACAGGAGTTGTATTTCTTTGCATATAAGAGAAGGCAGTAAAATGCCACAGATTGTGGATATCAGACCAGTTTTCCAGTATATTACTCCAACTATCTATATTGTTATCTATAGTTATTTATCCCAAGTTGCAGCAGATTCACTACATGCATAAAGTTTCCTAATGCATAATCTAATTTTTAAAAAAATTAAACAGTTGCAATGGTTTCAAGGATTTCATCAGCATCACTCTCACTTACAGTCCTGTGCCCTACACAATGAAGAATTAAATTATATAAAATGAAGAGTGAATGTATTTGGCCTGTTCCACAGATATTCACAGTTTAACCATTAAACAAGCATATTTTCAGAGGCTCCAACATTATTAAAGACTTCTCAGAGACACACACAAACCCCATTCCCTCACCCCAGCATTACAGAATCCGGGCAGTCTCGTTTGGGATCCCAAAATCACCAGGCAATCCAAGAGAAGGTCTGACAGCCCCACTCACTGCCAGCACTGCCCAAGAGCTGCACCTTCAGGAGTTTAAAACTGACACAGGTCTGGTTTGCATTCTGTAAATGGTAATTAAAGGACTAAAATTAGGCTAAAGATAAGTGATACTTCCCTAGATAGATCATTTGGCTATTTTTGCAAGTACCCTGCCCAGTGGGTGGAGCTGCTCCTGCCGGGCTGGAAGCAGCAGAACAGGAGCAGGGCTGTCCCCCACACTGAAATCCTGGGTAATGGCATGTCCTTTCCCCAACAGGAAACCAGATTTTCCCTTCCTGTGTGTTCACCTCTGCCTTTAAAAAGCAGCTGTGTTACCTCGGATACCTTAAAACGGCTGAGCCTGATGCGCTACGGATTGATTTCCTCACTGCTGTCCACATTCCAACCACAAGATAAACACCTTCCTTAAAGAGCTCTATCCCTCAGCCTTTGGGGCTGCTGCATGCTAGGGTGTAAATCAGAAGCTGCCATCTGAATTTGAATAGTTACTCTTTTGAATACTACCCATTTCAGTAGTTACTCTTCACACTCTGGACATTTTAAATTTCCTTTAAGGGGAAAAAAAAAAAAGTGACGAACAAAGCATTTAATAGCTGAATGAATGAAGAGTCTCAAACTTACAAATACAGTCTTAATTTACTATCAAATCAGTCTCCATTTGGAACTTTTCCTAACAAAGTAGCCTCTGTTGGGGAATTTATTTTAGTCTTTTAAAAATAACAGCACCAGCAAAAGTCTCACCATAAATTCAACGATTCCAGCACGAGTATTTTGGACTGCTTTGCTCACCAAATCAGAATAAGGTTTTGCTGCCAAACACTTTTGTGCCACAGAAAGTTAGAGAAGCAAGGACAAAGCTTTGGGTGTATTTACCCATAAAACAACTTCAGGGCTCTCCTGCAAAGGGACAGATTCAGCTGCACCTAAAACAACCACATTTGTTTTCCACAGCTTGTCTCCCAGCAAGAGCAGCATGGACCAAACTCTCCTTTTATTAGATGAAAGAGATGCTATCTGTGGCTTGTGGGTTTGTTCTTAAACAGTTTGCATTACCCACACTTTGTTAGTGATTTATGACCTCCAAGCCAAGCCATTGCAGGGCTGCATACCAGCAAAGCCAGACCCAGAATCTGGGTGGATCCTACTCCTCTCTCTGCTAACTCCTGTGGGGCACAACAGATGTGCAAAGCACGACACCCTGGACCTGTGACAAGCTCACCACTTACAACCTGTTTCCCTTTAGTTTTAAAACCCTTATATCACAAAAGCCATTAGATGCTATGGATGACTGTCTAGGCTTTTTTTTTTTGTTTTGTTTTGTTTTTTCAGCTGAAGTTGGTTTATGAACCTGTAATGCAGCTCTGAAAATAAAAGGTGTGTAACAGAAGTGTATCAAATTCAGTAAGCCAGCACGTGGCTATACAGAAAGCCTTGGCAATCAAACCTTTTACCAAAAGGTGTAAAAAAGTTGACATACTAAAATTAAAAAAGGTAGCCTCAATAACCAAAAAAGTTTCAACCAGTGTTAATAAAACTCCCTTTAAGTCACAACAATTTCAACAGGCAAATAGTCCCAATACAGGCATTGTAAAATAATAAATTGACTCCTATCCAAATATTATCAAATCAGTCTAAAAATGACTCATCTACACTGCTGTCATTAAGAACACATTAAGAATTCACTTTGTCATCAGATGCCGATATTGTTGCTCCAGAAAGTGTGGAGTATTAACTGCAATTTAGCAATTAAACATATGCTTTAAAAAATTGGTTTGTCAATATTAATGCAAAAGATAGTTCCTTACATAGAAGTACTGTGCTTGCCAGACAAGTAAGGTAATACTTTAGGTATAAATCAAACAAATTAAAGCAGAATTATACCACAGTTTTCCTTGAAGACTTAGGATTTGTGTGTTGCTTCTCTCAATGTTTAGCAAACTTAAGAAGCAGAACCTTTGGTTCTTTTAGTCAAGTAAAAATATTCTCATGTAACCACAAAAATACAACTTCCAGAGAAAATGGAAGTCCATCAACAAGTCCACTTTCAATAAAACTGAGGTAGTACTGCTCTTTTATTATGTGAATGTGTAAAGAGATTTAGATATAAATCGTCATCTACCACTCAGTTGACTGACAGGTACAGTAATTTTATAAAACAATCCCAACATTTAGTTTGAAAGTCCAAAAAAAGGAATGATCTGGACTCATTCACTAGGAGTTAGCTCAAAATGGGAATTAGCCATATTACAAAAAGCTGTTGCTTATGTTGGTTTTTAGAGCCTTATTACCCAGGATTAATGCATTTATAGTTAACACTGCTGTTCATCTTGGTATAAAACCTTAAAATTATTACAGCCTAAAATTTCAACAATGTAAACAGCACTACACACAGTACAGACCTGCCCTGACAGATGTAGTATGAAAAAACTTAATCTGGCACTGTATAATTTAGCAATGTTAATTTAACCTAACTAAAAAGATCTACATTGTGCAAGAAGTATCAGACTTACTTATACTAATCTGAAGTCTTAAAAATAAAATAAAATAAAAAAAATGCTTAACTTGTAGCCAGGGTCAAATATTTCAGGGCAAGAGTAAAAGGAATAACCAAAATTAAGAAAGTGCCTAAAACATGATACAGCATTTTAGAGCCCTTTCAAAGACAAGGCAGAAAAAGGTGTAAAGTAGAAAAATCTGGAGCCTCGGTAATTTCCAGAAACATCCAGAGTTTACATTTCGTGAAGGGCAAGGAGTTGCTTTTGTCACTGCTGCTTGGCCGCCGCTAGGTCTGTCCGTCCGCACACGGCCCCTCTGTGTCCGAGGACAGAACACTTTTGGTTTCCTCCTCCTTTTTCCTCCGCTCCATTTCCCACTCCACAAACGTGTCAAAGAGACTCGGCCAGGCCTCGTCCTCGCTGTAGTTGCTAAGGTCCGGTCCAATCACCTGAGTAAAATTTAGAAACATGTTCCACGTGTCCCGGGAGATTCCCTTGATTCCTGAGGGGTTCTTGATTAGGAAGTGTAACCACTGGTCCAAAATAGGGGGCTTGTTTTGGGTGAAGACTAATTTCCAAAGGGCAATGGCTATTTCCCGATGTAGCGACCTCTGTCCTTCTTCAGAGTCCAGGCCAAACTGGAAGGTGAAACGATAGAGATCCTTGAATTTATCCTCCTGCTTGGCTTCGTTTAGGAGGCTGGGGAACCTTGCACAAATGCCATCAATGCTGTCTGCATTTATTGCTTTGCAGCCTTCAAAAAACTCCTTCCTGTTAAGCAAGAGAAGAGAAATTAGAGTGAGCCCTTCCCACCGACCTCACGAACACGTCCTGTCTCCATCCAGCTACACCAAATCTAAGAGGAACACCTGGACAAGACAAGGTGTTGTACCCTCAGTCCCAGTGGCACACAGATTTTGGCAACAGGGGCCACTGGAAAGACAGACAGTTCCAAGGCATTCCTTAAGGCCTGGGGAACCACAAACAGCCTCCAGGTCTGCTGGATCCCTGTTAACATTTGAAAGATTCTGCTCTCTGGCTTTTCTGGACACTTCCACATCCTGGAATGCCTTTCACATTAAAAAGTGAATCCAATTTGCCACAGGAGAAATTCTAAATGTTTGAAACTAACACATTTACCCCAACTTGATTCAATACTGCTGATGTCTAAATGCCCATGCTCTGGGTGAGCTGTTTGCAAGGGACAGAGCAGTTCACTTCTACTTTTGCTGTAGTTTTTGGTTGCTCTTTCAGCCTGCAAAACCAAAGGGGAGCCACTGGTGTCAGTCAGCAAGGCATCTGCTGAGAGCATGGAAGGGAGCACAGCATCCCAGGGGTTACAGCACAATGTATGAACACTGCTTGAAGCACCGAGTGGGAGACGTTTAGCTCCGGTTTCTCTGATGCTTGTGAGCAGGTGTAACAACCATGTGTAACAACCAGCCAGGAGAGCCAGCAGGCTGACACAGGACAGGCTGGAGGGAAGAGGAGATGGAGCAGCACTCAGAACAGACCACGATGCTTTCCTTGATGCGAAAATCCATCAGCACCTGTACCATGGAACGTGCCCTTCAACACATATAACCTCTCACAACTAGATTTGTCCTCTCCAAGGAAATTAAACCATGTTAATAACACTCATGGTAGCTGTGCAGAATCACAGACACTACTTACAATTCCTTTACCATCTTAGCAAATACCTGTGTCATCAGCCTCCAGTAAATCCACATTTGCATTCCAGAGTAACTCATCCCTTTGACACACACCCTCAGCCACAAAGACTCTGAAGATGCTGTCCAGTGCACAGCAGAGGCTTGGGTCAAGGCTCTGAACACCAAAGTAATAAGCTCAGTAAAAATAAGCAGCATTACTCAAATCAATCTACATAGGGCAAAATAAAAAGTTCCTTCTCTCCCTGCCAATCCCTGTAGACACTCTTCCCTTGCTCTTACCTGGACATTGCTAATCAAGCTGGGGAACTCTGCTGCAGTTTGGGTTTGCCTTTTGCTTAGTGGGAGGAGTTTTAGGTATTCCATTGTTTCCTGTAGCATCACACATGCTGTCAGCCTGCTGACTGAGCCCCTTGTCCAGAAGGGCACACAGCACTTCAAACAGCAATCATTTGTCAGCTAGTATGAAACAGCTGCAAGTGTCAAAAGCCTCACATTTCCTTCCCTCTCTATGCTTTAACAAGATTACTCTTGGAAAAAGACATTAAGTGTTACACTGCTTGGACAGGAACAATTCTGTCATTCTTCCACAGACTTTTAACAGAGTTAGTAGCAATTACTAAAGAATCTCACATTACTTTAAAGGAAAAATTAATTTCAGTGTCCAATCTCACCACCAAGATAATGCTGGATACAATAAATTGCTTTTGGTAAATCAAGAATAAATTAATGTCTACAGAATCTCACTACACTGTTCATCACTAGTAGTATAATGGCCAAAACCACATTTTCTAAAATCCAGTGTGAGGGGAAGGGGAAAAAAAGACAATACAAAGCTTACCTTCTGTAGTGGTAGGAATTAATTTGATCAAAATGCAAGTATTAGAAGAAATAAGTAAGTGAAGCTAATGAGGCTGTCTCTCCAACATACTGCTGACAGGATATACTTTAACATATGAAAATAATTACAAGTTCTACAAGAACTAACCTTGTAAATTTGCACATGGTAGCAGCCTGGAATTTCCAAGCCAAAACTAGTACTTTAAATTCAGTGGGATCAACACAGAGGTCATTGCAAAATCGTTCCATTCCTTCTTCCAGTATGGCATCTTCCCGCTCGTCCTTATACCTCCTAAATAACTCCCCAATCCTCTGAAGAGAAGATTCCTCTGCACTGCAAACAGAGTCCTTCTTTGTATCTCCAGAAAACGTTGGAGGCTGACTGGACTCTACAGCAGCATCTGTTTTCTTTGTCCCATTCACAAGAATGTCTCCTGAAGCCTTCCCGCAAGCTGAGCCGTGGTCGTCTTTGTGGACTGCACTTCTCTTGCTGTGGGATTTGCTGCCAGATTCTCTCTCCCCATTTTTGCTGCCAAGGGTAGAAGAAGGGTTCTTGCACTTGGTGACACACTGGCCCATGATGGTGCAAGCCCAGCTCCTAGCACGGTCCCCCTGCCCTTGGACACCCTCGCAGCTGCTCTTCAACACATCTCACCATGCCATCAGCAGCACTCAGCTAACCTGAAAAACAGTTTCACAGTCAAACTGCTGCCTCTCTGTAAAGAATAGTTGAAGTACTAAATGTGGGATAACACTTGCCATTAAGCAACCAACTTCAGGATATTTAAGCTTTGCATACTGAAAAGGAGCAGTGTACACAAGGCTGGAATATGCCATAAATTTCAGGCAATTTCAGGCTGTTTTACCTAGAAATCAATGCAGCTCACTCAGTGGCTACACTATCCTAACGGGTCCTAATAAAGGAAATTCCTAAAATTCTTACTGCAGCATAGGTTACAAAGAGGTTGATTCATGTACAGGCTTCATCACAACAGACTACTCTAACCCAGAAATACTTTAAAAGAAATGGTTTTTAAAAGTATACCCACATTTTATATCTAGAATATAAAACACTGAAACAAAGCAGGGAAGGGAGGACAGGGACACTGATGGGACAACCTGGCAGAGACCTAAGCATTGGATCTAGACTGTACCTCCAGCAAATCAGCAAAAGAGACTTCTCAGGGTGGGGGGAGGAGGGGGCTGGCTGTTGGCTGGTTTTGGGGAGGAGGAGAGAGAGTGAAAGTTGTGTGTTTGTTTTTAAACAGAGTTTGGAATCTAGGTTTTGTACTTAAAACATACACAGAGTGTGTCTGCAGAAAGGAGGCAACACTTCTTATGCAAGAGGGGATTCAGAAATTGTTCATTGTTTCAAGTGGGCTCCTCCCTTCAGGTAAAGAGACAGACAGGGGAGGGGGCCTTCTTAATGAAACTTCTTCAGACAGACACACATGCAGATAAGAAGTAGTAATTCCAGTTCAGAGGAGTTTTTTTTAAACAAAAATTAAAATGCCAAAATGATTTCATCATACTCTTTATAAATCACAAAGCCCTGTGTATTTGGAAAAGATACTTTGCCCAGAGAAAAGGGTTCCCCAGTTTTCCCTGTTAAAACCAAGCTAACACTGACACTGCCCTATCAGCAAGCAGCCACACCAAGGACAGTCTGTTTCTCAGAAATGTCAGCTCCAAGAAAGCAATTGCTTATCACAGTCCTCCTTTACCCACTAATTTGCATTTCACCTCTGCTGTCAGTTAGGCAAAAGCTTCAAACATAAAAATTGGGTTTGCTGTGACTTTGTGTACAGCTTCCAGTTCAGAATTAGAAAAAGAAAGAGGAGAGATAAAAATTGAAAAATTAAGAAATATAATAGATGTCATGTCAGTTTAACCATATTCTTTCTTGGGCAAAGCTTTACTGAAACTGAAGTCCTCTTTAAAGCTGTAAACCAACAGCAGCAACAAGTATAGATGAATTCTCAGATATTAGGATTACAAAAATAAATCTCTCAGCCATCATACCTGTTTTGACAAAACAGCACGTGTGCAGTTTCATGAGCAAAAAATTTTGCCAGTGGAACTGCAGCAGCCAAGATGCTGGTTTTGACTACCTGGCTTCCCTTGTCCTCCCAAGTCCCTTTTCTTAAGCACATAACTCACACACAAAACTAGTAAATACCTATTTTTTAAGCAGCCAAAGGAACAAAGGTATTATATATTCTTTTATCACACTGCTTTAAAGATTAACTTTACATCATTTTCATAGGCAAGCAAAGTCTGATTTAATGTATTCAAGAAATTTGCATTAATTTGTATTTGAAAGGATGTATAAAAATATGCATGTCAATATAAATAATCCACAAGACAATTTCACTGGTCCTTAGTACTTGACAGCTCTGTGAGTTGTGAAGCACAGCCTGGCACTGATTTCTGTGCTGCCAGGTGCCTGAGCAACATCGTCCTCTCCAGTCTACACCAGTCATTATTTCATTACACCAAAACAAACAGGATATTAGTAGGCAGTGCAAAAACTGCTTTGTGATTAACTCCCACATACCAGCTTTCCCCCCTCCATCTTTAAATTCATCTGAATTCAAATGCTCAATCTACACAAATTCTTGTTCTTCCATCAGTTTCTCAGAGGCACCTAGCACCACACTGGACAAATTCTTCTTTAGAGAGAAGTATGCAGCTAAAAAAACAGAATAAAAAATACCAAGTACCAACTAGCATCAGAGTTTAAAGCAGAGTTTAGGTAGTACAGAAAACTTTCTGCTCAAAGATGTAACAGCAGTTACTAGCTATTGGTGATTTGGAAGAGCTTTTCCCTGTGGGGAAAGGTTAAGGAACAGCTGCCTATTAGTGAACAGTACTTTCCTCTAAAGTAGTCAAATCACACACATTGTAATTGACAGATTAATCCAATTCACTTGAGGAATCCCAATTTAAAAAATTTTTTAAAGGCAGTTTGCAAGACTGACATCCTGTGTCCATAATTTTCCTAATAAAAGTGACTCATGCTGTCATGCTTCCTAAGCAACAGCTTGTATTATTGATGATAACAATCTAATCTTCATGTTTCCAAAGTGACATCACCAATGTGATGAAACTTATGGGTTTTAAAGTCATTTGCTGTCACAAAAAGAGCACTACAATTCACAGAGGGAAGATCTGCCAGCATTATTAGACACCTGTACGTAAGGAGGTGTCTCACTGGCAGTTTCCAAAAAGAAACAATCCCAGTAGCATTACCCCCCAGAGGGCAAGTTATCCACCTCCCTCACATCGTACCCCTCCAACAAACACATTTTCTGTACTCCTACTTGCCTTACAAAGAGCTGAATGCTGCTCCTGAACAGCCACTGCATGAGCACTCTAGCACTGCTCTTCCCTGCAGTAATAGAGTTCTTCCTTCCTCCTCCCCACCAAGGAAGTTTTCAGAGCACCATCCTACTCCTTATGAACAAACACTAGAAGATCCTGATGTACAGTTGCTGCAATTCCTCACTTTTCTTCTACAAGAAACTCGATGCCATGTGCCAGATACTTAGAAGCATTCTACCCCAAAAATAGCAAAACCAGCTTGGAAAAAAAATAATCCAGACTGCATCCGCTGGCAGCTTGTGCATGTATCTGGTTTTGTAAGAGAAAAATCTTTTGGCACTCCATCAGTTACCCTTTGTAAATTGCCTTCGTGAGCTGGATCCACTTCACTAACGAGTCACCTCCGCTTCCTACGTGACTCAGGTTTCAAGGCATGAAAGGAACAAGAGCCTTGGAAGGAGACAGAAACAAGTGGGAGAAGCCGGCCCTTTTGTTATGGAAGGCTGGAGAGAGGATCTGATTGCAGCATCAGGAGCTGCAGGGAAGGCAGAGCTCAAGGAGTGGGAGAGAGCAGCCTCAGGAAGGTGAACAGAGCTGTGTGTTCAGCTGCAGAGCAAAGTGACTGCCACACAGCACAAGGACCTGCAGAGAGATTTCCCAGCTGGATCAGGAACTATAAGTATTATTGTGTACCCAAAGGTTAGACTGGATTGGTGGCAAAGCATCAATTCCCAAAAGGATCAGTTCCCAAGAGCAAAATTACTAAGAGGCTTGTACAGCATAAAAGCAAGACATAAAAGGCAGCAGTGACCACTGCTTTTGCTATTCTACTAAAAAGGATCAAGATTCAGGGCTAAGGTTGGAATGTGCTCAGTGCTACAGGATGCAGTGCTCCCAAAGAAGTCTATTACTCAGAAAAGTATTGAGCAATAATCTCCAGTACATATGAATCACCAAGATGCCCATGAGGCCATCCTCCTCTTTCAAAGCAGAGATCCACAATGACCTTCTCTGCACCTTTCCAGAAAGGAGTCAGCAGCTGGGAACACAGGAAGATGAGTGCTGGTGAACACAGCCAGCTAAAGCCAAGTCACCCTCTAAGAACAAAGGCTGTGCAGAGCCATATGGCCCCACACATTAAATGAAAACCTAGACAAGATTACAAAGGCCTTGGCTAATGCTTGGAGGTCTTTTTGATTCGGTGGGGGTTTTGTGTGGGACTTTTTTCTAAGTCCTGTAAGGAATTTGCAAAGTTTTTCCTCCATTTTCAAGTGACCAGATCACACATAACCCAAAATTTGAAGGGAGCAAAACAAAGTGACTCAGTAATAACTCTCAATCATACAAGCACACCGTGGCACAATTGAAAACAGCAGTAATGAAGTGGGGGGGCAGCTGGCAGGAGGAGAGAAGATGCAAAGGAGATATTTAAGTAACCCAGTATTTTTCTATAATGACTGATGTTATTGTAGTAATAGAAATTACTGGATATATCCAGAGAATAACAAGCAAAACAAGCGTTCTGCTGTTTAATAAAGTGTTGCATCAGAAGGTATTTATAATGAGTTTCAAAACACAGAAAGTGTCAAGAGAGTAGAGGAAAAAGCTTTCCATACACTCAAGAAGACCTCAAAGACAAATTTAGGAAATCTCATAACAAAAGGGGAAACAGCTCAGCCAACCATTAAATCCCTTTCCAAGTAGCATTTCACCAGCTAAGGCAAAGACAACATAACTAGAGCTTAACTAAGCCTCAACCCAGCCTCAGCTTTTCACAAACACTTGAGCATAGTCTAAGAATTTTACAGAACTCCACTATGCATTATCTACCTTTTAATGGCTAGGGACACATGACTTTAAAAACAGCTGAGAGTAGGGAACAGTATCATGGATGCCCTGTTTGCAGCCCTGAACAGATACAGAGCTTCCCATTGGGGAGGCAGGAGAGGATCACTGCCACTGCTGAAGCAGAAGCAATCGCTGCTCTAACAATTGCGCGGGACAAGTGATCTTGTAAGCAAACACCTAATACTTACATAGTTTCAGCTACACAGGGAATCATTCCACTAGCTTCACAGCTTCCTTCAGGCTCCCTGGGTTCCACATAGAATGCTGGAAGACAAAAGACCACACAAATCTTTACCTTTAGAAGAGGCTATGAAAACCATGAAATGCACCAAATCACTGAGAACCAACTGTGTATGTAATAAAACCCTTCAGAGCCAAACTCCATTTGTTCAAAGAGTCATTTTATGAAATACTACTTCACTTTTTTGACTTACAAAGTAGCATTAACACCATAACTCTGCATTATCATATAAACCATAGAACAGGTACTGAAAACAACAGACAAATTCAAATGTTTGTTTGCAGTAAATACACACTTCCGGATACTTTCATGGCTTTCAGCATGGGAGAGTTAATTCCTCATTTCATGCACTCAAAGCAAAGCAGAGGACATGCTATCACTGTCACTACATGTTAGCTGAGCACTGTTTAATCTGTGAATGCCAGACAGCTGCTACCTAGCAAAGCATAATTTGGGTCTGGAGAGTAATTCTCTTTTTTCATTCTCTAGCACATTCTTTTCCATGTTTGTTTTCCCATGTTCAGTCGAGCTGGCTCCACTTCACTCCTCTTAAATTCACAGCTCTGCTGTATAAGGAGGAGCCTCTGAAGAGGACAGACAAAGGTATGTCTGGTTTGAGCAGCAAGAGCTGCAGCTGCAGCCCCTAATCAACACCTCTGTATCTGATCTAGTAGAAAAACACAACAAACAAGAAATCTCTGGCAAAGCTCCCCTGCTCTACCATACTAACATAAACACTAAAACATCTCGTTTTTACAGCTCTTAGTACATCTAGGGAGCAGACAGGTGATCAAAAGCTGCCTTGCTGCATACTTACCTTTTACAGGAGATTTACTTCTTAGGAAACAAGTAGAAACATTAGCTTGTTCAGAGCTTCCTTCAGCAGAAAGAGGGGGGTGAATATAGAAAGACAACCATGAAACAACATCTTGTCACACATGCCAATCTCCATGTGAGTTTTCCCCAAACCTGAATCCTATATGTGGATTAGGAAAATTTGACTGACACATAAAACCTAGTCAGACCAAAGCTGTTGATAGAGCTTAAAAGCCTCAAACATTTCAAAAATGCCTGGAAACTCTGGAGTGGTACTTTCACTCATATACACACACAGAGCAAAAACATCCACTGAATCATTTTTAGGCATTTACTGTTGAGATGGAGACCAAAAAGTCTACTTCACACTGGGTTTATATACTCTGCTCCCAAACCTCATCTTCCACACAAGCAACCACCCTTTTTCCCTCCTCCATGGCTTCACAGCTCTTTTAGCAGACACTCCAGTGGGTGCACAGCCACCAGGCAGCTCAACATGCAGGGGAGCAGAGGAGTGTCTGCCTCTCTCAGGGCAGAAGTACCAGCTTGAATTTCTTCCTATTTGACCACAGCATCCCATGAATTTCAAGAATTTAAGAAAATGTAGCATCTGGCACATCTATGTTAATTTCTTTTGGCCTCCTGCATCGAAATAATTCCTTTCATAAATCACCAGGCAGGAACACAGGGTGCTGTGCAACCTCATTCCCCAGGAACCTGTTTAAACATTTTACAGTTCACATTTTGAAAAATCATTGTCATGGCAACTTTTTGCAATGAACTACTTTTCAAACATATCTGCATTTCTTTGGAAGAGATCTATGACCACATGATCCACCAAATCTACATTTCCAGTTGACTTACTGCACGTACTGGAAGCAAACACTTATTTCAAGTTCAAAAGAAGCTGAATCTGATGGAGATCAGCCTTACCCAGCAAAAGCCAAACCTTTTCAGGTTGTTTGAAGTAATTTCCATGTTGGCTGACCTAAACACACACGCACACTGACTGGAGCCAGAAATTTTAATGTTAGAACCTCCAGTTACAATTCTTCCTCTTTCTTTATATTTAAATTCTTCCAAGTTGTCCATTTAACCTTTTCAAAATTTTTAATGTAGTAGAATGTGTAAACTTTGACAACACAATCATGGGCTATGGAACAAAAAGTTAGTACAAGTTAGCAGTTAAAAGGTCAAGCTCTTCAAGGTTGTATTTAAAGGCTGTCATAGCCCAGCAATGCACTGACTTCATCCTGAACCGTGTACAGTGAGTGCAGCAGGGAGAGAAGCATCAGCACGGTGGTGGCACAGGTTTGGTTCAGTCCCTGGGCCAGAGCTGCAAGGTGTGGCTGTGGTCACCAACACCCCTCTCCCCGTGCTGCTGTGGAGTCACAGTATCACAGCACAGTAACTCACACAACAGCCTGCACTGCTCATTAGCAACCCCTCAGCAGCCCATGGGGAGGTAAGTGAGTAAATAGTGTGGGCCCTTGGGATGATGGAGGCCTTTGTTTTGCTCACCTGGCTCTTTTCACACCTGTGTCTAACCCCTGGGACTTGGCTCTCCTGAGCACTGGGCAGGAGGATCAGTGCAGGCCCTCCACACCCCCAGCAGCTTTCCCAGAGGCAAGAGCAGGCAGCCTTCTCACCAAAGGCAACTTCCTTCGCTCCCCTGTGGGAATCAGTGAAGGATCAGTGGTATTGTTTCCCTCTTCAGCAGGCAGAAACTGAAAGGATCAGCTCTGTGTGGAAGCTTTCACTGTGCAGTTCAGAGCTCTACACCACAGCACCAAGCACTGGGAGCACAAGTGTTACAGCACAAACCAAACTTCAGTCAAAGCCAGCATGTTACAGAAACTGCTTATTTCAAGTCTGAACCTGCAATGACACTTTCTCAGCAGAAGCCCTCTGAGTGCAGCACAATGGCACATTATGGGCTCTCAGGAGCCCAGAACACACCTCACCACATCCCCAACCAAGATCTGCACTAACACCTGTGTCACGCTGATCTGCTCCACAAATATTTTTATGCAAAGTAACTCAAGAGGAAGTCTAAAAGCAGGAAAGTCCTGCTGCAATTAGTTAAATTGAATTATTAGTTTGTGAGGCTTCCTGCAGTTGAAGAACCTTTCAATGAATTGCAGACAGTAATGGTTTTGTGGGCAGATACATGAGAACTTTACCAATCTGTTCCAAAACAAGATAACAAAACTATTTCTGATTAACCTCAGTCTGAGCTTTGGAAACAAAACAGCTTTAGAAATGTGATCAAACTGGGTAAAATTTGTCTCTACAGAACATGCCTGCAAAGAGTAGAAGCTAGTTGTACAGACACCTGAAAAGGCACCATGCAGAGTCCCGGCTGCCACCTGGCAGAAGGCTGCATGGCCGCCTAGGGGAAACCAAGCCAGGCAACAGCTATGTTGGAGGCTGGATACTTTCTCAAATGAGAAGTGGACTTCTCTGAGAAAGGTCATACTGGAAAGGCTTAACTACCTTGGAAGGGAAGGGAAGGCCAGGTAAAAAAAAAAAAAAAAAAACAAAACAAAAACCAACCAAAAAAGAATTAGAAACAAACAACTTGACCATATTTACAGTCCCTCATGCTGGGCCAGGTCTCAGGGCCAAGAATCAGAGCTATCACCAAATTTCCTCCTAGAGGAAGCCCCCCAGTCACCAGGATGCAGGCAAAAGTCTCTTTACAACACCTGAACCTTTACTTGGTGTGCTGTCACTCCAAGTCCAGAGCTTACTCATCAAAGGAGATTTTTCCATTCAAGACTGGGCAGAAGAAACCCGCTTCCTGCACTCTTGAAGAGCACCCGACTCTGCAGGCACTCACAGAGCATGACACCACATTTCATGTTCAAAGCTCCACAAGTAGCCTCAAGAAAAAGTGGAACAGAAGTTTCAGATCTGTAGTTCACTGTGTGCAGTCAATTGTGTAAGGCTAGCTTAAGGAAAAATAAATAATAATGTGAAAAATGAGAGGCACAGAAAGACTTAAGCACCTTACTGCTTTTTCTTACGGAAGATATATTCCTTAAGTAGCTTTTTCAGCAGACACAAATGCATCATCCTTGAATTCCTCCCTTCCCTTTACATTCTCTATCCACACAATACCTTACTTACTGATTACTTCTCATTGTTTTTCCATTTGGCCCCATTAAAAAGTTTTCAATTGTTTCCTATTATGTGCTTCATCTTTCTTTATTAGGTGGGTGGAATGATTTGTTAGGATTATTGTATTTTCAAAGAACAAACTCAAGTCCAGTTAGCTAAACAGAATATAATTTTAGAAGGGTGCCTTCAGGTGCTTTTGTAATGTAAATAAATGAATGAACTAATTCAAGCAGCAGCAGTACTTGTTCTGAGAAGTCTATTTAAGCTATGAGCAAGACAATGGGCAGAGGGGAAATCAAGACAGCCAAATAACAGAGCTGTTCAAGATCATGCCATCAGTTTTAAGTAAAGCTGAAACCAGAACCCAAATCAGATTCCATTCAATTCCCTACCTCGTACATACTTAGACATGAACAAACTCATTTATTTCGCTGCACATAATTCAACCACCTTCAAAAAAACAAAAGTTCAGTCACTAAGCAATTTATCTCCATCCATTTTAAAACTACCAATATTCCCCTTCTCCCTCAAGATCCTTGTCAAAGGCCATAAAAGGTCCAGCATGTGCAAAAAAAGCAAATAATCTTCTAATGAGAGTTTGTGTGTTTCTTCCCTTTTCATGTGCAAAGGGTTGTAAAAGAATAATCCTTCAGTATTTTTCCAGGGTACCCTGTAACTTTCGCACAGCATGACAGACCTTTAACACCTCAGTATGTATTATGAATAATTAAAGCAACTCATGCCAGGGGAAGAGCTACTCTGTGCTGACACAACCAGCTCACATCTCTACAGCAAAACTGCAGATTATGGGACCAAAAGAAACCACAGCCCCTGGGTATTTGACAGAGATGTATCCCACTGAAAGCATCTCAAAGTAGTTGTGCTACAAATATTTACCTTACCATGGCTCAATCTATTCTGCAAATTAGCCTCCAGAAAATTGCAACTCTCTGCAGCCAAACCAGAATAACTTTGAAAAACCACCTCAGTCTGCAATCTACTTGGCTATGGAAAGAAAAACATTTACTTTTAAACTGAGCTAAGTGTGCACAGATTTTCTTCTACACTGAGTTCAGCTATCAGATTTCACCTTGAAGTGTCTGAGGTGCCTTCACCAATTACATTCAGCTGAATGTAATTCAGGTATATATCAAGTGACTCCTGTAATAATAGGATATGCTTTAAACTAATTGTAGTAAGTGAATAACTTCACATTTCTTGCTGTTCTCACAATGAAGAAAAGACAGCAGTCACACAAAAAAGGAAGCCCTTCCAGCAGCTCTGGCTGTCAGAGTCCCTTCTCCAGCAGAAAGCAGCTGTGAGAACAGTGACCCACAGAGCACCTAACACTGAAGGGACAAGTCTAAAGACAAGAGCCAGACCACCTCATAAGATCCCTGCTGGCAGCAGATGCTCATAAGGAATTTACAGAAGGCCCACTGGCATCTCAGGGAGTGTAACACAGTTTACAGGCTGCCAGCCAAAAGAATCACTCATTGTACACAGTTGTGTAGGAACTTCAGCACCAGCTGACCACACAAATACTGGAATCATATCTAAGTTATGTACAACAAATTGTTCTAAGTGAAAGCACTGACATATGAAAGTGCCTTAAGAGCATATGCTTGGATTTTTAAACTGTAGTTTCTAAAGCAGAAAATACACACAGCCACATGCAGAAGCCCTAATTCTCTCTCCTGATTTGATTTGCAACTTCCCTATTTCAGTGAACAACACCAACATTTCCCACTGTACAAAGGATGCTGCAGTATTTTGATGCTAACTGTATCAGTAGCTTCAAAGGAGCTCCTTTGAGAACTCAAACTTGGTCATCAGTTGTAACAAAACTCTCACCTCTCCTTGAGAAATCTGGTAGCAGCTTTAACCAACACACACCTTTTTTTCATAAGTTTTCACATATTCTTGATTTCTCTTGACATCCTGTGCCCACAAGAGACCAGGTGTGTAGGTGTCTATCCTGTGCTTCATGAGACATAATCACTAACTCCAAGCACAGGCAACTGCTGGAAGCTGGAATAAATACATCAGACCTTTGGCACTCCAGCCACCCATTTATATGCTGATCCAGAATACTCAAGGCTTTCTGTACAGATTCATTGGTAATGAAAATATTGAACAGTCAGCACATGACCAAAACCATGAGCTAGGACATTTGCATTTGTGAGTCTATTACTAAGCTACATGTGCCTCCCATAATCATAGGTGCTAAGGATTTTCTCCCTCCCTTTCAATTTTAAAACAAAAGGATAAGACTGATTGTATTACAAGTTCCAAAGTTGCAGGAGAAAAAGCATCACACAAAAAAAAATTCAAAGGAAAAACTAAAACCCGTCACTCTCTGCTACTACATGGATGCAAAAATAAGACTGGTGTATTTCAGGAGCACATAATCCTTTTGGTTCAAAAAAAACCCACTTCTGTTCACTAAACAGGAAAAGTGAGACAACAAACAACTATGACTGTCATACTGTCTCTGGCAGCCTGACTTTGTGGGAATAACAAACTGTGACAGAAGGTCAGGAACAGCATTCTCACATTTTGCAAAGTAAGTTTTGTCTTTCACAAAACAGATGCTGTAGACAGAACAGCATTTATAACTATTCTTTCTGAGACACTAGAAGATTACACTAGCTTACTCTCTTTACTGGAATCCTGTCTCACCACCCATGCTTTTGCTGGTTTCTCTACAGTATTCCTACTTCTGTGAAAGAGTTCTTTAATACTTACATCTAAGTAGTCCCCTAACTGTCATTCTTCTAGTAGCAAAATATTGCAATGAAATAACCTTTAACTAAAATCCAGATTTTCTCCTTCCTTTAGATGCATTGGACCAGAGAGCTGCCCTCCAAGACACATGGATAAAATGGAGACCTAAATGGGTCAGTTCTCAGACTATCTTTTAGGCAAGAGGCTTTGATTCTTTATTTGCTCTGTTATGGTCAGCACTGAGATCAGAATATGAAAACATCACCACACTATCACACCAAAGCCACACGTGACAAGGAGAACCTCCTCCTGCCACCACAAAGAGCACTGGCACTTGTGCAGGGGCAATCAGAGCTCCCCTTGGCCCTGCCAGCCCCACCTGCCTGGGGCTCTCCAGTTCACTCACCAAGGGCCCAGAGCATCCACAAACCCTCCCAGAGAAGGGGGAAGCCAAGGTGCCAGTGAGCAATGGAGCAGGTCTGCAAGTCCTGGCTTTCCTGATCACTCCCTGGGAAGGTTTCAGCTCAGATCTGTAATTACCTGACTCAAGGGAGAGTCAAAAGAAAGGGGGGGAGGAGACAAGAGAGATCTCTGACTGTTTCAAAAGACCTCTTACTGTACAGAAGACACTGAGAAAATCTGCACAGCCAGTTTACTTGTGTCACATGTTTACAGGGGGTAAATTGCAGTTGGCACTTTACCAGAAGGCAAGATTTGCCTTGAACATTTGCCATGAAATTACCATTGTTTCAAGTCAAGTTACTATGTCATTACTGCTGGGTAACTTAAGAGTCAAGCACACAATTAATCCATGTCACCAATGCAGATAGTCTGCAAAACATTACAGCCATTAATCTAGTATTTTTAAAAAGGAGGAAGGGTTAAGAGACAAAAGAACTTATTAGACTTCCAGTAACCAGCAGACAAAGCCCATTAGTCAGAGGCAAATAGAGGAAAGGAAGCCAGTGAGATAAGATGCAGACCCCTAGGGAAAAGCAGCCAAAGAGAAGGAGCCCAGGCAGGGAATTCTGATGAAACTGTTAAGGGGGTTCCCCCTTATCTTCCTGTGACTACCAAGTCCCTCGAGTGTTTACAGATTGTTCTCTCAGCCTTCCAAGAATTCTGGCTACCAATATTCAAATCCTTCTGCAGTTTTGAGGATGAAAGAATGGACTGTTTTTCTAATAGCCCATGATTCTATTTTTATAGTGTCTTCTTACTCAGAGCAGAGTTTTCCTGTTACATTCACGTACAGACCCAAGTGCCTAATGGAACAATAACATTGTTTCTGCAATTTGCAAGTTCTTACAAACTGCCAAAACCCCATCATGATGGACTTTATAGTGCTCCAAGGCTCTAAATTAAATTTATCAACATTTCCCTGGCACCAGTAAAGAAAATCAAGTGCTTCAGTGTGGGACAGATCTGAGCAATGCTGGGGCACTCTCACTCCTCCCGACCCGCAGCCGTGCATCTCTGTATCCAAACTCTCTGTGCATTCCTTTGTGCCACAAGGAAATGCAAGTGTAGAAGCCAAGTCTGTTCCCTCTTCTTCCATCCCCTTTCCATCCACTTTGCACCCCACTGCCCCCATACACACAGCCAACCCTGAGGATTTCTTCCTGTTCCTTAAACTGAACCAAAGCAAGCAGCAGAACCAAGCCTCTTCCTTATCCACACACAAATTTCTCAGAACACATTTTAGAAGTCTGTTAAACTGTCTGGCAGCCCTTCTTGCTCAATATATACTTCTTCAATTAATTTCAATAAGGGTCTTCCAAAAGAGCTGTTCTTAGTTTTCTCTCAAAGCCACTCCTTCATCTGATTGTCTTTTTTCAACACAATTCATACTAAATGGAAGCAAGATGTAATTATTAACAAATTTCCAAGATCAACAAATTATAAGAACTGCTGACACAAATCACTGAGAAATTGCTATGAACACAACATTCAACCTCAAAATAAAGCAAGAATCTGGGCAGAAAAGGCACCTTGAAGATCCTGATTATATGAGCTGATTGCAGCTCATACTGGAGGCTGTCAGTCTCACAGAGAAAGCAGCCAAGTAGTACCAAAGCTGCAATTCCCCTGTTATTAGTTGTGTTACTTTTTTTTTAAGAATTACAGTATTCATGCCTACATACAACTTGCTATTAGGAAATAATCAGTTTTAAAAATCATTACAAGAGTCGGTATTCGCAGTAAGTTTGTAAAGCCAGTTGCACTTTGCTAATCTGAACTAATTCAACACAGATCACAAGCTCTCCTTTTTCTGCTGATGTGCACAACAGCTTTGCTTTAGACTGTGAGCTGCCTGTCATGTAAAAGGGAATGTTTTCCACAACCACCACAACACACCTGTGTGGGGGAGACTTTGAGGACAGACTGCAGAACTGACAAGAACACGGGGGGTGAGATCTCTTTACTTTCACATGCAGTCTTAACTAAGGGACTGTGTTTCCTGTTCTGAGGATTATCTTTCACCAGGGAAACGTGCAGCAGTGCTCAGATGCAGGCAAGGGAAACAAGTACTCAGACACTCTCTCCTCCTATTGCTGTAGCCCAAATAAAGCACTAGTACTGCAGCTACACATAAACTGTTTAAGAAAGAGGTTTCTAAACATTAAAGAATTTGTTTAGATAACGTGTTTTGGTCAACTGTTCTCTCAAAAATAAGAGACCATGCCAGTGAGGCCTGTAATTTCCAAAAAGGTAGGGCAGCTCTGTGCTTTTCATTTGTACAGCTATGCCCCCCTTCTTTTCAGAGCACTTAACTCATTACCCCTTTAAATTATGTGACAGACACTGTCATTCAAAAAAAGTTACCAGCTCTGGATCAATGCTGTGTTCTGACACTTGGCATCAGCCTGCTCAGTTATCAATGTAACATTTTGAAGGGCAGCATATCAGCAGTGCTAACTATTTAAAAGATAATCAATGATTCTTTCCAGCAACCACAGCACTGATAGGACAGGCATATTCTTCCAACCAGTATTTGCTCAAAACACTGATTATGCAAGTTATAATTTAAGTTGTTATGAGTAGCTTATTAGTACCACCACAGCCCCAGAGAGTGATTAATGCAGATTGCAGCTTGCACAGGAAGGGTAAACACGCTCAGGGGAGGGTGGGAGAGCTGAAGCAGGAAAAAGAAGTGGCTGTGCAAAGGGGGCACGTTCAGATGGCGAGAACTACCTAGGAAATAAATGGCTTTGCAGTTTATTTCTCTGTCTTTCTCCTGAAAACACGTCGAACATTCACGTTCTGGCGTGGCACGTGAGAAGGCTGGGCAGGAGCGCACCCGAACAAAGCAGCGGCTCTGCCCGGCCCGGGGGCTGCGGGGCCGCCCGCACCGACCATCGCAGGGACCTTCTGCGAGCCCGCAGACAGCGCCCACCGGAACGGAAAAACCCCGGAGACCCCAAGCCCGGGGCGAGGCGGCAGCGCCGCTCGGGGCACGGCGATGAGCGCGGGTGGGCACGGCCCGGGGCACCGGACCCACCGGCACCGCCCGGAGCAGCGCCCGCCGGGACCGCCCCGCCCGCGGCACCGGGGCAGCGCCCGCGCGGCCGCTCCCGGCGGGCTGTCCCGGGGCCGGGGCTGCGCCTCGGGGGGGCCCTGCCGTGAGGGGGCGGCGGCGCGGGGCCCCCGAGCACAACCGGCCGCGGCGGGCACGGACGAACCACGCCGCCCGCGGCGTCTCCCGGGCCGTGCCGAGTCGGGCCGAGCCCCGCGCCGCCCCCGGCGCTCCCCCGCAGCCCGGGCGGACGGGAAGAGCTCCGGTCCAATTCACTCACCTCCGCGGCGCCCAGCGGCTCTGCCTCCACCGCATCACTTCCGGGCGAGCGCTCAGCTGGCGGACGCGCCGTGACGTACCGTGACGTACCGCGCGGGGGGCGGGGCGCGCGGCGCCGCACGCGCGGTGAGGGCAAGGCAGGGAAGGCGGCTCGCGCCTCCCGCGCCCACCGGAGCGGGGGCACCCGGCGGGGCGGGGCCGCGGCACGACTGCACCAAGGTAAAGCGGGGACGGGGGGGAAGGCGGGCGTACACGCCGGGAGGGCGGAGGAGGAGAGAAGCGGGAGGCGTGTGCGGTGGGCCGACCCCCCCCCTCTGCTTTGCGCGTTGGTTCCGCCCGGCTGCGGGGGCAAGGCCGCCCCGGCCGCCAGGGGCGCAAGGATGCCCAAGGATGCCCTCCACACCCGCAGCGCCCCCCAGTGGCCGCCCGGTTCCAGGCCATGGGGGGCGGCGGCGCCATCTTGACAGTGGCAGCGGCTGTGGGGGCGCCCGGTGGGCAGTGCTCAGTGACCCACAGCGGTCTGTGACCCACAGTGCTCATTGAGCCACAGCAGTCTGTGACCCTCAGCAGTCTGTGACCAACCGCGCTCAGTGACCCACAGCACTCCAAGTCCCCAGTGCCCACAGTGCTCAATGTCCACAGGCCTTGGTGCCCTCAGCCTTCATCTACCCACAGGGCTCAGTGCCCAGTGCTCCCTGACCCAAAACAGGCTGTGACCCACAGCGGTCACTGACCTACAGCGCTCAGTGCCCACAGCGCTCACTGACCCACAGTGCTCCCTGACCCACAGGAGGAGAAGGCAGCATCTTAAGCTGCGCCAATGGTTTAGGTTGGACACGAGGAAGAACATCCCAGAAAGGGTGATTAGAAGTGGGAATGGGCTGCCCAGTTTGCTGCTGGAGTCGCCATCCCTGGAGGTGTTAACAAAAGCCTGGACATGCTCTGGTTGGCAGGGTGGGGTTTGGTCACACACTTGACTCAGTGGGCTCAGAGATCTTTAATAACTTGCCTGATTCACAGCCCTCCATGCCCACAGCTGTGCTGTGGTTCTCAAATAGCAACTGAAAGTCATGTCTATCAATGAGTTTCATTGAGTGACCCTCAGAATTAAGCAGGAAAAGGGTCAGGGAGAATTTTGTCTCTGCTAGCATTAATATTTATACCTGTTCTTGAGCTTGGGAGCATTTCCAATGCTGGGAAATATTTCTATTCAGGCATTCAGTTGCATTTGGCTGGAAGCCAAGGTATGAATAAGGTGCATAAATCTATACTGGAGCTTGTGTCTATGTTGTTATATTTCTGTATGCTTCTATATTATATAAGCAAGGCCATCCAAGGATAGCTGAGAATTCATTTTCTCTGCTAAATTTCTCATTCTGCATTAAAATCTTTACTTATAAGTAATAGAGAACTAAATACACAGGAGAAGAAAATGGTATGAAAGCACGAACAACAGAGTTGGACAAGACTGGTAACAAGTTCATATTGCTTTAGAGTTTACCTGGACACTGTGCTTTTCATGAGAAAGCTAAGAAATAAGTAAAGCCATTTTTTTCATTTCCCTTCCCACAGTCTAAGTCAGCATTTCTGTTCTTCCTGAGGCTCCTGCAGCACAGGAGGCACTCCCAGGGCAAGTCTGTATGTCTTACTAAAACCAGATAATGCCTCGACCACCTCAGACTAAGAAAATGAAAACCCAGTGATCAAAAGCAACTAGAGTTAAGGGTTTCCACCTTCATTTATTCAAGTAAAAAAAATTGTAGAACCTTAATTTTGTGCAAATTGGCTTATTTGAACTGACATAGGAAACAGTGATAAAATCCATGTCCTTGCTTTTACTATTTAATTATATTCTCTTTGCATGCAGTTTGCTTTTTCTGATCAAAAGGCTGCTCCATATGCAAAAGCAAGCTTAAAAGAGATCCAAGTTCAGTCAGGAATCTGAGGCACAGATAGAACAGCAGAGTTCCCATCCCAGCTGATGAACAATGTGAGTACAATGACTTAGGGAGTCTGGTTCAGAGGTGTTGATCGGGGTTTCAGATCACTTCAGTTTGCCAGCAGAAAGACATTGGCATGACAAAATCCTAAACCCTGTGAAAGTCTCCCTGCTTTTAGATACCATTACTGAATATCTTGGTTCAGTAACTTCATTCTTTTTCACCAAATCTGCATATTTTTATGATTGCAGCTTGTAGATGGAAAGAGTGAGAAATAAATCTTTGAGTCAAATTGATGGGAATGTCTGGAAATTTACAGACTTGTGTCACTGGTAGAAATGAGCATGTAACACCATCACGGAAGAACGTGATCTTTCATTCTAGTCATTTTTCACCACGTGGAGATGGAATACTTTACTGTGATTGAGGTTTTGCTAGGATTTGGTTTTGTCTGAATATTTTAAAAAAAGTTATGAATGTTCAATCAAGAATGAAAATCAAATGAAATTTTCATTTTGCCAGTACATGCTGCAGCCACGTGTGGTCAGTGTTTGCAGGGTACTGTCACAGGCCACTGTGTCATTGATTTGAGTAAAAGAAGACAAAATTACTTTTGTGGAAACTAGGTTTTGAAACTTAATATTGCTGGAAGGCATGTGACGTCTCCAGCTATCACAGGAATCTGTGACCCTTTCTCTGCCCCCTGTGCCACAGGAACTCATTGTCTCAGTTGTTGTCCCTCAAGGAAATGACAGCCCAAACACGCTGCTGCCTTAGGAGCCACAGACTCATTGTGGCAGACTTGCATGAAAGATGAATATGGATTACTGACCTCTGTGCTGTGGAGAGCCCTGAAAGGAATGATTGATTATCTGCTGCATTAGCAGCAGGAGAGAGACTGCAGGTCACTTTTTAGCTAAGTGGCATCATTTAGCTCCTTAAAAAAAAAACCAGATATGTGAATTTTTCTGCATATCTTTAAATAAACATTAGCCAAAGAGGGCATTTGAAAATAGGAACTGTAGATTGGCATACAGGCTGGATTGTCTTATGGGCACATGGTATGAACATGGTGCTGTTCCCTACTACAGTGTTGATACATCAGGGTCTTGAATGACATCATTTACTTCAGTGACAGAGATGTGACCACAGCTTCATTTGGAAGGCAGTCAGCCCAGCACTTTGTCACTGTGTCTTTAGACTCCTTGCCAGTAGCAAACCAGCTGTCAAACAGAAGTTATGTTGCTGCTAAATAAAACATTTTACATCTGAGAAGTTCAAAGCTGCCTTTTCAAATTATTTCATGGAGAGTTTTGTTCCCCACCTCCCCTGAGCAAATCCAGTTTCAGCACCAGCACTAGGTGTGTGTTACTAACGTGTGCCCCAGTTAGCTGGGGTGTGAAAGAAGAGATCAATTGTTTTAAAATACTCTTTTTTCCCCATGGACTCTTCCTTTCAACCTTTATTTTCTAAAATCCTCTATGTAATCACTGCTGGCAGATTTTATGCATAAAGTGAGTAACT
The DNA here is from genome assembly GCF_901933205.1 of Camarhynchus parvulus. Lineage (NCBI taxonomy): Eukaryota > Metazoa > Chordata > Aves > Passeriformes > Thraupidae > Camarhynchus > Camarhynchus parvulus. Next base: position 11,060,205 of record NC_044584.1, on the reverse strand, counting down.
AATGCTTAATTTGAGAAGAAAGTATGAAATAAAATAGACTTACAGCTTCACAAGAGGAGCTGTGCAGAGGAGGAAGGTGCTGGACATGTGTGACCGGGCAAGCATCCCCTGCTGGGAAGCAGCTGAGGTTTAGCTGCTCCTGGATCTGCAGTCAGTCTTGGTGCAGCCTGTCTGCTGCCCTAGCTGTGCTTTGACACTACACTCTTGGGGTCATTGCATAGTGCAGTTGGCAGATTCCTTTTATTATTTTTATATGAACTTCTAGTTTAAATTCTAGACAAGCCTGCAAATAGCAAAATAAGACTGGTGTTTCATTGATTTTTCAGATTATTGAACAACCATCTAACAATCCAAAGGAATGTCTGTTTGTTTCCTGAAAGAAAAGCCTACTGTGTTTTATAGTCTAAGGGACTATTTGTTTTAATTAACAGTGAAAAAAGTTTGCACGTTCATCATGCAGTGAGTCATTAAGTGCTCACATCTCCTTTGGAGTTTGGGTACAATGGGATGTTTCAGGTGCTTGATTGATAAGAGGGGGGTGTGTGCGACCGGCTCTGCCCACACCCAGCAGGGCTCCTCTGGGAGGCAGAGCTTGGCTCCCTCCAAAGCCCAGATTCCAGCACTGGGTCCCAACTGCGACCTGCTCTCTTCCCCTCTAACACACCTTCCTTTGTCCTCTCCCGGTTTGCTTTGTGGCAGTAAACAGCCGAAATTTGCTCAGCTAATACAATAGCCCTGTACTTTCTGCCAGAAACGCCTGTGGTTAACCTCTGTGGGCTGCATGCAGCAGTAAAATGAAGGGTGGTAGAAGTTAAACAATGGGTGTGACTACCACAAGATGGGTGTTAGTGGGAAAGTGGTGTAACATCCACTTAGTATTCCAGAGATGTGAAATATAATTATGATTTAAATGCCAAAGATGTAAGTTGAAAGATGAGTAACTACAAGGACATGAAAGCCTCCCTTATCTTCCTTTCTATCCCACTCAGAATCATTTTGCACACCCACAAAACTAATACAAGTGGTGTCACTTGATGAAATTGCACCTGATACATGACTTGTACCATCACTTACATTTCTGTCAGTGTGGGCACTGTTTATACCAAAGGAAAAATTCCAATCTCATTTACAACATTTTAAGTTGGAAGTAATTTTGCTCTCAGTGGAATTACTCCCTATTTATACTCCCACTCAGATCAGAATCTGACCCAGGCTTTGAATTTTGTCTTATTTGCTCTCATCGTCTCCTATCATAGACAGAAGTCCTCAATCTGCAAAGGGCTCCTCATACCTTCATTTATGTATCTTTGCAGAAATGGCTTATGAGCAGGTCTGTAATGATAAGAATTGTTGACTAAATGAGCCCTGGGAGCAGCTGGTTGCTGAGTAGAGATGAGAAGCTGCTTAATGTCTTTTACATCATCCAGCCTATGTGGGAAGGAGAGCAAGAATGCAGAAGGGCAGCCCATGATGAGGGGCTACACAGTTCTGTAGCAATTCCAGCACAGAGGAGTAAAGAACAAAAGAGTAAGTTGTTGGTGGGGGAGGGGGAGCAACTAGTGGGGAAAATAATTGTTGGTTCTAGACTTTTCAATAAAATCTTTCTAAACAGATTCTTGGTATGTCTAATATCCAAGGGCAGCAGGTGTAGTCAGCTCTGAACAAAAGACATGTGCTGTCCCAAGCTGTCACTTTGGAAATTGTCTGATGCATAGATCAGAATTGAAACCTGTATTTTAAACATTTTTACCCCCAGGATTGTTCCTTTTATTTTCTCTTTGGATTACATGAAAACCTAACCTGTTATCACCTTCTCAGAGGTGACACCTTCAGATAAAAGCAAGAGGAGGGATGTCAGGAGAGGTTCTAGGTGAGGCCAGGATTTGCGACTCTGCTTGTGCTAAGTTAACCCTTGTAACTGAACTGTTTCTTTTCTGTACAAAATATGCACCTAGCAGGGGGAAGCAGTGATTTTTCAGATACTGGTACATCTATGCCTTTGTGTCTGACTGATTTCACTGCCTGAAATGGAGTGGATAAAGTGAAGCACCTACTCCAAACTGTTTGATGAGCTGGGACTACCTAGTTATATTATTGTGGAATTAATTTCTTAGAAATACTATAAACATTTACTAGAAGTACTTTCTGCTGTGTAGGAAGAATAATTTTCTATCTGGGGAAAAAGGATATGATTGGTTAAACATGTTAAAATACAAATAGCAAAACAAAAATAGCAAAAAAAATCTTAAGAATCAGAGAAAAATAGTTCCTGAAACCATGAAAAGTCTTTAGATGACAGCAACAGTTAAGGTAAGGCTAGGAATTTATAGTTCAGTATTTTTTATGAAAAAGAACCATGAGCTTTGGCTCCTGTGTTCAGGCTGGCATCTGTAATTCCAACTTCAGTGAGGGAAAGAGGATCAGGAGCCACAGGAGGCTGGTTCTGGTCAGCCACTGGGCTGGAGCTCAAGAACAGCCTGAGAAGCCTTTGGCTTTAGCCCCTCTTTTACAACCCAGAATTGCCACAGACTGCAGGGATTTGAGGCACAGCACACTGCCAAATTTTGGGGGCTGCATTAGGAAGCAGCTTTTCCTCATGGCCAAGAGTGTGCTCCCTCCAGGGGGAAGGTCAGGCTGTCTGAGTTACTCTGCTCCAAACTGTCCATTCCCAGCACGCAGGTCTGATTGCAGGGTAGATTCACCCACAGTAATTAGAGCTTCAGGTTGGCAAATGGATCCTGATAGTCAGATAATGTCCTGTCCCTGACACTTGTTCCTCATTGCATCCATGTACTCACTTGGCAGTGCTGCTGCACCTTCCTTTGGCACAGTGAGGTACCTTTGACAGCTGCAGTGCCCCTTGAGCAGAAGTCATTGTTTCTGTTAATTTAATTCATGACTGAAATTTTGTCATCCAGAAGTGGATTTGTCTCAGGGATATTTGCGGTCTGTCATGAAACAGTGTAACCAGTTACATGATAAAATAGTCATTTACATAAAACAAGAATAAGATTTCATTCTTTCTTCTAACAAATAGTCTTATCACACCTGGAGGCTGATTCAGTGGGCTCAGCAGGTTCACAGCTCACTGAAAATCAAGGCATTCAGGAGTTTCCTAAATCCACAGTTAGTCTGCCTCTCCTGAGTGCTTAGATAAAATAGCTTTCATCACCTTTTCATCACCTCAAACTCCAGCTGAATCATTACTGCCATGGTATCACAAATAAGCCTCTCAGCCCCTGGAGCCTATACAAGTTTTCAGCAATATTGTGGTGATTTTAACATGTATTTCATTCACAGATTTGCAAAGATAGGGTCAGCATTGGTACAACAATGTCTCAGGAAGGGGGATGTGTAGAGTTTCGGTGACTTGCCCAATGTCTGTTGCAAAACATCAATGAAACAGAACCCAGGCGTTCTCGTACCAGGCTTGATTCAGCAAAGCACTAAAACAAGTGCTTAACTTTGAGCAAGAGCTCAAGCTGTTTGAATGGAGATAGATTTAAGTATCTACATAAATACTTTGCTGGACTGAGTCTTCAACTTTCAACAGCTAATTATTGTTTACAGCCATTTCAGGGTTTTTTCATATAGCTTAGCGTATCTTTGGACAGCAGAAATATTTTTAAACTAATTTAATGGTGTGAACAAATGTCCAAATACTCAAATTTCAGTACTGATTGGTTTGACCACAAACTCCTGAAAAACTCACTTCCTTTTCAAACCAGGACACTGGCCTTTTGGCAACTCAAATGTTCATGCACATGTTGGGGGGTTTGTCTTGTTTTTTAGATGACACCAGCCACTCGACAAGAAGTTCTCGGCCTTTACCGCAGGGTTTTGCGAATAGCCAGGACCTGGCAGTCAGCATCAGGACAGACAGAGGAAACCATGAGAGAGAAGGAGTACATCAGAAATGAAGCCAGAACGTTATTCCGAAAAAACAGAAACGTGAGTGTCCTCATGGTGTTGAATTTCCAAATTACTCTTCTATTGCTCTTTGCACTCTGTGGTTGGATGCTAAGATAGGAACGTAAGGGTTGAGTTCCCAAAATTTCATTCACCTTAAATGCTGTGTATTTGGGTTACAGTTTAAATATTACCCTTAGAAAACTCAAACCTTATTTCAGCTCTTCATTAACTACTGTAGAAGTCTAAAAGGTCTTTTTTCAGTAAAAAAGTGCCAAGAAAAAATTAAATTCCAAAGATACTGCTTGTGTAATTGAAGCAGCTTTTGATCTTTACAAAGTTAGCTAAGTGTATCATTACCCATGCAATGGCAAACAGAACTCAGCAGCTTCTTTTTTTCTTTTCAAAGCAGCAATTATTGGCACTTCTTTTAAAAGAAGCGCTTTAATTTTTTTCTTAAGGAAGAAATTTCAAACCCTGGTAATCAAAGGCCCTTCTTGTAATTCGAGATCACAACACTTATTTATATCCCATATTGGTCTGGGATTAAATTGAAGTAATGCAAAATCAAAAAAAATGAATTTAAGTCATAATTCACACCACATTTCTCACTTCAAAGAGAGTTTCTGGATAGGATGATAACAGAATGTAGACCAAGCAGTGTCTTTCCTTTCTCCACTGGTGACCTTGCAGAGTGACAAACAGATGAGCATGGTTTTTTCATAGATGTAGTAGTAGTTTGCATGTGTATTGTCTTCTTACAGAGAAAATACCATGTTTGGGTAAAAAACTCCTTCTGTAGCCTCAGTCCTGACAGCCTCTGGGCGTTAACATTCAGCACCATCAAGCCCAGAACTGCTGTGTCCAGGAAAATACCAATGATACCTTTTATGGGTGTGAAAAATACAATTCATTGTATCCTTGAGTTTGCCAAAAGAAGCTAAGGAAAGCCACATGCTGGGCATCATTTACACTTGAGCTTCCAATTGCTAATTACTGTACTCCTATAAAGCATTTGTTTGTCTGATTATCACAGGTCACTGATCCAAAGCTGATTAAGCAGTGCATAGAAGAATGTGAGGCAAGAATAGAAATTGGACTTCACTATAACATCCCATACCCAAGACCTGTGAGTATAAATCACAAAGTCTTCACTGATACCTGCTGAGCTTTCCCTGTACAACAAAACCATCAGTTTCCATCACTCTCACTGCACTGCATTTTTAGATGAGCTGGCATTTAAATGTATGCTAAAGCAGAGCCAAATGTACATTGAGATGTTCTCTATCTTTCACTGTAAATTGGAGAATTTCTTCTCAAAATAAGGAGTCAAAGCCTAAATGGAATTGCATGAACTAAATTCCCAAGGCCTCTGAATATTTAGTCAACCAATGAATATAGAGAAACATGGTAATGGAATCAAATAATAGAAGAGAATGAGAGAATAAAAATACCTGATTACATCTACCATAGGTACAATAACTTTTACAGCCTACATTACTGTTAACTGTTCTCCTGGTCACAAATCAGGTTTTATGAAATACCTCTCTGTGTTGCTGCTTCTTTTCCCTTCTTCCTACAGAAGAACATGTCCAAAATTACTGAAGTGCTGGAATTAGCAGCAAAGTTTTCTAGTGCACCATTCAATACAGTTTCCTCACTGCCCAGTCACTTCTGTCAGTAATACTTTACACTGCCTGCTATAGAGGCATCCTCTCTACTCCTGTTGATGAGTTTATATTCTCACATCTATAGTTCCCTTATCAAGGCAGTCATGGTCAAAATTAAATTTTATCTTTGTCAGATGCTTGCCTAGACTGTGGTCACTGTTACCATCTGTTTCAATATACAGAACAGCAATGCAAAGCTGGCAAACAATGTTCCTAGAAATGGGCCTCAAATGTGTGCTCTGCAGTGGTTTCAAAATCCCAGAGGATCTGCTCTCTCAGACAAACTGGATGATTATTATTTTTCAGATTCTAGAAATCTCTACTGCTGCTTTAGTCAGTGCTTTTACTACTATTTGCACCTAAACACCCATCTTACAGGATGACAGCCTCAGCAACAGTAACACCTGACTGCTACCACCTACATTTTTCAGTCATTTCAGGGTTACAGCTACATGATTCCCACTAACAGTCTTATGAAATATAAAGACTTTGTCAATCAAAGGAAGAGTCTGTCACCTATTGCTCCTTCTGCTTATGGAGTCAATGACATTGATTGTGCATTTTAATGTGTCATATATATATAATCATGACAGTAAAAAGGCAGCCTTTCAGTACATACAGTTTGGGGTTATTTTGTAACTTGTTAAGTAGGTATGAATAAATCACACAGTGATTCAAGACATTACTCAAGAATTTTTAGGGTTTCTAGTTCTTGCTGTTCTGGAACATTGTCAGCCATCCTATTTCATCAAGTATCATTGCAGTCTGATACCAAACTGCAAAACAAAGTTACTAAGGCCTTGCATATATAAGATTTTATTCAGGCCTAAAATAGATAGGATTTTAATAAACAGAACAATTAGTTCTGTCATAGTTACACCACCAATTAGTTCTGAAAGTTATACCACTAATCACTCCTCAGAGAGTGCTCCTCCTAGAAATCTAATAACCTGGCTTGAGACAATAGAGTTACCCTCTCCAAAGTGTGAAGAAATGATTTAAAACTCAGTGAAACTTAGTCTGTATTTTTCTTCCCAACATGCACCTAACTGGTGGGATTTTCTTTTCCAGATCCATCTGCCTCCTATGGGCCTTGCCCACAAACAAGGCCGTACATTGCGACACCAGGAAAAGTTAAGGAAGATTTCTAAGCCAATATATCTGAAATCCCATGATGAAGTTTCATAAGCCACCAATTTCATTTAAGCTGTGGTGTGTAATCACATCCTTTAAACTGTGAACTGCAATCCAGGTGATTTGTGTGCACGACTGTGAATAGTGCGGTCACTTGCTCACACATTTCCTGAGGCCAAAAAGCCAATTGATCCATTGTGTATGATGGATAAGGTTGGTTTAGTATTTATTACATGTCAACCACTGACTTGTCAATAAAAGTAACACTTTTTAATGAGTGAGGTGTGATACAAAGATTACTTTGACATCAGGACAAACTGCAGCAGGATTTCAAACTCTGTTTATCTGTAACAGGGTTCTCTGCGGGTTTGAGGGGTCTCTGTGCTCAGTTGTGACTCAGGACTGTGCCTTGTGTAAGGTCAGCCAAAATCAAGGAAGTCTGGGACAGTCAAGCAGGCACAGTTCCTCCAGAGCTTCTGAATGCCAGTGGGAATACAGTCACTGCAGCATGCACCTGCTCTCCTTCCTTCCTCCCTGCTCTGCCTGCTGTCCCTGGAGGAGAGCTCCAGTTTCACAGTACTCTTATGGGGAAGTTTTGTTTCTGGACAGTAGAAGAGACAGCAGAAGTGCCACTACTCCTTTGCAAACTGCAGAGGAGTGGCCTAGACTCTCTATGTCAGCTTTTTTCTCTCTTCCTTTGGAGAGGGTGTGGATGTGAAATGCAAAGTTTGGAATGCTATTACACAATTCTGAGTAAAACATTCCAGTGTTGGGTTCCTCAGGTTCCCATGTATGGACTGGCTGAAAACTCTGCCTTCAGGATATCACTATGGGAACAAGCTTAGGATGCTTTGGTGTCCTCACTGTGTTTTCACATGGTCAGCTTTTCAGCATAATCAGCACACTGGCTTTCTCAACAATCATTTTAATTTTAGTGTTAATTTTGAACTCTTATGTTATGGATAGAACCCCAACTTTAGTAAAAGAAAGTATCTACAAGTGTGCTAAGTTTGAGGGGTATTTCTGTTTCCCGGGTGCCTCATGAATAGAAGTAAAATGAAATTAATTTTCTTTTCTTGGCCTACCAGTTGTTTTGGCTCCTTTGCAGTCCTCTGATTTTACCAGGCTGTTGACATGTTCTCTTCAGGAAAGCTGGGGGAGTCTTCCATCCTTCAGGCTTGAAATACCAGGGGCTCCAAGCTTGGACAAGAGCCACACTGTACTGGACACTACCTAAGCACAGTCCAGAGCAAGGACAACCTATTCCAGCCAGACTTTAATAGTGGCAAAAAAGAAGAAAAAAGCAAATTTGACATATGCATGTGTGTATGATTTCCTTTTAAAGTGAGAGAGATCGATGAAATCTCATTTCTGAGCTCACCAAGTCATTCAAAACTCTCCAAGCTCTAATAAACAATGACAAAGAAATAATGCTGTCTGCCTGAAAAGTAAGTTAGAACTGGTCCTGTGCAGAACAGACTGACAGTCCCTCCCCAAAGAATGCACTTTTAAGAGTGAAAAAAGTACAAGCAGATGAGAAAGTGTAAGAAAACAATGAGAAGAGTGAATCAGCATGACAGGTACTGGCTAGCCCAATTTCTCACTACCCTTTATGGCTCCAGTCCACAAAGGTCTCTATTCCCATATAATTATTTCCTGGGAATGCCTCATGTGGGGAGTAACAGGTAAAATGTCATTATTCTGTCAGTGGAAGCTTTGCAAATTTACTGCTGCCAGGAAGACACAAAACAAAACTCCTTTAGCCCAGGAAAAGGGGGATTGTATTAAAAAAGGAAAAAAAATTAACATGATTGCACACACTGCTTAATTCTTCATTGAAAGAAGTCTAAATACAAGCTAATCTGATATCCTAATTGTGATACAGCAGTGTAGGGATGCATCAACTGAGCCCAGCCAAAATGTGCAGAGGCAAGGGGTTTGAATGGAAGCTTAAGCTCACTCTTTGTCATTAAACTATCATTGAATCTTTTGAATTGCTGAAGTTCATGTGACTAATGAAGGCCCTGATGCTCTGACACATCAGGTGAATAAACAGCCATGGAAATGAGCAGTCTAAATTTACTGTCTGTGTTACAGTCACAACTCTTTCCTAAGCACATACTGTAAGATGTAGATTATTTCCAAAGAACAGCCCTAAAATTACAGAAGATTTACACCAAATTGAAATAACAACAGGAGTTTGAGTTTACTTCTGAAGGAAAGTGCAAAGAAGCAATTTTTAAAAGGTTCAAAACCCCTCAAGTAACTCAAATGAGTATCCACTTTCTTAACTGAGAAACCAGCAAGTAACAGCATCACATTATTTGAGGTGCCTTAAAATGCTAGACAGCCTAATAATTCTTCAAAGGGGTTGAAAAATTATTAACTGGTGCTTCATCCTCATTACTCTCCATCACCAGAAGGCAAAGACTGAAATTTGTTAAAACCTCAGGCTGTTCAGCTGAAGGAAGGATTAGATCAGCTCTTTTTTCAAGTCTAGAGAGCAAACCCTTTCTTACATAGCTTAAGTTAGTCAGTATGGAAAGAAGAATCTAAATAGAGTCCTTTGATTTTGGAGGTCAAACTGACCCAACTACCATTCTGAGGGAGTTTCATAAAAAAAATTCATCTGCAACTCAGTCCAGCAGGTAGGCAGACATCTCAGCTGGTACTCTTGTATTAGATGCCAAGGCCCTTAAACTTCTGTCAAGAAGTATCCCAATGATTGCACAATATGTCATTCCTGCACATTAATTTTACTTGCAAAAACAGGTTGTCCTAAAATGCCTCTGCTTTCTGCAGAATTTGTGATGCACTGGATTCACCCAGTCAGTGTACACTCTGTCCTGTACTTGCTGAACCTTCTCTTACTCCCCTTCCAGTAAATACTGTCATTTTCCAATTTATCAGCCTAGTCAGGAGATGCTTTAGAATAATTTACAAGAAAATGGTGACATTAACTTCATATTCTTCAGAAATAAAAGTCCTGAGTCAGTTGTATGAACTCTCCTGCAAGCCCACGGGTAAGCAAGGCAGTGATAATTTGTTGACACAGTATCTGGCCTTGAATACCTAAATAACACCACCTTTCTGCAAGTTCTGTCCCTAAATCCATCATTACTGAGGTTGTAATTTATGAAGCTGTGCACCTACAACTAACATTAGCAAGCACACAACCTTTTAAGAAGATGGACCTGGCACCTCCTTACTGAATCACCCCCTCCATGTGGTCTGGGGGTGAGGAAATGCTCATTTTGCTGCAGCAGCTCCCCAGGGTGGCATCACAGCACCAAAATGTTACCTGACCCATCTTCCTACCAATACCAGCTGCTTCTGGTAATACCTTTCAGGTGGGAAGAAGATAAGATAAACTGGACCTTGCTGTCTGGGCCCTACTGTGTATCCATCAGAAACGGTACCAGTAACATCCAGCTTTTATCCACAGACAGAAAGGTCACTTATTGGATCATACCTATACATTCATTTCCAAGAATGCTAATTAGAGCAGAGACCTGCAACTTTCACTAGTAACTCTAATCCTATTAGGCTCAATAGTCTAGCTGTAAGTGGAAGAATTTGGAGTCTTTGTATTGTCTTCTGCTTTTTCATTGTATAATGTTCCCTTTAACAGCCCAGCAGTGTTAAAATCCACAGGGGTAGTACTTTCTAAAAAGAATTTTTGTCTAGATAAGAGGAAGGTTTCAGTCTCCTAAGAAAATGTACAAACCCTGTCTGTCTTACAGCATCCCTAGTTGGAAATCTGTCTCTGCTAAGGGAAAAATACCTCTTGCTCTGTAATGCATTTTTTTCCATCTGCCTTGAGTTATTACCAAGGCTGTAAATCTACAATTTGAAGTAATTACAGGTGGGGTTTGTGGCTTATTTAATGAGTGCTTCTAATTAAGAAATGAAAATTCTAAACCTGTGAATCCAAGGATTCTAATACTACTATTACAACGTACTTAGTTTGTCCAAAAATTTTTCACATTTCTATCATATCCAACCAGCAGCTGAGTTGCCTTTTTTCTAAATGCATCTCAGCCAAGAAAGGCTGTGAATTCTAATGTTTAGCCAGTTTATCATTCTCCAGGAAGGTCTAGACAATGCTAAGGAAATAAGGTTGGGAAGCTCATTTCAAAGAACCACAGAAAATTGTCTCTTAAGACAGATATCCCTTGACAGTAAATTCCATTACTTTTTCTGTGCTAGGGAGGGCAGCCTAGGAAATCACGTAGTGCTGTAATCATCAGCTAAAGCAGGTCAGCCATGCCTGATCCCTGGTGAAGGGGATGCACAAGCCCTCTCTCACAGACTGCTCTCTTATCTATATAATTTTTATCATGTCTGCAAAAACTTAAAATACATCTTTAATGACATTCCAAGAGATGCCTTCATATCAAATCTAAACATCAGCACACAGGCAGCATTTAGAAAATCAACACAGTGATAAGGACATTGCACACATGTCATAGCAAAGTCACTGTATACTCACAAGAACTACAACTGTGTCATTTAATAAACTATCAATTACTGTTTGTTCACAAAAAGGGATTAACAAGCAGTCCATATGGTAATCTGTTACACAGATTTTTAAGTTTAAAAGTAATTGATCTCCATAAAATATAATTTAGTTAGTGAATCTGACTTTTAAAAAATGGTTTAATTTAGAGGACTGTTTGCAAGACTAGTATTATCTACAAGAGGATTGACAAACCTTCATTTTAGAGTTAATTGTTGTTGGCCCAGCCTCCCTTTCAGCAGGTGAGGTGTCACCAGTCTGAGCAGAAAGATCCTTCTGAGAGCAGTGACTGAGCTGATCAATCCATAGGGAAGGATCTGACAGTCAGGTCTTGCACCTGTGGCCTGCACACAGAGCTTCCACACGAGGAGGCTCACGACTGGTTTGTGACAGCCAGTCTGACACCACAGTCACCTAATTAGTGATCTGAACTGTTGATGCAATTACAACAATTAGATGCAGACATTCAAAAAATACAGTAATCACCACAATGCTTTTTAAAATGCATAATACATTTCCATTAATTTAAATTATATGAAAACTACAAATTATCTCTCTTATGAAGTCTAAGAAAATAATTTTTTCAATAACCAATTTTAATTAATTTATTTATAGAGCTACTGAAACATGATTCTGTTCTTAAAAACTGTTGTCTGTTTGGATGAGTGTGCTGTAACATTCATAAACAAGTTTTATTTTGGTATAGGTGCCAAATATAATTTAGTCTAATTTGTTAAGAGTAGTTTCTTCCTCTCAGTAATTTGAAACACCTGCACATCTCTGTCCCTTTTATTAAAACAAATATCCTTTAGGTGTCCTGGCCTGACATCTTTGCTCTACTCCCACATACCAGTGATGCCCCAAATGCCTGGTGCTGGACTGCTAATGAGGTGTCAGGTGTGGTGCATGGAGCTGCTGTTTACCTGTGCACCTTCCTGCAGAGCAGCACTGCACACACACCCCCAACACTGCTGCCTGACCTTGCAGTACCATTCTTAACGGTTACTGTTTTATGAATATCTGCATAAAACAAACCAGTGGTTAATAAAACAATAATGAACTGCTTTCACCTAAGGACAACACAACAGACAAATTCCTCTGACAACAACTGTGGCTTTTAAGGAGTTGTAGCAGCATCCCTTAATGCTTAGAGCAGGATACTGGGAATTGCCAGTGATGGCTGAATCTCTGACTTTGTGAGGCCTCCAGCAAGTCATTAAAATGCTGCAATTTGGGCAATGAAAAAAAAATACAAGACCCCAAATTAGTGTATGTCTGTTTAGTGCATGTTTTTTTAAATGTTTGCCTTGATCTTTGTGCTTCTCTTGTCCTGTGTACACAACAAGTCTAATGATGCATCTTTAGTACCTTCTTGGCATGCTGTGGGGAGTAGTTAATGACTGCACAGCTCTTTGAAGATGTTCAGGCTATTTTATTTTTAATTAATGTTTGCAAGCTACTTTGAGCTTCTCTGATGAAAGGGCTTAAACAAGTACAAAATTTCAGGCAGTTATTAGTCCAACATGCAAGACAGCAAGATGAGGAAGTTGGGGTAGAGTCAATTTTCCTCACTCTGGCTGGTATGGGGCTGTGTTTTGGATTGTGCTGAACACTGGGTTGATAACACAGAGATGTTTTTGTTATTGCTGAGCAGGGATTGCACAGAGCCAAGGCCTTTTCTGCTTCTCATACAGCCAGGCTGGAGAGGAATTTGGGGGTGCCTGGGAAGGTGGGAGGAGACATGGCCAGGACAGGTGACCCCAAATGAGCAAAGGGACATTGCAGACCATGTGACATCATGATCAGTGTGTAAAGTGGGGGAGAAGAGGGGGATATTTAGAGTGATGGCTTCCCAAGTCACCATTACATGTGATTGGCTCCTGCTCTCCTGGGAATGACTGAACACCTGCCTGCCTGTGGGAAGCAGGGAATTAATTGTTTTGCCTTGTTTGTGTGCATGGTTTTTGCTTTCCCTATTAAACTGTCTTTATCTCCCCCCGTGAGATAGTGGGGGGTGAGTGGCTGTGTGGGGCTGCACTGCTGGCAGGAAGTAAAGTGAGAGTGTGGGAGAAAGAAAACAGCTCCATGTACCAGGTACCTGGAATGTGTAGGTAAATAATATTGAAAAAAAAAGAAGAAGTCATATGGCACAAGCATACTGTTCTGAGAAATGGCAGCTCCCAATACACGGGCTGTGGAGAAGTTTTCCATGGAAATTCTGACACATCATCAAGGAATGACTACAGTTTTATAATACAGCTTGGGGAGTTCATTCTGTCTGAGGACTGGAGGATTGGTTTCATATGTTGACAACAGAATATTCTCATCTCCTCCCTCCTTGTCCTACATACTCCTGAGACACCAAAGTGGTAGGCAAATCGACAATCCTTTTGCAAGAGTTGTAAAGTAGATTCCCTGTAAAATCAGCATCAAAACTCTTAGGCCCAATTTCATTGAAAAAAAAACAACAAACCAGCCATGCAGCCATTGAGGTGTAAAGCAGATCTTTACAATCCCAATATTGCACCCTCTCAGTCATCCAGCTGGCACAGGGCTGCCACACCTCTATTTATCCAGTGTTTCTGGGGCTTGTCAGAAGGGAGTTCAATGGACAGAACATAGTTGGTTGAGTGCCCAGTGGTGGATAAGACACCTCTTCTTTCACTTGTCTTGTACACAGGGCATGAATAGATGTTCTCATGAAGAAACTTGGAACTTTCTCCAGGTTTCAGCCATATTATGGGCAAAGGATCATAGAGGATTTTTGGTAGTGATTCTCCAATTACCAAGGATTCTCTATCCCATCGTGCACCTTCCAAAAAAAGGCCTCTCACATAAGCCCCATCTTCTGGCATTTTCTCCATTGTGTGCTCCTGTTTCATCACCTGGAATGATTAAACCATTGCTTGATTTTATCTGGAGTATACTAAACCCTGTAAGTGACAGTCTGAAATTGCTCCTTTAAATAAAATACCTTTACATCTGAAAACTCTATTTCTTGCTGCTCAAGAACATGTTCAAGCTGTTCAAGAAAAACAAAACTCTTCTGCATTTTTCTTACCTCAAACTCAAATCCAATGTGGTCAATTGGGATGGTGTATTTTCGGGCAAAGTTTTGTAAAACACCAGTCAAAAAAGACTGAGTGAAGAAGAATCCTGAGAGCCAAAAGACTGTGGGTGGCCCCTTGTCAACCCAATCCTGAATAAGGAGAGAGAAAACAAATGTAAGAAAAAATCCAATGTATTTGTGGCTTCACTGTGCCAATTCACCAGAAAAGGAAGTCTTTTCAGATACACTCAAACAGCACAATGAGATCTAAGCCTTGATGGGACCTTCTGCATCTTTCCATCAATTTTGTTTTTCAGAGACAACAAGTCACAGAAGTCAATTTTTTAGGATGACAACAAAATAATCACTCATTCTGAAACAACCAAAACTCAGTGCTACTAGAAAAATTTCAGAAAGTAGCATAAGCATGTTTTGTTTAGTCTAGATAGTGACCTCTAAAAACAATAGAAGTGATTGAATTTGGACACTTTTACCAAAATACTTTCTTTTACAGTCTTGTAAACACCAATTTCCTAACATGAAAAAAGGCCAAATTCTTTCCCATTCTTCACTGATCAATATCTCTTCACTGATCACTGTGAGGGTACTCACTAAGCCTACTCATCAGATCCTAGCAGAGGAAATCATTCCTGTACAAAGATGCCACACAAGGAGGTCTTGGACCTTGTCCACACAATGCAGTAGGAAAAAGTAAAACAAGGGTAAAATGTCTACCTACGCTACTGTAGGCTATTTGGAGTCCAAATGCTCTGATCCAGCAAACAGGAAACTCTGCCATTTCTGTAAGTCTCAAACATTTCTTCCCAGCTTCCTCCTCTCCTGACTTCTATGGGGTTTCACTACATCTCAGTATCTCACTATTTAAGGTACACCCAAAATTTTAAGTAGTTTTAAGAGTGCAAGAGAAATAATGAAATGGCAAGTTAAAAATAAGATATCCTGTTCAAAAAGTGTGTGAAAGTGGTGTCACATTTTATGAAACTTGAAAGATATTTACAGACACGTATATGAAATTTCATAGTGCCTGTTATGCAGAAGTTCTAATGCATTCTCACACCCAGCTCGGTGTCCTTTCAGCAAGGAAGTCATTAAGACACCAATTCAAACTAAAATGAACCTTCTAGAAATAGAAGGATGGAAACCACCAAAAGCAGCACTGGATTAGCACCAAGGGATCACACTCCCAGCTCACCCTGAGCAATTGCCCAGCTGACTGCAGTGCCTCTAATGCAGAGTGCATTTGGCCAGGAGTGTGGGTGAGCAGCTCACAGCCTGGAGCTACCCAGGGGCTGCTGAGCAAGGACAGCACTGACACATTCTCCCCATCCACCTTCCAACTACAACTCCCCAGACCCCTCAGGGTCAGCTGAGCAGACCTGGAAGAACTCCAAGCGACAGAGGAGATCGGACACATAACTTCCCAGAGGCTTCAGGGATGGATAGGATTTGGCAGCCCACATGGATGGCACTTTTCCCATTAGCATGCTGTTGAAAACATCTTCAAGCTCAGAAGACATCAACACTTGGCCTTTAATGGCTTTGCCTATATTAATGAGGCTGCTCCGAACAACTTCAGTAAGCCTTGAGAGAAAACAAAGGAATTGTCATTATTTACTTCTTACTACCTGGCTAAATACCCCTCAGGCCAACTTGAATGAAGGACTGATAGAGGTAGTAAATATCCTGCCAGAAATTCCTTATCTCACCTGTAGTTATCAAAATTCTTACTTAACTTTAGAAAAGCAAACAAGTGAGAGACACACACACAAATAAAAGACAGTGAAAACTTTCACTCTAGACAAGGGAAATCAAGTGACAAGAGCTTTAGAGCTTGAAGCACTCACTGTCATAGTGTGCTGTGAATACTGGGGCTTGGGTATCACAAAGACTAAAGCAGGCTGCTCTACCTCAGCACAACAAACCCAAATGTGATTTAAGTTCACCCTCCAAGAACACAAGTACTATTGCTATATTCAGGTAGTCAGCTGCAGCTTCCAAGTCTTTTCAAAAGATTCATCCAAAGCAGAATCTAACATGTTAGGGAAAAGGTATTGTAAAAGGCTTGTTTAATGCTTGTGAGCAGCTAGCACCAATGAACACAAGAATATTTCATACACAAAACACTGGGCCATACCTGTTAAATCGAATTAGTTCTTGCCTAAGAACTGTGTTCATGGACTCCTCATAAAGTACTGGGTATGCCTTCATCACTTCTTCCATATCAAAGCTACTTGGTAGTTTGGATAGGATGTCCTGTGCCAAATCTTCAACAACTTCCTGAAGTCACAAGTTTGCAGTGAATAACAAATATCCCTTTTTCCCCTTCCTATTTTTATTGAATAAATTCCACAAAACACTATGGATTTTACATTTTTCTGTATAACCACATAGGTGTTTTAGTCAATTTTCCTAAAGATACAGTGTTTTTATGCTCTTACTCACTTTGAGCATCATCCTGTCTGTCTCTGCATGTGCCTGCTTGCTCCTTCCTTCTCAATAATATTAAATTTGTTAGTAATTTTTAATTTGCAGCAAGGTTTTAGGCAATTTCTAAGGAGACAGGCAGGAGAGCAGACAAGCACAATCCTATTTCTGCCACAGTGAAGGACAAGACAAAGCATGCAGCATGAGCAAAATAAGGGGAAGACCCCATGAATAACCCAGCCACAAGAGAAGCTTTACTTACAGAATATTAGACATCAGAGAATATGATCACTAGACAACCCTGCAGGAAATGAGGCTCCATCAATCCCACTTTTCAAGAATCCACTTGTGTATAAAATATAGAAAGTCAAATCTGAGAGGCTTGAAAGGTTATTTATCCATATCCCAAAGGGGCATGGATTTGCCCTGAGTAAACTGAGCTGCCAGGACCTGTAGTGTTAATCTGTTTGAATGCAAAGTCATGAAGGTATCTTCCATCTTTAAAGGTGCTATGCCAAATCCATCTGCTTCTCTACAGGGACATTCACATCTACTCCCAGAGCTACAGACATGAGATGAGAGGTGTTGGATTACTCTGAGACCTAGGACATGCCAGGCAAGGGCCTTTCCAGAGTGCAAATTGATCTTCCTTCCCCACTTACCTGAGGGGACTTGCCAGCTCCTCCTGCTTCTCTAGGCAAAGTCAGGAGCACTGCATGGAAAAGCTGGTTGGTCTCCTGGTTATCCTTGGTGATGTCTGCATTCTCATGAAGCCCAAACACTTCAGGGTGTGTTGTAATTGGCAAACTTCGTATGTACTCAATGTAAGACTGTAAAACAAACATTTAGATACCAGACATCATATAATGTGATAGTCATAAATGATCCAACTGGGAAAGAACCTTCCCATTTACAACTAAAGATGGCAGTTCCCTGTCAAACACATCCAGGAATTGACTGACTCTCCACAGAGATAAATATAAAATTCTGAGTGATTCAAAAACTCACTCAGAGGAGGAGTTGTTATTACCACCCTCATGTAAGTGGCAAGAGAAAGGAAAGCACATTAGAAATATCCAAGGAGTGGTGGTAGGAGTCACAGAAAGATGCTGGATGTGTCATCCCTACAACTGTGGGATCTGAGCACGTTCATTATCTCTGTGCAGCTGCTAGAAAGGAAAAAGAATGGAAATTGAGTATACACATGCCATTCCACCTCTTCCTCCTGACTGCTGCTTTCAAGGTCAGACTGGCTGCAAGAAAGTGCAGAAGTACCATGTGAATTCCTGCAGCCTGACTCCTGTTGGCCTTGTAGAACTGTATTGGAAACCTGCACAGGGGTGGCTTCTCTCTTCATCAACAAATGCCAGAGTATTGGATGATCTCTACGTCCCCATTGGGGTATGGCAGATATTAAGTACCAGATTCATATTTCATACACAAGATACATTCTGGCATGGCTTTATGATATTATGGGGTGTATTTTCTATTTGTTGTATTCAGCATTATCCAGGCATGGTGTAGGTAAGTTCCTCCCCAATAATTCAGAGAATTTACACTTGTCTCTCACCTCATAGGGGCCATGTGGTGGTATGTAGTAGTCACCTCCAGCTGAGAGCATGTACTTCTCCTGCTCTATGTCCTTGTTGTAGACTGTGGAAAGAAGGGACAGGAGAAGACGCCTGTCTTTATCATCTGTCACTCTGCCTCCATAGTTACACTCTCCTGCAAAAAGACAAAGAAAACCAGGACAAAAAAACTGAAATTAATGAACAAATAAAAATTGTTTTGCAATAATGTGAAACTCTAGTAAGTTGAAGCTCCAAAGCTCCAGATCTTCCAAAGTCTTTAGGTTTTATACTTTGATTCAATGGAAATGAGACACTTGAACATCTAAGGGCTAAATTTATGTGTCTTCATGATGGAAGGTTTAAGGAACACTATCAGCTGGCATGAGAAACTGCTACTCATGTCCCAAAATTCTTTTTTCATAAAGCTAATCATAATATTAACAAAAATCAAGAATAACAAAGCTGACAAAGGAGGTGCCAAAAAGCAGCTTGTCTCCCTGGAGAGAGAGGACAGAATAGCCACAGAGGCTGAGTTATTTACACACATCAACACCTCCTGCTTTAAACCCCTGAGTGTTACCACATCCTCTGGTGAAGCCCCAAGGCTTCCTGTGTCAGTCTCACACTGATCAGCAAAGGTGAACCAGAGACTCATGGTTTTCTGGTTTTATTTGATGAGCACGAAGCAAAGACCAGGAGTTTTGCTCGGCCATCAGTAATTGTAGCCATATACAAGTCAAAACAACAGTGACATCTGAGGGTTTGGGATCCAACTCCAATTACAGTCCAACTCCAACATCCCTCCAATGACAACCACATTGTTTGTGGAAGGCCAGTAAAACCAACCAGGGTGGAATCCCCTCAATTTGTTGAGAACCCTCAGTTTATCAGTGTATCAGCAGAAAGTGCCCAGCAAAGTCAACAAACACATGTGAGAGGATGCAATGTCTGTACCTGTTAGATAGGTCAGAGCTTCAAATGGGATTTCTTCATATTCATTCAGAAACATCTGGATCTGTTGCATGCTGATCCTGAGGTCAGACTCATTGAATTCGTATGGAATATTCCAACCTGTTCAAGTCAGAAGAGATACACAGGGCAGTGGTGCAAGGTACTGACAGCTGGGCTCAGGAAATGCTGGTGTTGGTACTACACTGCTCCTGCAGAGCTGAAGATACAACTGCCAGACAGTCTAGAAGCAGCCTGGAATATACCAGACTGTTTATTAAACATAAGCTAATTCTGGCATCACAATATCCTGAAAATTATATTTTACCTGCTTGGTACTTTAAGCTAACCTGTTGCTATCTGGACACAATGAGAACAGGAGTTTTTAATTCATTAATTGATTTCAATTTTTAATCTGCCCATCTATTAATACTGTTTGCAGATGACATTCACAGTAACAGTACAACAAAACAAGCAAGCAAGCAGATAAACAAACAGGAACATACTCCAGATGAAAGAATCCTTCAGAAAGCCTAAATCCTTAGTGCAAACCAAAAATAGGGCTATTGATGCAACTATCCTTCTTCACCTAGCTAGCTGGTCACATTAGCAGTAGATGTTACATTAGAAAATGGCCTCTAGAAAATTCAGTTTTACTCTAAAGCAATAAATCAGTGTCTTCATACTGGAAGTTTAGTGCTTATTTAAACAGCTGACTATTAAAATAATGACAGTGGCTTTCAGTCAAAATTTAATATTTCCTAACAGCAACCTGTTATGAAGAAGAGAGACTCAGCTGGAAGACTGAGAACTTCATTTACACAAGGGCAGAGCATAAATTTTATATAGTTATAAAAATGGATTCTCTAAGTCCGTACATTTCTATGCTATACAGAAATTCTATAGTTTCCTGCATATTTGAAGATTACAGAAAAAGCTGAAGCACAAATCTTATGAATACATATCTTTTCATTGCTATGTTATAAACAACACACTGCAGCTACATAGATTTTTTTTTCACACCAAGTAAATACGTGCATTAGGTTTGATAAAACAAAGTATGCACATAAGTAACAAAAGCAGAATTGAAGGCATATTTTTAATTATAAAAATTTAAAACAGATCTGAATTTGATTGTTACTAAGAACCACAGTAATAATTTAATAATTTAGTAACCTATAATTTAATGTAACTACTGTATAATATATTAATTTGGAAAAATAGTACTTTCTAGTCTTCCCCAGGGTAATACTTTTAATAGCTTCAAAGTAGCTTTGGCTGAATAAGAATCCCTGCAAATAACAGCTTTTAGACTTTATGATGTTCTGTGCAATGCAGATTGCACTCTTGTAATAGTGTTAACAGTACTGCCTTTTTAGAGAGAGACTCCAGCAATACATTTCAAAAGCACAAATTGTTTTTCTTTGAAATGAAGTGCAAAATAATCTAAAACTTACCCAGCGGACCAAAGTTTCTCCTTTCCTGCACAACAGCATGAAAAAAGCAAAGACCAAAAAGCAGTTTTTGCCACAGTTTTGGCTTTTGGCAGCTTTTAAAAAACACAGGATCAGAGATGGGATCGTTCAGGTATGAGCGAAGGAGGTTCACTCTGACACCTTTGGGAGGCTCATTTGTCATTTTGATGCCATTCTGAAGAATACTAACAGGAAACTTTTCTGATGGATAACTAGTTAGCCACAACCTAAAAAGGAGGTTGAAAAGCACATTATTAAAAAATCATATAATAGTAAGAGTAGTAGTAATAATAATAATAATTTTAAAATCAATAATATAATCCTGCATCTTGATCTTAAGAAGACTAAGTTTTACTACTTGCTTAACTATGAAGATAACATCTAAATTTGGTCTAAAATGCAGGCATAAAGGAGATTATATTGGACAGATAGAAAATATGACCTCTTAATTATGGATCTTTTTTTTACCACTGCACATAAATTATATGAATGTCATACTCAGGCATTCTTACGGAGGTATTTTAATTTCTTTTTAGTAGCATCTTCAGCAAACAGGAAATGCTCACATTAAAAAGTGCAAAATATTAAAATTCCTACCTGAACTTATCATTGGTATTCTCAGGCACTATAACTTCCTCACAGATTTTTTCCAAGGCAGGCATCCAGCTGGTTGCAAGATGGCAGTTTTGTAACACTACCCAGGTTCCATCAGTAATAGCCTGGTAAATCATTTTTTCTGCTATTGGGCCCTGGCCCTGGCCCAGTGAAACCGTTTGAACACTTGAGCTTCCCATGCTAACATCATCAGCAAATTTTAGCAAACCTGTGATGGCAAGTTTTATACATGCAAAACAAAAAATACAGAGTCTATTAGAAAGTACAATATGTTATATTCATCGTTTTTATAATGTAATTAAAGGGAGAAAAATCAACAAATATTTTACGCAATTTAAAGAAAAAAAGAAAACACCAAAAAAACCCCACCTCAACAACCCAGTAGTATCATATACTGTATCAGTCACTGTGTCTCTGAGACATATACTAAAATTAAGGGGTATAAGGTATTAATTAAAAAAAAAAACCACAAACAAACAAACAAAAAAAAAAAAACAACTAGACAGGTTACATGACTGACCTCTTCTTTGGCCCCAGGTGTTTAGTTCCAGGCTGCACAGCAGCCCTCAACTCTCTATATTGGATGGGTGCAATTGTTTATGAGGTTTGAGCTGCAAACTGGATCTTTACATCTGGCTAAAAATAGACCTCCAATTTTGCCATCAAAATCAGTACTTTCTGGAAATACATCCTTATGGTATGGCTCCATATCACAATTCTTTTGGCAGAAAACCAGATTTAAAAATAATCTGGGTGGTTATACTTTAAAGGACATTCAACAAATGTGGTTTTAAGTGCAGCCTATACACCATTTAATTAGTAACTGAGAGGGAGGAAACTTACTGGAGGAGGGGTAGCAATAAAGACTGGGGCAAACCTCCAACACCCACTGAAAGAACTGTAATGCAGGTACAAATTATAAACTGGTCTGAATGCTTCAATCTGTTAGATCCCCAAATTGCAGCTCAGAGACTGAAACATTTCATCACCACTACTTTCACTCCACCCCCTAACAATTTTACTACTGTTGTTTATATATGGGCAGATGCCAGTGTTTGATATTCCATCACTGCTGTATTGTACTTTAAAGACACTTTAAAGATCAAATGAGGGGGCCTACACTATTAATGGTTTAGTCAGACTCAGTGACATTTAACCAGACAAAAAAAGATTTTTTTAATACCAATCTCACCTGCCATAGGATCAGCACCAGGTGATAATATAAAAATCAAAGGGGCACAACAATTTGAGTCACTGTAACTTCTTCCAAGATCAAATGTAGGTGGTTCAATGAATGTTCTTCCCATGTTTTCCATGATGAAGATCTGCACTGCCGGGACAATTTTGTCAGGTCTCAAACACCTGAGAATAACCATGCGATCCAACCCCGTCAGTGAGTTCCAATCATCTGGGAAGGCTTCCTCATGGGGCCTGACAGAGTCATAGATTGGCTTCCACTTGGAGGAATTGTCTCTGACATGTTCCATTAGTCCCTGCAGGTTGGTCAGGCAAGATGCACGCACGAGCTCGGCCCATGATTTGTTAGACAGCCAGTCTGGAGCTGGATTGGGGTGAGGATTATCGAGAGCAACACCTCCTGTCAGGAGGAAACGCCAAACTGCATCATCTATCTGGCCTTTTCCCTTCATAATGCCTACTGTTAGAAGGAAGGAGAACAACAGCTTGTCCTTTTCAAACAGTGAACGGCAGACATTATTGTAGATGCTCACTGTGAAATGGTCAGTTATATTTTTAATTCTCTCTTGTAAACGTCCACTCTTAACACTTTTAGCAATAGATTGAACATACAAGTTAATGAACCAAATCAGTGAATACTGGTACATAGGTTCAATGTTAGCCAGATCAGAGATGCAGAAGAAGACAACAGCAGAATGAACAGCAACTGGCTTATATCCCATTCGAGTAGAGTCTATTTCCTTCTCAGTTACAGAGGCAATTTGTTGCTTTTCAGAGATTTCTGCAGATAACTCCTTGGATGAAGACAAAATATTAATTGCTGTTTCATCCTCTAAGATATTTCCTTCTGAATGGGAAAGGACCTCCAGGATTTTATCTTCTAATTCCTTTAGTTGTTTCTTATTGGCTGCACTTTCTAGAATGAGTTGGTTTTTCTTTTCTTCTAGCTCTGGCTTTTCCTTTGCAGCTACAATTCCAAGAAGCTGGTCCTGAAGACCCAAAGGTGTAATCATGAAATTGAGTAGACAAACTTTCACAGCCACTTCAGGATAATAATGAGGATTTCTTAAGTGGGTTGTCATGTAAAACCTGAAGTCTCTTGAATATTCAATTATATTTTCCCCTAATTTCATGTATTCTACTCCATGTTGTTTGAATGTTTGCTTTAATAAAATAGGTTCTAAGAAAGCATCTAATTCTTCACCAATATTTTCTAGCAAGACTGGTGTCCCAAGCTGAAGAGCAGTTTCTAATGTCCTCACATAATGTGTGTCAGATAATTTGATAACTGACAGCTTGTTAGTTTTCTCCATATTTTTTATCCACTTGTTAGCTTGCCTTTGAGGATCTATCATTAAAGCCCATCTTCTTGAGTTAGAAACAATTACACCATTGTCAATGGAAAAAGAATCAACTGGCAGTCCAGCAATCTGCCAGGCACGGATTTTGACTGGATCCCCCAATGTATTACTTAAGCTGAAATCACTGGAGCACGGAATGTTCTTTTCAATGCACAGGTCCTGCCACTGCTTTTGACATTGTAGGCGATAATCGACAGTAAAGGCTCCCAAATAAGCCACAGTTCCTGATGACAACAGCACATCCCCTACTAGGTCTATGTACTGAATTCCTAACAACCGTGCAGCTTCTGTCCACCTGTCCTTCTCTCCACCCAGACCACTGATCAGCTGCTCAGCTCTCACCAGCTTTAGTGAACAACGTTCAATATTATTCTCTAACTCTATCTTTTTGTTATTCATTTCATCAAACTCATCTTGCAAAGCTTGGAGGCGATCAACAACCTCCTTGAGTTCTGCTTGTTTCACCTGCAGCTTCTGCATTTGAACGTCCAGGATGGCCTCAGCCTCTTGCAGGCGCTCGCGCTTTGGGGCCACCACTTTCTGCACACGGTCATAGACCTCCATGGCTCGCACCCACTTGCACAGGCCTTCACAGGCAGATGAAACGTTTTTTACAACTTCTGGCTGAAAATCTGGGTGATTCATAAACTTATCTCTAATTTTCTTCATTATAGGAGGAGGAATATTATCCTTGTCATATGTCTTTAGTCTGTCAAGGAACTTAATATCTGAAAGAAGTTTCTTGGCTGGCCCCCAGAAATCTTCAATCATTTTACCTATATTGCAAATAAGACTAAAATCAGGCTCAATACAGGCATGTTCAAACTGAAAAAAAATACTTTGAAACATAGTATGAAGAATTAACATCAATGATATGGCAATGGAATTTTACTATGCAAAGACTATTAAATACTTTGGGAAAATCAATACCTAAAGGAATTAATACAAGACCTTCAGCATCACTAACCAATGTCATGTTTATTAACTGCATATTAATTCTAAATCAACAAAGCACATTAAGGGAAACAAATTACTATACAGTCTTTCTTAGCATAATCTATTAGATAAAGCAGTAACTGTAGAACTATTCCTTCTTAATCCAGATAAGATCATTTTGGATGAAAGGCATTTGTATAATTCTTATTCTTAAATTAGGAAAAGTTGAACTGTATAGGTATAAGGTAGAAGAAAGAAAAGGGTCTCTTTCCTACCTTGCAAATCCTGTGCAATCCCACAACAGCAACATTAAACCACACAGAAAAATCTTGTTAGAATAATCACCTATGGCAGAGGTATAACTAGAATTCCCTCCCCCAGCATAACTAGTAGTTTGGAAGCAGGCATCACAAGGGGAAACACAAGCAGATGGTGCACAGCACACCTCCAGCACCCAGAGTTCCTCAAGGCAATGCAACTCTTAAGGTTGGGTCAAAGCAGGCTGAAGAGATGACTTTGTGCTGGTGACTGGGATCGTGTTTACAAAGCTTGTACAACAGTGTCAGGCAAGGGCAGCATGTTAGCACGGCAAAAGCAGCTCTTCACTACTCAGTGTACTTGTCACTGCCAGCGAAATGCACCTCCAATGCACAGAGCTGCATTCATGCCAGAAGCACCTCACCAGCACACCACAGCAGCACCCACACGCTCCTGGGGCAGGAATAACAAAAGCTGTGTCATTACCACTGCCACTGGGGTCGGGTTTCCTCTCTGCTTTAACTGCCCTCATGACACAGATACTCTCCATGACCAGCTTGACAGGACCCGGTGGATTCTGCATGGATTTCACAAGAGTGATGTCAGAAGGATTCAGGGTGTTTAGAGCTGCCTCTGCTGCCTCCAGAGCTGGCATAGCCTCTGCAAGGTCTGCTTCACATTCATCCTGTGAGGACATTGGGCAGAAAGCTGTAAAAACCTTCAGGCAGTACCAGGCCTGCAGCCTGATCGCCCCACTACAGCACAGCCTCACAGAACCTTCTCTCTTCTTCAATACCCATTAATCAGACTCTTCACAACATTGTGTTTCTAGGAGAGAAAACTACTTGCACAATTTGACTGCACAGTGTAAAGAGGGAAGATTTGTAGATAAATTAGAAACTTCCATAAACTCAACTGATAGCTGAAAAAGTCAGACAAGCTTTCAAGATCAAAGTCTCTCTGGTTTAGCAATAAGAATTAAAATAAATATTAGATACCGTAGATACAGTTGTTCTTATTTAAATTTTACAGTGCTGATCAGGTAAAAAATGGATACTGTGTAGCTTAAATTCTTTATCACATACTCTGATCTCAGCAATTATCCATATTAAATATCACTGACATTTTCAGCTAGTTACAGAAAAAATATTGAGGAATCTTGAGGCTTCCCACACGAAATTCTGTGTTACAGACGTCTGGCTGTGGCATTACCTCTAAAGTTATTCCTAATAGGACTACATGCAGCATATGCCAAATTACCTCAGCTAACTCTAAAATAACTGTCTTTGGGCCTGGAAACAGTTAAACTCATTATTCCATCTGTTGAAAATGAGAATATATTAGTAGGGAAATAAGAGCTGTACAGCTTTTGGAAGGTGAGCTAGAAAGGGAAGCTGTGCAGGACTGTGAGATTCAGTCAGACTCCAAACAGCCTGAATTTGCTGTGTTTCTATTAGGAGCATCATTCATCATCTGCAATTTTGTTAGTCTAAGAGCTCAGCTCACCCCATTAACACATCATCACATCATCACAGCTCCCATTTACTTGGAACCCATCCTGCTCCAGGCTCAAGCCCTTGTGCTCTACCTTAATACCCTGGGCAACAGCAGCTGCATCATTGGCCTCTTTTTCATCTGCTGACACTATTGCCTTTTTTGCATCTACTTCAGCTGTTTCCTTTTCAATCTTGACCATCATTTTATCTGTTTCTGCAGATGTTTTAATCAGTTCAGGCTGAAGGTCAGTCAGTTCTTTCTGCATGTCTGCAACCTGATGAATACAACAGGAAATCAAGAAGAAATCTGTGCAAACATTGCATGCATTTCATATCTTGATGTCTTAGGAATAAAGATTGGAAACCCCTATAGTAATACAATCTAAAAAAGGACATTTGATCTAAAGAATTAGTTCTCTAGTTTATTTTTGCTATGAGCTGTTTCATTTAATTGATTAGATTTTAAAAGGTATATTTATCATCATCTAGGCAATACACTTTCTTTTTTAAGATTCATTAATGTCAATAATGAGAAATATATTGATAAATTCTATTATTCCCCTCACAGTCACTTTCAGATAATGAAAGTTTAAATAATGCTTTAGTGCACAGGTGGAAAACAAAATCCTAAAGAAACCTGGAATGGAACACAGAATTTGTGACAGCAACAGCTGCGAACTGGATCTTCTTCTTCATCCAGCAAGTATCTAGAAGCCCCTCTAGTTTGTATCTTGGAAAGATCAATCTCTGGATCACATGGGTTGAAAAAGGAATTATTTATCTGGAACCTGATCAATTCCCTACTTGGAATCTACTCAGGAATTAATGCTTACCATTGCCTTACAATGTTTTTAAATTTTTCCCCTATTTTGGAAAGGGTCATAAGTACTAGAAAGCTGAGGTGAATTCTCCATATAAGGTTTTGAGGAAATAATTAAATTTATAATATTTATTCCTTCAACATTTAATGAGTACCTTCATTTTAATTTTGTTTTCTATTAAGAGCTATAATCCAAATGTAGAAATCACGGTTTCTTCAACTTACTAAGCAGAAATCTAACTTTTCCTGCAGGCTTTCTACAGAAAGCTATCAATAACATCATGAATATAGTGAAGAACAAATTAATACATATTATTTTCGTAAGTTTCAACCATACAGACCCCACACTGAAGTATGCCTATGGCACATATTCAGCATCTTCATCTGAAACTTACTTGTGAAGATGCAAATTCAAGCTTTTCAAGTCCCACAAGATAACGAGTCCTCATCATGTCAACTTCCTCCCTTTTTCTGTTCAGCAGGGCCTTGAAGGTGAGAATCAGCTCCACGTAGGAAGTTGGTGTCACGTAGTTGTGTCTGCGCAGTGTTGCGTAGTAGCCAACAGAGAGGTCTCTCACACTTTCTTGGAAATATTTGCACACTGACACAACCCTAGGGAAAAATTTTCCACGTTACTCTGAAAATACAGTCTGTCTTTATGTCAACTCTCAAAAAATTACTCTAAGCTTATGAAGTCACATTACAGTTAGGGAAGGCAGGAATGTATTTTCCCCATTGTTAGAAATGTTACGGACTCTTCTCAAAGAGTGGTGTGGTTTTGAGAAACATCAGATACATTTGTCTCAGTATCTTTGACTTGCACTGAAATCCCAGAGTTGGCTTAGCTTTGTCCATTTATAAGGACAGATCAAATACATTGGGGGCACAAGGAGCAGGGGAACAAACTTTTGCTTCACATGTTTTTTTAGAAATAAACTCATACTCTTTTCTAATGTCATCTTTGAGCTCAATATCCTCTAAAAACTTGTTAGCAACCATTTCCAAAGCATCTGTAGGCCAGGTTTGGAACCAATCAATGGTGCAGCAGTTTATCAGTGAAGGGAACATCCGTAATCGATTCCGAAATGCATCTCCAATAGGACTCATGGCTGCAAAAATGAAAACATGACCGTTACCTAAGTTTCTTTGCGCCTTAGGAAGCAGAAAAACAAATAAACCTAAATCAAAAACATTCTAGAGAAACAATGCATTGTATACAGACCTAAGACAATATGCAAATTTTTCTTCACCCTTTCAATAAAGAAACTGTACATAGCAAGGGGCGTGGCTTCAATCTTCCTGTTCTCCATCCTTGCTGCACCTTGCATTTTCTCAACAATTTCAGCTTTCTCATCCGCTGGAAAGATATTAGGCACATCCCCAGTATTTAAAAGCATGTTGATATCTTCTACAAACGATTCATCCTTTATTTGATTATCGCAGAACAAAAAGGACACATTGTTGTTACCAACACCTGCTTTCAGCATGACTTGTTTAATATCATCTTTCCATTCACTGATGCCATAGGACTTGGTGATTTCAATCTGGAAGAGCTCAAAGGAATTCATGAAGGTGGCGAGCTTGGTCGCGCTCTGCCGGCCGCTCCCGCCAACGCCCACCAACAGCAGGTGTCCATTATCCTGTTTCAGTACCCTGCATATCCTGGAGATGTGCTCAATGGCAAACTGGAACATGACCAGGGACATGGGGGCCTTGCTGATATTGTTGTATTCCTCAAGGTAGTATTCCATCACGCTTGTCAGCTGCTTTAGGTCTGTGATTTCATCATAAATTTTGACAGAACTGCTCGGCTTTAAATAGTCTCCAAAGAACAGGGCACGAATATTATCATCAGTGACTTTTCCAGTAGGTGAGAGATGACTCAGTACCTAGCAAAAAGACAAGAATCAACAGATAATTTTAGCTATTAGAGAATTATTTTCCTTAAAGTTGTAATAATCCTTATCTACATAGCATTAATATTGCAGAAAGCACTGCTTTTCATGTTCTAGTTACAACCTTGGTCTGGAAAATAATACTGTAGGTTGACATGCAGGTTTCCATATATGCATACGTCACAGAGAAATACTGCTGTCAAATATAGCATAGTTCTAAAAAGGCTTCTCAGAAAGGTACCCACTACACCCATTGGATCATCCAAGTAATTATCTTGGGTAAAAGCACAGATAAATGTTGTGCAAGATATTTACTCCATTCCAGCTCATCCTCTGTACCAACACAGGATCCCTCAGAAGTTATGAATCATTCTGATATGAATACTCAATACTGAATAGAAGATTGTCCATACTTTTAAAATTCACTGATCAAAATATTGCAAAATGCCTCCAATACTGATTTAATCTCAATGTTTAAGTATTTCTGAAAATGCATCAGTATCATCTTGGTCCCAGCACATTACCCAAAAATACCTTATTAAAGTTCTGCTTGAAGCTATTTAATGTTGTCTCTTGTACCATCTGAAAGAAAACATTCT
Organism: Camarhynchus parvulus; assembly: GCF_901933205.1. Lineage (NCBI taxonomy): Eukaryota > Metazoa > Chordata > Aves > Passeriformes > Thraupidae > Camarhynchus > Camarhynchus parvulus. The sequence goes on along the minus strand of NC_044584.1, from coordinate 11,030,308 downwards.
TGTCATCATCATCAACCAAGCGATCATAGAAAACTCTGTAAACCTCATGAACCCAAAGTCTGATCAGTTTATCTCCATCCTGAAAATGAAAATACAAAAGAATGGGTAAATATAGCTCAGTCAGGATTTGTTCAAAGAGAAAAGGTTAGAAATGTCCATCTGGACCTCGCTATACCTTGTACTAAACTCAGTGGGAATCTTTCAATCCCAAGCCATTCAGCACATGGCCCAGCATCTGCTAACTTAACTGGATTCCTCACCTAGTTACCATCTTGTCCTTCCTGCCAACACAAACTGGGACTCTCATGTCAAAGCATTTTTTCTCTACTGTATCAAATCAAATTGTATTAACAAAATGACAGCTCTCTCCCTCAGAGACAGACAAAATACATAACAAGGAATTCAGGGACTATTCTGATCTTAAACCCTGCAAATCTATTGAAATCATAGTTCATGTATTATAAAAATAATTAACTTTTTTCACTGCTCTCTCCTACATCAACATAATGAAACCACAACTTACTTGCAAATGAGTGTGTGGACAGAGCAGAACTCCTTTGATAACCCTGGAAAAATCCCGTAGATTAAAGACATAGTGGGATTTTGAAGGAGTTGGGAGAAAATTATCAACTGCCAATTTATAAAGCACCGACGTCGCTTGGACCATCATCTTACCCAGCCTTAAGAAGGAAAAGAAGTACAAATTAACTTCTGCAGATAAACCACAGGGAAAAGACAAAAGTGCTACAGTAAATTGATCCCATTACCTTAGAAATGAAGCATCAAAGCCATTGCTGAAGTGCCAGTCAGTAACTGCAGTAAAAATCTTGGTTAAAATATCATCATTGAAAGCACAGATAGAGACAATATTCAAGTGCCGTGTGAAGCGTCCTGGAACACACACAAAAGGATGCAGAGAGATTTAAATGGTCAAATATTTTTCCACTTTTCAGCTTTCTTCTTCTAGGTTTGCCTGTCACTAGAAAACATTTGAATCTGGCACCAGCTTCATGATTTTGTTTCTGGCAAATTTCTGCCCTAGCAGTGAAGCAAAAGAAATATAAACTGGACTACATTTTCTATAAGTATTTAGCTTAAAACAACTGTTTTGAATATGTAAAACATGAATCATCATTACAAGGCTATTACCCAATTTAAAATTTCAGCTCGCATCAGCCTTTTGATTATGATATGACACAGTAAAAACTTTACAAAGTCAAGCATCTTGTTATTGGCTTTCACCTAAAAAAGAATCAGTCTACACATGAGTAAATTTTAGAAATTTAGCTGTATCAGAAGACTAATTTTCATAAAGCCTCCTCAGAACACACACAGTTATACCTGTATCATAGTGTTTATAAGAAGCAAAGCAGCATGAAGTGCCTTATAACAATGCAGCTGTATATAGCCTATAATAATGTAGCTGCAGCTACATTAGGGCTTTTATTTACATAATTTTTTCATTAGAAAATATAACCTCCCTTATGGTGCTGTGACAGGAATCATGGACTTGCAGGTAACATTCCTGTAACTAAATGCAGGCAGCCTACCTTAACAGCAGGAGATACAACTTCAGAAGAGACTTGCCAGAGACATGGCAAGCAGATGTATTCCCTCCCTTTTCCAAATAACAGAAACCAGAAATAATCTCCATTGCTAATTTTAGAATAACTTCTGTCATTCACAGTTTAATCAACTCTAAAAATTGTTTCTAATGGTGATTAATCTCCCACTGTTAGAGGTACAGATTTGAACTTGAACATAACAGATCTGTAGTTGGAATGACCCACTCAGTGAATGCACCTGTAGATCCACCAGCCGTAGATAAGTATTGAATTTGCCATCAGCAAACCTGAACCTACCCTTTAACTTCAGTCTGCTAGACAACCACCTGCCATAGTAATGTATTTCCTACCTGTAATGTCATTCCTGCCTCCCCCAGGGGGACCCATAGCTGTGACAAGCAGGACATCTATGATACTGAGGTGGGATGAATCCTTCCTGTCGTACCAGTGCCCGTGATCAATCCATTGCCTGAGAAGCTCAATAGCTGGCTGGGCTCCATACACTTCCTTTTCAGGCATGTTTAGGTCATCTATGGAGAACACAGACATTGAATAAAAAAAAAACCTCAGTGTTTGGGAATTCAGTTTTCTTCTAAGAAGGAAAAATAACTGTACTAGAGGTAGAAAAAGGCTGTGTGTTGTTATTCTTGCTGCCCATTGAACTAACCAAAATCAAATATCATTACACCTCACAGGCATAATTAGGGTGATGGCTTAACTAAGTGTGGCTGGTGATTTTGTTTTATTTCATGTCATGTCCCACTGCAACTCTAAGAACTATTCTGAAGACAACCACCACTTAAACCTCTCAGCAAGGGCAGTGCTAATCCTTTGGTGATCCCTCTGGTTCCCTTCCAGCTCAGGAGATTCTAGGATTCTCTGGATGCCTGAAAAAAGCACTAAGACAATCCAAATTTACTAGTCTTGGTGAACCACTTCCTTTGCCTAAAACCAGAACAAGAATTATTTTTAAAAAATGAAATAAATATGTCTTACCCACAAAAATTATAGCTTCTTTCCCTGTTGGAGGTCCAAATAATCCTTTTCTTCTTCTGTCTAGCTTGGACATAATAATATCCTGGGTCTGGTTAGCAGATGTTCTTGCAGAGAAGTTGATGAAACTCGGGATGTATTTTTCCTTTGGTAGTTTCAGTAGAAAGTTGTTTGTTATAGCTGTTTTTCCAGTGCCAGTGGGACCCACAAAAAGCAAAGGGACATTATGATCCACATATGTTTGAAGAAAAAACATTTGTCTGGCAGTTTCCATTGTTGGAATGATTAGCTCAGATACCTGTTACACAGGAAAGTAAAATAAAACATGAAAATCAAACATCTAATACCTTAATCAACGTGACTATTTGCAAGCAACTACAGGAACCCTGTAGCACAAATGCATTGAAAAAATTTCTATTGTCTGAAAACCTAAGCTATAACAAGGTTCTAGTAAATACTATGGCCCCACTTCTTGTTCAGGGCTTATACAGTCAATAGCACAACCAGTATTACCTATATTATGGTTCACAGACATTATATAAAGCCTGGAGAACTACAGAGTTAAATATGGCCTAGTTTTGTTCCCCTACTGTGCAAAGGGGAAGGAACACTGGTATGGAAATTTTTTTCTCTTCCTCATTTTTTACTTATTATTAGCAGCTGTGGATTTGATATCAAAAAAAGATTTTTGGCAGCAGAATGAAATGCCATCTTACATCTCTCATGTACTTAATAGACAAGACAATGGCAACTACAGTAGAATGAAAAGTTGAACAAGCTTAAGTTATCTTGAAATTTGATCTGCATATCTCTGCTGTGCTTCCCTTCCATTCAGTTCACAGCTGCCATCAAAATATGAGTGCCCCTATTTGGAAATGGAGGGGATCCAGGACTCTCAGTACTGTTCCCCACATCCCAAAGTCTCTTGGCTTGCTTTCTCTGAATAATTCATAGTACAATATCATGAGATCAACCACTGAAAACAGAAATGAAGGAATGGAAATTCAGGCTTTGGCATTTTCCCACCACAGTTTCCCCAATATCAAATGCTGTCAGAGAACAAAGCAGAACCCAAATTTTAACTACCAGGCAACCTCAGGGCTTCATGTGCACCTGCAGTGCTGAACTTCCAATGTTAGTGGTACCAGAATTGAGACAAAAGCATGAAAGGGAGCTCACAGAGACTAATGAAATGTTGCAAAGCAATCATCAAACAGCCTAATATAATTATTCATACCTCTAAATTATTTAGTCAAAAAATTATTTTGCATAATAAAGATAGCAATGTGCACCTTAGCCCCTGGGGCGATAACTTGCTCTTCCTTTGTGATGTAGTCTGTCCACATGGTCCACTGCCCATGGCCACGCTTGTTAAAATAGAAGTCATAAACACTCCCTTTTAATTGAAAAACACAACATAGGAAAAACCGACTGATTAAATTATAAAAATAAACTTCATTAATTTTAGTGTGAGATTTCCAAAACTGTGAGGTAATGGAAGCTTTCTAGTACACAAGATACACCCCCAACCCCCAGTCTCAGCCCCCCCCAGTGCCATTATCATCACCAAATTATTTTAGGTCAGATTAAGCCACAATGTTTGAGTATAACTGGAGGCATATGCTACTCCAGGTTAAAAGAGCCAGGGAAGGGCACCCAACTGTGCAGCCCAAGGCCTGGCAGATGGTGGCTCTGCTGCAGACTTAACATCTGCCAGGCACACCAAGTGGTAAGCTTTCTTACTGCTTTATAAAAGGCCAGGTAAGCACAGTTATGAAGAAGCACCTTTTTCTGGGAAGATATTGCTTTTGTTAATCTTCACATTTTTAGGGCGTGGGTTTTGCTCATTCATTCCATTGAGCAAGTTCCGGTAAAATGAATCAAATTTTCTTCTGCTGTCTGCGTCAATGATCCCTCCAATTGTCCACACCAAAGCAAAAAGGAAAAGGCCCTGCAGCCATGAGGTGATCTGCTGAGCAGACATGGTTTCACTGTCCTCTTCATCACATTCCTTAATTTCATCTAAAACACATATTTGAATTGTAGTTAAAAACCAGTAATAATCATAAATCCCAATTCAAAATGCATTTTTGCAAAAGTATCCTGAGACAAAAGTAAAGCACTGTCTGCAGTGGAATGAAACCAATCTACAAATGGAGGATTGTGTCTGTGTAAGATACTGTTTACAAATAAAAATGAAATTAGAAGACAAATAGTCCTAACTCTTTTCTTCAGAGAAAAGAGCAAACAGCAAGCAAAACATAGAACATACTTGCAAGATTATGTTTAGTTTTGTAATGAAACCACTTTCCAAATGTGAAAGCTCTGTATGCAAAGAACTATTAATAATACTGATCAGTGAGATCACTGACTGTGTTATATGAACTCAACAGTAAGGAATTCCTTTGGTATTTCCTTGCATCTTATAGGCTGCATTTTGTCCTGGGACATGGCAAGAAAAACAAAGAAAAATTGAAATAAAACCCAGGTAGCTTAGGGTACTTACCAAGGAGAGAAGAATAGAGTTTCATCAAGCTGTTACTCAGGTGAAGAGAGGACGTTTTTACCATGAATTTGCAATGATGGTCAATAAAATCTAAACAAGGCTCAACTAGCCACATAAACAAGTCATCAACCTACCAGGAGAAAAGGAAACAGCTGTGTGACAATGCAGGACTTGCCACATACCCCACTGTCCCTCAATTCACCCTCAGTCAAACATAAGGCATCAGAAATTGTCCAGGTTGGAAGAGAGATCAGGAAAGGGCTGTGTGAGGTAGTACTGAAATGTTCACAACATCACACCATCACTGTCTGATGGTGAAAACAAGATGCTTGTAACACAGAGAAGTTTTCAGCAGGAATTCTGTTACCCAGTTACTAATCCAGACAGCAGAGCAGAAGCTCAGCCTAGAGAGACTCCTGTTTTGCTTAGGCAACAACAAAATTATTCCAACAGAAACAAAGGCAAGGGTTTCATCCTCCCTTAAAAAGAGGCCCCCTACAGAGGACCCAGCACAGATACTGTGCCACAGCAGAAATTCCAGCATGCTGGGGCTGACTGGGGCCTGCAGGAGTGCCTCAGCATGTGGGTAAATACTGACCATGGCTGGTGGTATCTGCTCTGTGAACTCAAACTGGAAAACAGGACAGCAATCTTGACTTAACCTTTTCCCAGGGACTAGTACTGAAGGAGATGCACTAAAGGGTCAGGAATCTGTTGCTTAAGGAATAATTACTTTACTCTGATGAACGAAGAAAATTATAAATAAAGAGCTCTTCTAGTCTTGTTACTTTGAAATTTGATTCTAATTTCCTGCAAAAACTCAAAGAGAGTCTTCTCAAATCCTATAAATAAATTTTCTACAGCTCCAATCATAATATTATTCTGACTATTTTACTAGATTTTAATGCCCAATAATAGGGATTTTAAATTTTCATTAAAAGGTGATTCTCACCAACACCTATTTTTATTTGCATCTACAAAAAACATAGTACAATACACAGCACAAAGAGCTCTCCTTCATATAAGCAATGAAGTGAAAAAGGCTTTGAAGACGAACTGTTAATAGTAATAATAAAAAGTTTTGATTCTGTATGCCTGCCTTCAAGTGGGCAAACTGTGAATGTCACCTTACAGTTAATCTTCTAATTAGACCTGTGCAAAAAATGAAGTCTCGCACCAGCTGTCGGTGTTCTTCCTGCAGGTTTGGAGGCAGAGTTTTCATGTAGGAATCCTTCAGTGGCTTCCAACCCAACTGTTGTGGGTCCATATAGATCATACCACACCTGGGAAGAACAAACACCTGTGGTAGAGGAATATATGTGCAAGGTGGGACAGTTGAACCTTGAGTGCTCTCACATTACCTGCTGACAGTTGCTGGAGATGCCTGCTCCAAGTCCGCTGGCTCAAAGATTAAACTCATTTTTGAGCTCATCTGAATTATTTCACCACTCATTAAGCATAACTGGAAGAAGAGCATCACATGAACATGGTCTAGTCATGTTAGTGCTGATCATACAGTCAAAGCAATGTCTGTCATAAAATCACTGAACATTCCACTTAGTGTCATTCCTCATTCATTCATTTGTATCCTTACAATACATGATATTTTATGACCTTGTCTCAACATTTCCATATCTTACTGTAAGGCTTGCAGAGACACAGAGAACAATGCTCTAACTTTAAATAAGTCTGCAAGAAAAAGCAGTTATGACCTGCAGCTTTTTTAAAATTCATTTATTCTCAAGGTAATTTAAGCAAATTCAGATTTCAGTCACAGAACTGAGTCCATGTATTTCAGTTTCCTAAAAGGGTCAATAAAAAAGCCTCAATGATCAACCTCATTTCAATAAAGACGGAGAAAGACAAGGCTTCTAGGAAGAAGTAATAGATTAATATTATCTGATACCATCTAAACCCACTCACACAACTGGGGAAATATAGCAGTGCTTCTAGGCACATCGGCCTTTCCTGAATTTCTCACCTCCTTTGACTAATGCAGTAACAATATTGCTGCTACTAAAATTAAGTGTGGTTATTCAAGGATGAGGGTATGGGCAAAAATTAGGCTACCTTTTTATTATCATCCAGCACAGTGTTCATGTTCTCTATCCAAACTGCATCCACAGGGCCATCAAAAATAATCCACTTGCGATCTTCTGTGGTGGAAGATGCTTGTTCCCTGAAGGCCTTTGCAAGAATTCCATCTGACCACTCGTGACTTACAGGATCAAAACTGCCATACAACTGCCCCATAGTAATGGCTTTGGGATTAATAACTTTGTACTCAACAGCAAACTCATCCATGGCGTTCGCTGGGTAAAAAGGCAAATACATGAGCCTGAGAATGTGATAGGTTAGTTTTATTCAATAGCTGAACAAGATGATTCCTGAGGATCCTTCTCCAGCTGCTCAAAGCAAAAAGCCCAGATATGCAGCATCTAGGTAGCAGTAAATAAGAAATGCCCTTACTTGTACAAGGCAAGCAAGAAGTCTGCTGTAAAAAAACACATGTAAAAAGAAAAAGCAGAGCAGAATAGATTTCATATATTTATGGGAGCTACTTACAATATCCTATCAGACCTAATTTTTTCAAGAGTATTATGCAAAAATAAAATGCCTAAAAAATGCAGAAAAGCACAAACACATTAGTATGGCTTACTGTTCCAGTAGAGTAGAGAAAAATACTATCAGACAAGAATAGTTCAATTAATAGAAATTCTGCAGTCAAGAAAGGAGAGTATAGGACAATTAACAACCTGGGCATATCTCAGCAAAGCAAAAATAACAGTCATAGAACTGACTTCATTGAATGAGAAGCTTGTGGCTGGACAATGTTACCTGCACATAAATCAGCCAGGGCTCCAGCCAGCACTTTGTATGAACTGGTCTTCCCACTCATAGGATCTCCAACAATCATGAAACCATGGCGCACCAGCATCATTTCGTACACCTGCCAGGGACAGGAGAGCCTCTCCTTAGCATGGCACAAAAGAAGTGTTATGTGTTATGTGAATGAAAATAGAAGTCTCCCTCCTGCATTCAGATGTGGCACAACCAGATCTCTGCACTCTGCAGGCTGACCAAAGCCTTAATCCAAATCAAAGGGCAGTCATGCTTTTATGGCAATTCTCAGTGAAACAATTTAAGAAGTTGTTTTCCCCAGGCATCCTCCCTTTGTCCTTGCTAAATGTCATCCCTCAACTGCAACAGCAGCACTTTACAGGGTGTGAGGACACTAACCAGACACTGCAGATCCCAGCCCTGAACTGAAATCAGTGGTTACCAATGAAGCTGACAAAAAGGGACTGAAACTACAGTTCTGAGCATCTGGCATATGGTCAGTCCCATAGAGGCTGATTTTGGACTGCAAGAGTGGTAACTTCTTCAGTCACCCCACAAGATCCTGTCAAAGCTCAAGTCAAAGCTAAACCCCCATCAAGCAGACCTGTAATAACCCCTAAGAAGATTTTCTTTTAATCATGTTAAGGCTGATATTTCCTATTTTAACTTCCTAACCAGTTAACACTACTCCTGTTTAAATGAAAGGTACAGTATGATTTAGAAAGCAGCACAGGGCAAGTCTGAACATAAGCCATGAAGTCTGAACTGCTGTTGGAGAGGCCACTGATGACCCTGGCCCGGGCCATACATTTTTACCCTTGGCATTACCCTGTCACTAGGTTGCACAAGAAAAAAGGTAAATATTGTTTAAAAGGTCCCCAATAGTAGTAAATAGGAGGCAGTGGGAACACAGGGCTGGAAATGAAGCATAGGCAAGGTCACCTCTTTCAAGACTTCTCAAGCAGACTGTACAGAACTGGGAACAGAGCCTGACTCACAGTCCAGCATTCTGTTCACTAGGCTACACTGCCTCAGTTAGTAACAGATTCAGTTTAATTTTCTATCCTGAAGCACAAGCCCTACAATGTGCTGCACACATTAGCTCCTTCACAGACTGAATTACAAAATCACTGTGACCAAAGCAGGCTTTTATTCCATGATTTGTACTCTGTAAAAATACCCCATTTGTAATATTCCATTAATTGGTAAGGAAACTATTAGCTATTCATCATGACACAGACAGTGAATGAAGAGTGTTTCTGCTCTCATGCTTTTCTTCCCCAGAAGTATGTGAAAATAAACCTGAATAATTTTTCCAATGAACCATGGCACTGGTTGAAGATTCAACTTTTCAATATTTTCAGTTAGTGCTTTGATAAATATGTCATAGTCTGGTGTAGGAAGAACCACTCCAGGAAACAGGTCAGATATGATACCCTGTTAAGGAGAGACAGAATTGAACACTATTTAAACACAGGTTATAGAAAGAGAAAATTCCCAAGTAAAACAATATTCATACAGATAACAGGAGCTTAAAACCAAATGTCCTCAGCTGGACAAAACTAACTTCTAGGCAAAGTGTAGCCATGGAAGTATTCTGTACACATGAAACAGAAACCTGTACCTGCAGTTTTCATGAACACCTTGCTATTGCTTTGCAAATTTGCCCCCATCAAGATCACACAAAATGATGTGGAAGTAGTTGAAAGAATTTCAGTGATTAAATAGAATGGTATGTGTTCCAAAATTTCAGAGCAGTGACTCTGGCTGTGCTTCTACCCTAGCTTTTAGTCCTCAATATTGAGAGCTTTGTATCTTTATTTGCTCTTAAAGCACCATGCAAACAGAAACATCATTTTTATTCTGAACGCAAATTTCTAAATGACCTTAACTTAATTATCCACATGTCTTTTGGAGCACAAAGCCAGAAAACAAACTTCAAAAAATGTTTTTTTGTGAATGAAACAGCACAAGATTATTTTTAACAAGATATCATATAAACATTTTATAGAATAACTTAAAAGGCACAACTGAAAGCTTGCTTTTCAAAATAATCCTAACAAAACCAAAGAGTTCCTCTAGACCAGTGGACTGAAATAACTCTATACTGATATGGCATCATCTAGATCAAACTGTTCCAAATTAAGATAATGACCTGTTTCTCTGAGTTCTTATAACAGACCTCATCATCATAAAACCTAAAACACACTGGCCTGATAGCTTACCTGAAACAATGGCACATCCTGGGACAAGAACTTGGCCAAATTAACATCCATCAAAGCCCGAAGCAACAGCACACTTTCATTTTCAGTTGGGTACTTCAGTTTTAGGTTCCCTGCTGCCGTCAGGACAGATTTCACTGCACGCATCCCATAATCATAGTGGTGCTGAGATGACAACTGCTCCGAGCACAAACGGTAAGTGGCAACAATTTTCTGGGCAAGACTGTGGATAATAAAATATAACATGTAGGGTGAAAATATCTCACCATGCAAGGAAAATAATTCACCTTCCTATATACACAAAGTATCTGCAGTGATTCTAAGACACAGCAGCTGACAAGATGGCCCAAGGCACCTGGGAAGCAAGACTGGAGAAATGCCATGCCACAAAATGTGTGCGTCATCTAGGAATTCTGTGTCATATTTTGATACATTTTCCAAATGATTCTGTGCAGAAGTGCACATCTGGCAACATGAGGTGGAAAATGAGAATTGACAAGAAAGCAGGAGATTAAAAAGTCCTTTCTAGAGAAACAAAACATGGACAGCCTTCCATATATGCCTCAAACACACATATATGCCTTATAGAGGAATGAGGTATATCAGACTCAACTAAGGTGGAAAATTCAGCATGTCTTACCTCTTAGAGTCCAGAAATCCCATTGAATAAAGTGAAATTTCCCCAATCAAGGCATAATCTGGGACCATCATGGCAACTGTTCGGAACAGTGCCTGTAAGGAAAAAGTAAGATACCAACTTTTGACTGGAGAATACTGTAATAAATTGTGCCTGTTTTGTAAGAATAACACCTCTCCATAAATTCATGAATGCAAAGAATTCATGAATCATCTGAAATCTGTGAGACTGCTTTAGAATTCTATTCTATTCTGATCTTATCAAGAGGTTCAAGAGGTCTGTGCTAAGTACTGCAGTAACAAATGCTTAGAAAGAGTCAATTCTAAAGAACTAAATAGAGGGAAAGGCAGGTGACATTCACCTCACTTTCGTAACAGACAATCCAGCACATAGTGTAGTTAATGCTTTGTAAAAGATCATGCAAAGAATTGTGGCAGGTCAGAAAAAGAAACAGGAACATACCAGTCTCTCCATAGTGTCTCAGCAACTCACAAAGTTATAATAAATTTAAATTGGGATTTGGATCACCAAACCACTGTAAACCTAGAGAATTTCCAGTTAGGGAGAGTACAGTTAAAGCTGTAAACTGGTACTAATATGATTTGTCTGAGACCTTTCTTCTGTGCATTTTGTACAACCCTAGCTGTTTACTAAAGCTGGGCGAAAAGCACAGCAGGACACACTTGAATAGGTTGTGCTAGTTTGTGCTAGTTTGGCTGGGGTAGAGTTAAATTGTTTCACAGTAGCTGGCCTGAGGCTGTGTCTTGGATTTGTGCTGGAAACAGTGTTGATAATTCAGGGATGTTTTAGTTATTGCTGAGCAGAGCTCACACAGAGAAAACGCCTTTTGTGCTCCTCACCCCACACACCAGCCAGGAGAAGCGATGCACGAGGAGCTGAGAGGGGACACAGCCAGGACAGCTGAGCCAAGGGATATTCCAGAGCACATGGGGTCATGCTCAGCAGAAGTAGCAAGGGAGGGGATGTTCAGAGTGATGGCATTTTTCTTCCTTAAGCTAAGCAACCATTAGACATCAGTTTATTATTCAATTGATTACTTTTTATTGTTATTATAGACAAGAAGTTACAAATTCAGTTTAATTTCTACAAGAAATCAGGATTTCAGATTACCTTCAGATTATCAGGCAACTCTGCCCGTCCAGCATAGCCAGGATTCATGGTAATAAACACAGCACATGTGGGGTTAAGAGAGATCTCTGTCCCTTCAAAGATGAATTTTTTGAGTTTGCGAATTATAGCTTGCTGGATGCTAAGTATCTGCTGGGCAACTACAGATAATACTTCAACCTAATGCAGACAGAACATATTAGAAAACATAAGACACTTGGAGAACCAATATAAATTTTTTTAACATATTTTGATGACTTTATTTGCATTCCTCCAGGGAAAAATCACCCTGAGTCTATGTATTAGCTGCCTATTGAAGGGATCCTCTGAAAGTTAGTGCCACAATTCTCTACTCGACTAACAGAGACTGATCAACAGGGGATTCTAAAAGCCTCCTCAGGGAAATACCGTGTGCCTGAATGTAGACATCTAAGTTAGTTGGACAGGAACTCCCTCTGGAGGCCTCTAAAAGCACTTTCCCTTCAACTCAGACCAGAAAAACTGATTCACCCCCAAAATTGAGGGTAAATAATAGCTAAGGCTTGCTGATTGAAAGTATCAAGGTAACAGAATATTGGAAAAGAAATGCTAATGCTTGAATTCACTAGAAAACAAGCTGCAGCAGAAAAACAGAAAAATTAAGGAGTTAAAGATACTAATACATACAAAAGAGAATTTAATGAAATTTCCACATGTACCAGTATGTACTTCAATGGAATTTCATCAAAGTAACAATAAAACTTATCTAAAGTCATTAGTGACCACATTAAACAAAACCATAAAGAACAGAGTAAGATCAAGGCAGAATTAGATGTGTCAGTTTACACAGCTTGATAATCAGGTCACTCAGTGACACTCAGCTCTGGTCATTACAGGAATCCCTCCACTGGGATTTGTCTGTCCTGTGCTGAGCATAGACAAATGCAACTCCACACCTGTAGCTTGATTTCTCAAGAAGAAGACAAGAAAATTTCTTTCCCAACAAATGAGTGGCACATACAAAAGAAAAAAATTGCAAAGGAACATTTTTTTTAAGGTAAATGACCCAGAACACAACACTACTGCAACACAGCATA